>NC_081155.1:3228620-3563612 GCF_012432095.1 Onychostoma macrolepis
TTCTCTACTGTAGGAGAGGAAGAATTGTATAAACTTGTTAAATCATCTAAACCAACATCATGTATGTTAGACCCGATTCCATCTAAACTACTAAAAGAGCTGCTTCCAGAAGTCATAGATCCTCTTTTGGCTATTATTAATTCATCATTGTCATTAGGATATGTCCCCAAAACCTTCAAATTGGCTGTTATTAAGCCTCTCATTAAAAACCACAACTTGACCCCAAAGATCTAGTTAATTACAGACCGATCTCAAATCTCCCTTTTCTGTCAAAGATACTAGAAAAGGTAGTATCCTCACAATTATATTCCTTCCTAGAGAAAAATGATATCTGTGAGGAATTCCAGTCAGGATTTAGATCGTATCATAGTACTGAGACTGCCCTCATTAGAGTTACAAATGACCTGCTTCTATCATCTGATTGTGGTTGTATCTCTTTATTAGTTCTACTGGATCTTAGCGCCATGCTCGACACTATCGACCACAACATTCTTTTGAATAGACTACAAAACTTTGTTGGCATTAGTGGAAGTGCCTTAGCATGGTTCAAATCGTACTTATCTGACCGCCATCAGTTCGTAGCAGTGAATGAAGAGGTATCATATCGATCACAAGTGCAGTATGGAGTACCTCAAGGCTCAGTACTAGGGCCGTTACTTTTCACGCTCTATATGTTACCCTTGGGAGATATTATCAGGAGACATGGTGTTAGCTTTCACTGTTATGCTGATGATACTCAGCTCTATATTTCTTCGCGGCCCGGTGAAACACACCAAATTGAGAAACTATCGGAATGCATAGTCGATATAAAAACTGGATGACGAGTAATTTTTACTGCTAAATTCTGAAAAACAGAGGTGTTAATTATCGGACCTAAAACCCCACATGTAATAACCTAGAACATTATCTAACACTTGACGGCTGCTCTGTCAATTCTTCTTCATCAGTCAGGAACCTAGGTGTGCTGTTCGATAGCAATCTGTCATTTGAAAGCCATGTTTCTAGCATCTGTAAAACTGCATTTTTCATCTCAAAAGCATATCTAAATTGCGACCAATGCTCTCAACGTCAAATGCAGAAATGTTAATTCATGCGTTTATGACCTCAAGGTTAGACTATTGTAATGCTTTATTGGGTGGTTGTTCTGCACGCTTGATCAACAAACTACAGTTAGTCCAAAATGCAGCAGCTAGAGTCCTTACTAGAACCAGGAAATATGACCATATTAGCCCGGTTCTGTCAACACTGCACTGGCTCCCTATCAAGCATCGGATAGATTTTAAAATCTTGTTAATTACTTATAAAGCCCTGAATGGTTTAGCTCCTCAGTACTTGAGCGAGCTCTTATCGCATTATAGTCCTCCACGTCCGCTGCGTTCTCAAAACTCTGGCCGTTTGATAATACCTAGAATATCAAAATCGACTGCGGGCGGCAGATCCTTTTCCTATTTAGCACCCAAACTCTGGAACAGTCTACCTAACACTGTTCGGGAGGCAGACACACTCTGTCAGTTTAAATCTAGATTAAAGACCCATCTCTTTAGCCTGGCTTACACATAACACATTAATACGCTTCTATTATTCAAATCCGTTAAAGGATTGTTAGGCTGCATTAATTAGATGAACCCGGAACCGGGAACACTCCCCATAACACACGATGTACTCGTTACATCGTAAGTTGAATGGCATCTGCGCTAATGTTTGTCTGTTTCTTTCCTAGTCTGTTTCTCGGTCCGTATCCGATCAGATGGTGGGTCGGCGCCGGGAGGTGATGTCTGCGGCCCTGATCGTCAGCGGAGACCAGGACGCCCGGATGACCCCCAGAGATATATCCCCAGATATATCAACCAAAATAACAAAATAACTAAAATATAATAAAATACCTAACTACATAATACTACTATTGTTAGAAATTGCAACAAAATTAAAATAGAAATATAAACTTTTGAACTGCGAGTTTCGTCTGGTCAGAGGAGAACTGGCCCCCCGACTGAGCCTGGTTTCTCCCAAGGTTTTTTTTTCTCCATTCTGTCACAGAGGGAGTTTTGGTTCCTTGCCGCTGTCGCCTCTGGCTTGCTCAGTTGGGGACACTTAATTTCTAGCGATTATCGCCGATTTGATTGCACAGATACTATTTAAACTAAACTGAGCTAGACAATGACATCTCTGAATTCAATAATGAAATGCCTTTAACTGAAAATTGAGTGTTTAATCTTATTATACATTACTGACACTCTATCCTCCAATTTGATACTGTTAAGTGCTTTGACACAATCTGTATTGTAAAAGCGCTATATAAATAAAGGTGACTTGACTTGACTTGACCTTCCAGCGTGTTATCAGCGTTCAGTTCAAAAGCCAGCATCTCTGATGGTATGGGGCTGCATAAGTGCATACAGTATGGGCAGCTTGCATGTTTTGGAAGGCACTATGAATTCTGAAAGGTATATAAAGGATTTAGAGCAACATATGCTCCCCTCCAGACGACGTCTATTTCAGGGAAGACCTTGTGTATTTCAGCAGGACAATGCAAACCCACATACTGCCGCTATTACAACAGCATGGCTTCATAGTAGAAGAGTTCGGGTGTTGAATTGGCCTGCCTGCAGTCTAGATGTTTCACCTATAGAGAACATTTGGTGCATCATTAAACAAAAAATAC
Source organism: Onychostoma macrolepis (assembly GCF_012432095.1). Classification (NCBI taxonomy): domain Eukaryota; kingdom Metazoa; phylum Chordata; class Actinopteri; order Cypriniformes; family Cyprinidae; genus Onychostoma; species Onychostoma macrolepis. The sequence continues at coordinate 3,231,283 of NC_081155.1, forward strand.
GTCAAAGATGACCACGAACTCTTCATCAGCTGGAAACCTATACCAGGCAAGAATGGGACCAAGTTCCAACACCAAAACTCCAGAAACTCATAACTTCGATGCCCAGATGTCTTCAAACTGTTTTGAAAAGAAGAGGAGATGCTACACCACGGTAAACGTGCCCCCGTGCCAACTATTTTGAGACCTATAGCAGGCATCAAATTTGAAATGAGCTCATTTTGTGCATAAAATTTTAACATTTCTCAGTTATGCTATCTATGTTCTATTGTGAATAAAATATTGGCTCATGTAATTTGAAATTCTATTAGTTTTCATTTTATTCAAATTTAAATAACGTCCCAATATTTCCAGAATTCGGGTTGTAATTAAATAAACTCATGCATAGACATATTGATAAAGTGAGTTTGGAAATGCAACTTTCACCACCCATTTCACTATATTTATAATGTAATTTTGCAGTATAATAGCATTATTGCAATCAAAATGTATTTCTTTCATGATTTTGTAATTTAACTATAAAGGTATCATGACAAAAATAATTGAAATTTGATTTTTGGCCAAATCGTGCAGCCTTAAAAACAGACACAGCAAATCTGTCTCAATTAAAAAACACATTCTAGATCAAAATCTCAACAGAGATAGAAAAATTCTATAATTTGCCATTAAGCTTCCAAATATCTCAAACCTGATCAGACCATCAGAGACCAACAGCCAATATCATCCTGATCCTGAAGAGACACTGCTCACATTCAAGTGTCATGACAAACAACAAAAGGTCATAAAAGGATGAAACAAACCTGGAGGAATGAAATCTTCATCATAGTCATCATCATTCCCATTATTCTCATATTCATCCTCATCCTCATTCTGATCTTCATCCTCTTCCTCGTGACTCTGTTGTTGTTCCTCTGCGGTGGTTTCTTCTGCTCTGCTCTCGATCAGGTTCCTGCAGTCCACCAGTTTGACGGAGCACATCTTCAGCGGCGTCTGCAGCATCTGCTGTTCTCCAGCGTTACAGTCAGAGGTTTGATCAGTGGATTCATGATCCTGAGCGTCAGTATAACAGAGTAAAGTGAGGCTGAGCTCTGAGTCCTGTGTGTCTCTGGATCTCTGATCTCTGACGCTCCAGACTGAATCCTGAGCTTCTGTCCCATCAGCCACACGCACTGAAACCTTCTCCACATCCTGACAAACACAATCAGCTCATCAATACAGAATCTGGCAATAACTTTTAATTAACCTGTTTGTGAATGAGCTTGGGAATTTAATTGTACATAAAAAGAAGCCCAATTTCATCCGACAAACCAACAGTGATTGAAGTGAAGGAAGAAATGAAGAGCTGTTGAAACCTCTCTGTTCAGTTTGTCTCCTCTTTCTCTCAGCTTTGCCTCCAGTGACGCCACCTCTTTCTTCAGCCGACAGATTTCTGTGATGAAATCCTCAATATCCAGCATGGACAGATCAGTTCCTACTGATTTACAGCAGATCACATCCACCTGCGCTTTCATGATCAACATCTGAACACAAACACATCATGATTAAAGATGCATTTATGATGGACTGATCAAATCCGTAAACTAAGCATGATATTTTAATATTTGTGCCCATTTCTAAGCAGTCCAGGACTAAAAATTAAGCAATGTCCTAATGTTGTAACTATATGGTTTTATTACAAATGTCACATTTTAAACAAGATTACTTTAATATAACAATGGCAAATTTGTGGTTACTGTAGTTTTATTACAAATACCTTTATTTAAATTATACTGTAGTAAAACCATGATTAATTTTCATAAACGATTAGAAAAGGCGAGGTACAGCTTTATTTGAAGTCACTTAAACACTATAAAGACAGAAAAACAGCACGCACATACACATGCTAAAATGCATAAATCAAGTAAAACACATTAAAAACATACCGGAGTGCGCCAAACTACTTTCTTCCGTGGATTTGCCGGTGGACTAAAGACGCCTCTTCTTCTTCTTTCCAGTTTTACGGCGGTTGTCATCCAGCTTTTTGGTGCATTACCGCCCCCCTCTGCTCCGGAGTGTGGATCAGATAATAATAAAACTTAGTCTATTCCCTTTCTTACACTTACATGACACTCAGTTAATCCCCTCACATAAATACACACACCCACATGATACTTTAATTATCCTGTTGAAAACTCCTGCCTCCCTGAAAAATTAAATCAATATTCTGTTCTGCGTCCTATTTGCTGTGCTTAATAACCCTTTAATGTGAACCCCTGCACCCCAGTCTCCCTCAAAGAGAGAGAGGGAGAATTTTTTTAAACTAATTTCTTCATATTTCTCTCATTCAAAAATATCCAGTGGCGAATTCTCAATGGCCAGGTTTCTTCAAACTAGGTGCAAGGGCGCATATGTATTTATGTATTAACATATCAAATTATGTAGGCCTACAGAGGCGGACCTAAGTACATTTACTTGAGTATTGTACTTAAGTACACTTTTTGAGTATCTATACTTTACTTGAGTATTATTTTTTTATGGAAACAAGTTTCATAATTACAACTGTAACTACATTTGAAAGACAAATATTGTACTTTTCACTACATTTCTATCAAGGTCCTAGAAGTAGAAAGTCATCACTATGTAGCAGCTTTGAAAGTCGGTGGGTGATTTTTTTTCTTCTCTAAAATGTGACATATTTTTTCAGACAGTTCATCAGTAATCACTCTTGTAGGGCTACATGAAGTGATTTCCCAGCATTTTTTGAACACCAGTTGCAAATGTGATATTTATATACAACAATTCAATAATAAGAAGTTACTATTGCGGTATATATATTATACACAATATTGTCTGATTTTGCTAAATTGTGTACGTGAAAATACTAATAAAGCTACGGAAGAACTGTTGTGCGTCTCCTGTGTTGGACTTGAAGCAGTCCAACATGTGTGACATCAAAGTTTTTTTTATTTTTTTTTTTTATATGCTTTATTGTCAACAAGTAGCATGTACAGTGCCATATCCCATATATATCAACAACAACAACAAAACATTTCACATGCCTCAACAAGAAGGAACAAGGGAAAAAAATAAAATAAAAAAAATAAAAAGAAAGAAAAGAAGAATCAGTTTACAGAAAATATATATTATACTTATATTTACATTTACATAGGATATTACAATGCAATTTAAATACAGAAAATATACTTTGCAGGTCAGCACCATTATTTTTTTTTTTTTATTATTATGTGAAAATGTTAAAGGAGGAGCATCAATTAATCGTTTTAATTGCTTTACTATTTTTAGATTTTGACATCACATCTACATTTTAATCTCTTTTTCAAGCACCATAAAAAGAGGTTTGCCTTTTGTAAACTTGCATTTATGAATGTGAAATTTACATAAAAATAAAATTTATAATAAAACCAACATCCTTTAAAGAACGATCCTTGATATAATAACCCAAAATCACATGTTTATAATATAAGGAAAATGTTTTAAAAATATTATCAGCAATTAAAACCTCCACGTTATTCCAAAAATACTGGGTATATTGGCAGGACCAAAACAAAGGAGAAATTGTTTCAGTGGAGACATCAAAGTACTGCGAAAGCACTTAGACAGCATTTTTTAAATTTTTGTTTTGATGTCAAATAAGTCTTGCTGTTTTGCTATTTTGTTAAAGCAGTGTTGCTGTTGTAAAGTTATACAGCTATAGTTGTGTTGCTGGGTTTTAAAGCAGGTTTGATTTTTTTTTTCTTCTTCTTTATCACTCTGTATTTACAGCAATTTCACTGTCCACTCTGTTCAAACGTGGATGAATGGCTACACATAGATGTGTGCACACACTGTCAGAACTGTGTGAAATCACTACCATCCTGCTTTTGTGGGGGTGGGTAGGGGTGCTAAATATTTTTTTTGTTTTGTTTTTATCCCCATAGGTTTTTAACATTCTAAAAGCTCTTTATTCCAAAGATACTACAAGCTAGTCAGTGTATTCAGTAGATGTAATGTATTGTAAGTTACTTCAGAGGTATTGCAAGTTTTACGTACAACAATAATAAAACAGTGCATTGACATAAAAAAGGAAATTTGGTAATTACGTAGTTTTAAAAGCAAGTACTTTTACTTAAGTAAAAATCTGTCTTTACAACTTTTACATGTAATGGAGTAATATTTGACCAGCAGTATCTGTACTTTGACTCAAGTAATGGATACTTTTGATCCGCCTCTGATTATGTATGATCTTATGTCTTCAGCTGTATCTTCTCGCTCCAGCACAGAAGGAGGCGCTGTAAGATTCTTCAGCTTGAGTAAACATACCATAGAACAAAAGAAAGAAGAGCTTACAGTTTGAACCCTCAACCGGTACGTGTTTTTAATGTGTTTTACACCATTTACCAGATTTGTATGTACTTTTATGTTCGATTTATATTATTGATCTCTTTATGGGATTGTTGATTTTTGTATGTGTATTGATTTGATTATGTAAATTAAGCTTCTCCCCTCGTATCTCGCTATTTTGTGCCGAACGCTCAACGAATTTATTAAATACAGTCACAGAATGTTAATGAAGGAGATTACATGTCATACAATATCTTTATATATCCCTGCTTAACGCTGGCTCAAAAATGATACTAACCATAAACACCTAAACACATTTCCTAATGTTCTCCGAGGTCGAAGTCATATTTATTAATAGATCAGTTCTGCTCTCCTTCAGAATCGTAAACAATCATTTTGAGTTTAATTCAGTGTCGGTAAATGCGTCTTTTAGTAATCGGGTTATTCTTACTATTCGGTGCAATTTCAGCTTGATAACCTTCCATAAAATTGTTTAAATTTAATCATTTTATCTGAAAAAGGGATTGTTACACTATAAGAAAAATATATTGGTCCAGCTCAGGATATGATTATTTAATAATTTTTCACGAAATTCCTCACATGTGCAAGGACCAAATGTCCACCCTGTTACAGGACATTCTCATCTCAATTAACAAGTGTTTTGAATGCACAGTTAGTGTAATGTTTATATTGTTTAAGAGCTAAAATGTTCCTCTGTTTACTCTGCAAATGTATTTTAACAAAGTGTTCATAATCGGTATTTGTATTTGTAATAAAAGTATTTGTATTTTTTGAGACAGCGTAATTTCAACACATTTCTTTTACAATTAAAAACAATTTTAATGGAATTTTAGAACCATTTAAACTTATTTCATTTTACCATTTCATTCCCTACAAGTAACCACAAAGATATACATAATATTTTTTGAATGTATTTTAGTAATATAAAAAAGCCCCCAAAAAACAAACCAGGTAACAGGGTGGACAGAGGGGGAAACAGGGGGGAGAGGACATCCCAGATAGCACACGTACGTCTGCAAGATGTCTGTTAAAGATCTCTTGATCTGGAAAGCATCTGCTGTCTACAAATGTCTGACAGACGTCTTTCAGATGTCAGTTTTACATACATTCTAAATCATAAACATCTAATAGACGTCTATTTGGCATCTAAAAGGAAACGTCCTATAGACGTATTGCAGATGAGCAAACACCCTAAAAAATACGTCTTGCAGATGCAAATGCAGACATCAAATAGACATCTCCGAGATGTACGTGTGCTATCAGGGATAACAGGGTGGACATCACACCACTAAACAACAGTATATTTCAACATGTTGCTTGATACACATTGTCACAATTTACAATCACTACAACAGATAAATGGTTCTGTATATAAAATGTATAGGATATAAGGCCTATTATCACATTAAAGTAAGTTGTTCTTATACCTATTATTATAAGATCTAATTTGTTATGCTTTCCCTTTATTAGGCTACAAAATAGGTTTATCTTTGTATTTTACTATTGAAAGTTTATAGTTTTAGAGAACATTATTTTGCTCTCTCTCACACACACACACACACACACACACACTAATATTCCTATCGTTATGGGTTCATGCCATAGGCGTAATGGTTTTTCTGCTTTACAAATTGTATTTTCTACATCCTTACCCTAACACTACACCTAAATCTACCCCTCACGCAAAACTAGTTTTAGATTTTCAAAATGCAAAACTGGTCATTTTAGGTTTTCAAAACACTTAATTCTGTATGACTTGGAGTATAAGCTGTTTTCCTCATGGGAACCAAATAAATGTCCACACAAGATCAAAGATTACTGTTATTACTATACACAGACACACACACACACACCACACAGACACACACACAGCACGTAGACACGAACACACACACCACAGAGACACACACACATTGAATGGCAAAGTCAAGATCATTGATTGCAGTTTCTACCTAATCAACAAACCTGAGTTCTAACACTTTCTCTCTTGTCTTCATTCCTTTATGTCCTTTCTCCACCTCCCCTTCTTTTTATTGAGGTATATCTACCTTCTTTCACACTCTCAGAAATAAAGGTACAAAAGCTGTCACTGGGGAGGTACCTTTTCAAAAGGTACCATTTTGGTACTTTAAAGGTACATATTAGTACTTAAAGTGTACATATTTGAACCTAATAGGCACAAAAGTGTACCTTTTGAAAAGGTACCGCCCCAGTGACAGCTTTTGTACCTTTATTTCTGAGAGTGCAGGGAGTGCATCACAATGAGCCCTGTTGCGTTGCTGCTTTTCTTCAGCAGACAGCAGCGCCATTTCCTGACAAATACATGCATACTATTTAAGCAACCCTTTCTTTTAAATGCATAATAAATTAATTAAGTACCAATACATGCTTTAAACCCTTTTGTAATTTTTACATCAAATGTTACAATATGTCCACCCTGTTACAGTGCAAAACAGTAACAGGGTGGACAGTAACAGGAGGGACATTTTATGCTAAAGTCAGCTATTGCTATTCATGTGATAAACGACAGGCTAGTGCGTAGTGATCACAGAGGAAGATTTTTTAACCTGCTTATTAACCATATTTTCAAAATTACAAAAATGATATACATGTTTCCATTAGAAAAAAGCATAACAGTGTGGACATGTTATGCTTTACCACATTAGTGAATCATTATAAAACACTGGAAAAAGGGTGAATTAAAGATGGTTAATTACTCTGCTTCTTGTAGATAGTTTGCCTCCAAAAAGTGTTATACTTCCTGAGAATTGTGTTATTAGAGAAACATCCAAGGGTCTTGTTCAGAGGGTCTTTTCATCAGAGTAATGGGGGGACATTCAATTCAGGGACACAACATCTTTTAAAGACTTTAAGCATTAAAAATGTAGAAAAAATATATATATTTAGTTGAGGAATATTAAATAAGAATATACAACAATATTGAAAAAATTGGTATTTGTTTGATTTTTATTACTTGTATTTGTTATATAGTATATATTACTTATATAATTTATGCAAGCTTACTTGGGGACATAGCATTGTAGCCTACTTGCACTAAAATAATAATAATTTTTAATTAATACATTTTTAAGTACATATTTATTGTGTTTGATTGTAGAGGGGCAGTAACTTTGTAAGATTAGCATTCAGAAACAAGTCTTAGCCCATTTTTACACAAAATATACCACATAATGTCATGGGGACTCAAATGGCATCGAATGCTAGGAATGACCCAATCATGATGTGTTTGTGTTCAGATGTTGACCATGAAAGCGCAGGTGGATGTGATCTGCTGTAAATCAGTAGGAACTGATCTGTCCATGCTGGATATTGAGGATTTAATCACAGAAATCTGTCAGCTGAAGAAAGAGGTGGCGTCATTGGAGGCAAAGCTGAGAGAAAGAGGAGAGGTTTGAACAGCTTTCATCTTTCACTTCAATCACTGTCAGTTTGTTCTGTGAAAATGTAACTTTTAATTTCTAATTGAGTCCCCCAAGTCAACTCATGATTACAGTGTCAGATTCAACTGATATATCTCGTTTTCTTCACTCTCAGAATTCGGTCTGGAGTGTCAGAGATCAGCCCACAGAGCAACTCTCTGATCAGAGATCCGGAAACACACAAGACTCAGAGCTCAGCCTTAGTTTGCTCTGTTATACTGACGCTCAGGAGAACATGTGTGACAGCCATGGATCTGTTGACCAAAACTCCACAGAGTCTCTGGGGTCTGACTGTAACGCTGGAGAACAGCAGATGCCACAGACGCCAATGAAAACGTGCTCCGTCAAACTGGTGGACTGCAGGAATTCGAAGGAGTCGAGAGAAGAAACCACTGTGGAGAAAGTACAAAGTGACAATGATGATGATCATGACGTCAATTGTGATGATGATGATGATGACTTTAATCCCTTGGGTATGTTTCTTCCTTTAATATATTATCTAACTGGTGTATCAACAAATGGTTTTACATGGTTTACAAGCCATAAAGTTTGGTGGTAATTACACATGTTTTTTGGCTTGTATGTACAATGTTACTTGTAAGGACACTCCCTGACATAATGAGGTTTGAGAGCAGGTTTAGGGAGATTTTTGGGTATATCACAATTGACAGCACTAACAAAGAATTATTTTCAGAATATATTTGCTTTCATGTTTTGTGTGTTGGGAACACGCAAGTCAAAGTTAATAGAAATATTACTTTGTTCCTCTCAGGTGAAAACACCAGTTCATCTTCTGATGAAGAAATGGCCTCAACATCCAAAGAGCAGCCGACGGCTAAGAATTTTTCCTGCGTCACCTGTGGGAAAACATTCAGGAAACATGGAAATTTAGTGAGGCATGAGAGAAAACACTCAGAACCGAAAGAATACACCTGCAAGAGATGCAGCGTCAGCTTTCCTACCTTGAAAGAAAGAAGACTTCATTCAAAAGAGCACAGCGTGAAGAGGGAGTTTCGTTGCGAGCAGTGCGGGAAGGTTTCCTTCTCTTCGGGTAATTTGAAAATTCACATGAAGACGCACACTGGCGAAAAGCCTTTCCACTGCAGCGAATGCGACAAGTATTTCAGCACCAAACAATCTCTTCTTGTTCATAAGCGAATCCACACGGGGGAAAAACCGTACAAGTGCCCTCACTGTGAGAAAAGATTCAGAGATGGGTCCCATTTCAAGACACACATGCGTTCACACGCCAGCGAGAGGCCTTACCAGTGCAGCGAATGTGGGAAAACCTTTAAGCAGCCCATTTGTCTAATATCACACCAAAAAATACACTCTGAGAAACTGCACCAGTGCACACACTGTGACAAACGATTCCGTCAGATTTCTCAGCTGAAACGCCACGCGAGAATGCACTCAGGAGAGAAACCGTACCTGTGCTTTCACTGCGGGAAGAGCTTTTCAGATCCAGCTCATTTCAGAGTGCATCAGAGAATTCACACTGGAGAAAAACCGTACCAATGTAGTATTTGCGGGAAGAGTTTCCGTCAACACACCAACCTACTGAAGCACCAGAGGATTCATACCGGAGAAAGACCGTTCAAGTGTTCTCACTGTGACAAGACGTTTGCTCGATCAGACGTCCTGAAGATCCATGAGCGTGTTCATACAGGAGAGAAACCTTACCGCTGCTCCATCTGCGGCGAGAGATTCGCTTATTTAGGGGGTTTTCAGACCCACCAGAACAAACACGCTAAAGAACAAACGGCTCCAGAATTGTCATAGCGGCTTTCATTGGTCAATCTGGAAACATGACTTATTCAGCTCATCCTGAAAATGTATATTGAGTTTTTAAAGGGATAGTTCACCCAGAAATTTTGTCATTAATTACTCACCCTCATATCGTTCCCAAACCGTAAGACCTTCGTTCATCTTCAGAGCATAAATTAAGAGATTTTTGATGCATTCCGAGAGCTTTCTGACCCTTCCATAAATAGCAAGGATCCTTACACAAGTCTCAGAAACATAGCAAGGAGATGCATTAAAAATGCATTAAAATATCTTAATTTGTGTTCAGAAGATGAATGAATGTCTTACGGGTTTGGAACGACATGGGGGTGAGTAATTAATGGCAGAATTAAAATTTTTGGGTGAACTATCCCTTTAATGCCAGTAGGAGGCAAAGTCACATTGAGCTTTCATGTGAATTGGGAGTAGAGATGGACTGAATGTTGAATGCTGTGATTGTAGTCGTGTTTGACAAAGCAAGACAATGATGCTGTAACTACACCATTCTGTGGGCAAAAGCACCTATTCAAAAGTAGTTGTATATTTTAACCTTTTTTTCCAAAGCAACTTTTAAATCTTTTGAATAATTTTATGATATTATAGCAGATGTTGGCCAGGGGAACGTACAATAGACGAGCAACTGCTATTGAGATGAATGGGACTACAAATGGATAGCTTTCTGCAAGTGTATTAGACCTCCGTGATATGCACTAAGAAAGAAATTATGGGAAAAAAATGGAAATCATTGGTAAATGTTATAAATTGCATGTAATGGTGCGTTAACTTGGACATTCTGAACATATGTTGTTTTGGAAACGGCACACACAAGCCCTGGAACCAAGGTAATAATGTTTTAATATTGCTATTATTTTACGACCAGAATCAAGCAAATATGGGTCTGTTAAATGGTTATGTTAATTAGAATCACATTAAGCTTTATATTCTACACCAGGGATCCTCAGATCTGGCTCGCGAGATCCACTTTCCAGCAGAGTTTAGCTGTAAACCAAATCAAACACACCTCAGCATGCTAATGAATGTCTTCAGGATCACTAGAAAATCACAGGTAGGTGAATTTGGAGCTAAACTTTGCAGGAAAGTGGGTCTCGTGAGCCAGATTTGAGGATCCCTGTTCCACACACACACACACACACACTCTCTCTCTCACTCTTGTGTGTATATGTATGAAGAAGGTTGGATTTATAGTTAAATAGCAATTTTGAATAAATGTTTCATTTACAATTTATTGGATGCAACAAACATACAAAATAAAAGGGATGTACTTTTTAGTCGTGCTGGTTATTATTTTTAGATTAACAACCATTGCTCATTCTTAAATCAGTTGAGGATGAATCATTTGTATTAGGGAAGGAGGGACACCTTGTGGTTGGAGTATTTCACATACAGTCAGAACAGCAGAAAGGGCGACGTGACGTCTACACGAGGAGGAATGCAACAGTATTGGAATGTTTTTCTAGTTTTTAGGAAATCTAAAGAACCTGTAATGTCTTCCTTGGAGCTTGTCTTGTAGGCGGAACACAAGACAGGAGATCTACAAGTGTAGAGAAAGAGCTGAAGACTAGTAACAGTTACAGAGTAACAGTCAGCTAGAGATTGACTTGCTTGGTAATTTCATATATCGCGAACCTTCAAAAAGCATACAAAAGTGCATAAAACATAGCTATTTACGGTTTCCTGAAATGGAGATGAAATGGGCACTTCTTTTGGGTGAGTAGACTTTGTTTTACTCTGTTCACGTGTGTGTGAATGTATTTGTGACATACTTAAATTGGATTAGTAGTCCTACTTCTGGGAATATGTGTGTCAGAGACCGTAAGAACATTAATGTGTGTATGTTTCTCGTCGATTTCCGTCGTTAGTAATCTTAAACCATAGACATCGAGCGTGCTGTTAACACCAACGTATCGCGTTCATTCTCTAAATGCACCAACATGACACAAAAAAACAATGGATTGTAAGAATGATAACGACCTAAGACGAAATGATTGTAATACTGTGCGTGAGTTTTTTTTTTGTTTGTTTTTTTTTCGTAAAAAGTGAACCACCCACACGGATCCAGCACATTCACGATCGTGAAGGTCTGACTCCAGACACACCTACAGATTTTTTTTTTGTGTGTTTCCCAGATTTTTCCCGTCGTGTCGTAGTTGCTTCATTTCTGCCCACATGAGAGTGGAGGCCAGTGCAAACATGTCCCTCACAAAAAGTCATGAAGATGTACAAGTTCTGTCGTGAGCATCTGCTGCATCGATGAAAATAACCAACTCAGAAGCAGCTTGACTTTTTGTTTAAATATCTTCATTTAAATGTTGTGCAGAATGAAATTCAGAAGAATGCCAGTTTATATAAATATGATGATTACGGCCATAAGGATCAAGGTTCAACAATTTTGCTGTCTGCCCTTGTAAGAAAACAAAATAGTTTGTCAAAGTGGCAAGCAAATAGCACGATAGCAGTACATATTTTGTTATCTTTTAAAACAAATGAAATGAACGCTTAACTAAACCTTCTTTGTATGCAGATATATAAGTTTAGCAAAGATTAACAATATTTTTATGAGGCAAAAATCTGCAATATCTTACCACTGAATATTAGTTTGATGGATCTCCGCTTCTCTCTGTCTTTTGTACGCTTTACATCCCTTCAACCAGATAAAGTCGATCAAATGTATTCACTTGAGATGAATCAGCAGGCGATTAAGAGGAATAACCGTTAACTTTTAAGTATTTAGAACGCGCGAAATCTGTAGCCTAAAGGCCAGGAATGTAGAGCGCGTGCGGATGAAAAGCGCAGGGACAGAGAAGAAGCGCAATTGTATAATCTTTGTATGTTTTTTTTTTTTTTTCACAACATTGTTCGATTTATAACGTTCATATCATCATTATAATGCGATTTGACGGCAAATTACATGCCCATTCAATGATGTTAAACATGTAAAAATTAGTTATTCTTGAGCAGTGTTGGGCTAGTTACTCAAAGAATGTAATATATTACTCACTACTAGTTACTCCTTTCAAAAGTAATATTGTTACTTTACTTATTACTTTCTGGCAACAGTAATTAGTTACACTACTAGTTACATTACTTTTTCTTCACGCCCCACAGCAGTTGTAACTGTGTATCTTCCACATAAAATTCTTCTAGAATGTTACTAACAACATATTTCTGCCTCATCATTTGACCAAAATCCACATCGGATCGCAGTCAGAAGTTATTACAAACACTCAATAGTGATTGATAGTGACATTCGAGTAGAAGTGTTGTATTAATCTCATTAATTGTCATGTGTAGCTTGAAGTAATTTTTCATTTACCCATATGCGATTAAAATCCTAATGTTAATATTTCCTGGTCACAACCATGATATGTCAACACCATCTTCCAATTTCTGAGGAAATTATTTGAAATATTTAGATCATTTTATTCTCCTGAAGCAGGATCCATTAGCATCTAGCATCAACAGGAAAAAACAAAATGGCTACTACATGAACTCTATTTATTCTGTGAAAGAAATGCCAAATTTGTCAACACCGTCAGATTTTGTGTCCCAATAATATATCTAAATACTTAAATGCGACTCTTGAATAGAAGCTTTATAAACAATAACATACTCACTGTTTGTTGTCTTTGTTTTAATACAGTAATTGATTGATTCAATGTATTTGAATTGTTGGTTATATGTGAAAGTGTAATCTGTCTGCTAATATGAGAATGTGATTTGAGATGTTCAAAACATATTGAATGCTGTTAAAGATAAAATTGAAATTATATTACACAGTCCAAGGTAAAAAGCACATTTTGTTAAAAAAAGAGAAAAGTTGTTAGGTTGTATCAAAGCATATTTCAGCATATAAAATACATAAATGTAGTTTCATTCGTCTGAGGTTTTATTTTTTTAATTTTGCACCGTTTTGTCCCACTTCTCAAGAATGACTGAGTTGTTCAAATATGGCTGTGTGTTTTCCTTTCGCCTCCCAGGTCTCTTTCTGCCGTCATGCAGTGGATGTGCCATTGGATATAAATTTGTTAAAAGCAAATGTGTTGGTAATTATGACCTACGTTAATTATGAATTATGTGGTTTGATTGGATAGTAAATGTTTGGTCTGTATGTCACTCAAATAAGGGAGTTTGTGTAGCTGTACACAACAGCTGTTCTAGTTACACAGGACCGTTATTACAGTTAAAATCCATCTTTCCTGATTGCACTCATATGTCTGTCTCTCTTTCAGATGAGGATGAGTGTGCTGTTTTCCCGATTGTGTGTGGCGATCACGCTCAGTGTACAAATACAGAGGGAAGTTACTTCTGCACCTGTAATGAAGGGTTCAAAATGAGCTTAACAGGAACATGTAAAGGTACGAGAGAGGATTGTAGGATTGAGGAGTTCACCTCACCATTTAGCACAATTTTTAATCCAAAGTGACTTACAAAATATTGTAAAAAGCATTCTGTTATAAAAGACTCTATTTTTGCACATCATGTTGACTTTAACTTTATATATATGACGTGCGAGAACTCAATCAGTTCCTACATGTGTATTTGCCCAAATGGGTACCAGCAGATGGGCAAAACAGATTGTGAAGGTGAGCGCTATAATACTGTCACGAATTCAAATGAATAATATTAGCTGCTGCCATTAACTCATTGATTCTGTTAAGACATACTTACGTTTTGCCCAGGTTGTCCATTCCAATTATTTTTCTCACAGGTTGAGCATTGTAACAAATTATTTAAAAGTAGTTTAGGGTATTTTCATAAAAATAATAAACAAATCTACATGACAATCAGTAATGACAACCAGGTTTTTGTTTCACTTTTGTTTTTGTAGTTGCACACACAAATATGTTACATGATTACATATTATTCACACAATAGCAATAAATGATTTAATAAATTCATTGATTCTCCCTATTTTTCATCTTTTAAATTTTCCTTTATAAAATAGCCTACCGAATATATACATATTATATATGTATATATAGTCCAGTTTTGTGGACATACACACAAAGATCAGTCATTAGTCAGGTGGCAAAATAATTTGACCCCTGGATTTACAAAAATCATTTCAGGTTTAAGAAGGGTTTCAGCATTGCATCAACTACTGATGAACACATTCATTTTTATTAGCATTATTACTCTTGTATTATTAATTATTAATTATAACTAATGAAAATGCACATATTCACGTTATGTCTTAGTTACATGTAATGCAGGCATTCCAAAGCTTTTTGTCACCTAAACCTTATTCACTAAATATATTTGCTTTAAGTACCCCTGAGATTTTAAAATATATATTTCAGTAATTAAGTATCACATTTGTATGTTCACGGTTTCTTTGAAGTTGATTAATGATCACATGGCATGCAAGTAAATTAAAATATTTCATCTTTTTTAGTAGGATAAGTGTTTTATTTAAAACAAACACTATAGAAATACAAAGACGGTTCACTCCTATAATTACGAATGGGAGAAACTGCAACGCACAAAATGGAGGAATAGTCCCACCTTTTAAATGAAAGAGACAAATTTCCCATAGAAACCTTGGGCATGTTCAAGCTCAAACCTGTGCGCAACGTTTTGCTACGGTTTCCGGGTTGAATGACATGTTTCCTCGAAACGATGTGCAACAGGGTTTGAGATACGTTTTCTCATCAGCAGCAACATGTATATAAACCACGTGGTGTTATAACAGAGCAGAACCAAGAGTGAAAGACGAGAAGGTCCCAAACTGACTGGAAACTTTAGAGAAAGAGACAGAAATCTATTTTAAAAGAGCTTCTTATCAGACAGAGAAGAGCTGAGGAGGAGACCACATTCACTTAGGATTTAAGTCGCTTTGGATAAAAGCATCTGCTAAATGACTAAATGTAAAAGTAAATGAACGTGAATAAATAATGCATAAATGAGAATATTAATAAATGAAACTGCTTAGTAAATTATTATTTTTTATTTAAACTTGTGTCTGTAACTTTATAGTGTTTTAGGTTGTGCCCGACAACACCCATCAGATGTGGCCACATTCATAACATATTACTTAATTTAATCATTTAAAGTATAATTTGGTCTGACAGGAGAGTTTTTCATATGGCTGGATGGATTTATAGATTTATAAATGTATGCATAATTATACCGATATTGTTTTTTTCTTTGTCTTCATCAGGTCTGTTCCTGCAGTCTAGTGAATCTCGTCAATGTGGCGTTGGATTCAAATTAATAAAAAACAAGATTTGTGTTGGTAATGAGCTCCTTATGTGTTTTAATACAATATGTTTCTGTCATAACACACAGTTAAAGGTCTGTGTGTCACTCAAAATAGGGAATTTGTGTATCTGTAGTTCTCTTCTAACGTTGTAATGATGTTTCCTTTCTGATGGTCTCTCTTACAGATGAGGATGAGTGTTCAACATCGAATCAGTGCGGTGATCACGCTCAGTGTGTAAATACACCTGGAAGTTACTACTGCACCTGTAATGAAGGATTTCGGTCAGCAACAGCCAACTTCACAGCAGAAAATGGACAGTGTGAGGGTACGAGAAAGAATTATGGGGATAAAAGAGTCCACTAATATGATTTAAATACTATAATTAATATCCACTGCTTCCCCCAACAGATATCAATGAGTGTGTTGAGAAAACACGTGAATGCACAGGTGATATGGTGTGTGTGAACACCATCGGCTCGCATAAGTGCATCTGTCAAAGGGATACCGCCCTCGAGAACAGACTCAGGATGTGACGGTGAGTGTCCTCAATCGTTCTGCTTTTCATTCGACTGTTGATCAAAGCAAAGCTCATCATTATAATCAGTTTCAGAAATGACATTTTCCAATGCTTGCCTTCCAGAACAGAATGAGTCTTTACTGAAATGGTGCATTTTATAGTGTCAGCTAGTTAAAATGGTGTTTAAATCCATACCTAAATACTCCTAACATAGATAAATATTAGATAACGGATAAAAAACTGAAATATATAGCCGTCCAACTTCTGTATGGTGCATTTAGCATTTTTAAGCATATACAATAAGTTCACAGAATGATGCAATCATTAACAAAGTTCACTAAGATGTTTCCACATGAAGCTGATAAATGTGTTTTCCAGCGTAAGACAGCTGTCGTTGTCTCTCTAACTGCTATCATTTAACTATTTTATGTGTGATCCTGTGCTTGTGTCTAAATAAAACGCTCTTCTGTGTCTGTGTCTGTGTCTGTGTGTGTGTGTGTGTGTGTCGGCTGCAGATGTGGATGAGTGTTTGTCCTCAGTGTGTGGAGTTCACAGCAGTTGCACTAACACACCTGGCAGTTTCTTCTGCATCTGTTCTCCAGGGTTTCACAGACATGAGAACAACACCTGTACAGGTGAGCATTGTGTCCTGCTGCTGCTAATAATACTGATCTCAACGTCAGTCACATCAAATATATGTCTAATCATGTGCAATTATGTGAAAATGAGATTAACAGAGACACTTTTCCCATCTTTTCTCTCGCAGACATCAATGAGTGTTCAGATCCAGATGTTTGTGGCACAAATGCCGACTGCTTCAATCATCCAGGCGGCTACAGCTGCAAATGCCACGAGGGTTACAGTAACTATGGCAACAACCAGTCAAAATGCATCGGTGAGAATTACAGCATTATTGGCTTCATTTTAAATGCACTGATGCATGTTTAGGTTGTTCTGTTCATTATGCAGCAGCTGCTGAGAATCTTATAGAAGTTAATTAGTGTTTTTTTGCTGTCAACTGTTTGATTATTGTTTTATCTTTAATGTGGTTGTGCACAGAAATGGACTGTGATCAGTTTGAACCCAAGTCAGATGGAGACCACACACCGGAGAAGGTAAAATGTGTATTGATGTATATGATTATTATTGTTAGATATACGGTCAGACTCATATTGATTTGCGTTGGTCGTCTTCTAGTTGAAGCATTTGATGTCACTGTTGAAGAGCAGCTGTGAGTCTCTGAATGATCCACGTGGAGAACATTTCACTGGAGAGAAATTGCTGGAGGTGAAACACACATTGCACGATACAGTATATATTCACATAGTAGTTTGTGATCATGCACTCGCTCAGGGGTGAATGAACATCTCTGATTTATTCCACAGAGCTTGTGCAGTTCCTCTGACGAGCTGCTGTCGGATGGAAACATCGCTGATGGGAAGATGTTGAGTCACTTTCTGGACGCGATGGAGAACAGCGTGCGTCTGATTGGACCTCAGCTGAGAGAACCTGTGACCAGGATGGAGACGCACAGCACCTGTGAGAAACCGAGTTTAGATACACTGTGGCACTGAATGGAAATATTAAAATTAAGGCATTTTATTATAAACATAGATTAAGATTGAAAGCAGTTGTTCTTTATGATGTGAATCGCAGTTGCTGAGGTTGCAGTCACACGGAATCAGACTCCGCCCAGTGGGCGTGTCACTCTGAGCTCAGACTCCGCCCTCTTCAGCACCAGCTGGGAAACAGTTGTAGGGGATTCATATCCAGGTACAAATACACACGTGCACAAATATGTACGTATGAAACCATCAGCACTTTCATGACGAGATGTAACTGCTGTTTTTCGTTAGGTTTTGCGTTTGCGGCTCTGGTCAGTTATAAAGATCTGAACTCCTCCAGCGATCTGCTCCACAAGATGAGAAACAAGAAATCAGACGATAAAGAGAGAAGTGTCACTTATCAACTCAACTCTAAAGTGGTGACGGCCGTCGTCAGTAATGCAGAAACCAAACAGCTGTCAGAGCCGGTGAAGCTCGTCTTTAGACACGTGGAGGTGAAGATACTGACACATCCGCTTATGACCAGCACAAGATCTCGCTGGAGACTGTTACTATTAATGGTTCAACAGTGACAAATGAAAAACTACCATGAAAATGTGTGTTCCCTGTTTGAAAATCCAGGATAAACTGGATTATAGCTGGTTGATGAGCTACTTCCAAAAACCAGCGTGAAGTGTACATTTAAGCTGGTATGACCAGCTGCTTGTCCAAGTTGGTCTATCAGTTTGAGCCAACTAAAGTCCAGTTTAGACCACTAGAAAACCATCTACAATGTTCCAGACTTAAGGCCCATTCACACCAAGAACGATAACTATTCATAGCTTTCAGTCACGTGACCGGCTCGAAGACCTGCAGGGCAAAACATCCATAGAACTGCAGCACAAGCCTGTCAATTTTCCATGTTTCACAGCCGCAAATATTTAGATCACTTCTCAAAAGAATAAAACAAAGGTATGTGAACAAAATGCAAGTTTTGGCCATTTGCAAACGATATTAATCAATATTTCAATCATTAAACAGTGCAACAAAATGTTGTAAAAACACTTAAAGTGCCTTAATATATTTAAAACAGAAATATTAAAAGATCAATTTCAGTAATCACCATATAAATGGTGCATAGTTTACACAGGCAAGCAGATGAGGCCAGAATATGAACGCAATCCACTTAATGGTTCAGTGTTTTCCTTCTAATGGTTTTCTATGGGAAATCATTTAATGTGAAACTTTGCACGTTGTGTTTATATTCTGGGTTCATCTGCTTGGGTCCATACATCATCAATGAGGCGTTTACTGAATTTCACCTTTTAATATCTGCGTTTTACTACATTACTACTTAATGCAATCTGCGTAAAATAACTGTCTGTCAGTGGAGCAAAGCTTCGTTCCAGGTGGGCGTTCCTAGAAGGGTGTGACTTCACGTGAAAACTATCAATAAAGATAACTATATTGTCATACACACCAGTAGACGATATCGTCTGTTTATTCTAAGTGCATGCACGTCTGCCACTTTAAATTCTTGAGATCGTGATAGCAGGATTGATGCTGATTGGCTGTCAATGTTTTTTATCGTTCATCAGCTGGAAAAAAAATCGTTCTGAAAGTGATTCCAGCGTTATCATTTCTCTTTGCCTTTAATCATTATAGCTGTGGTGTGGACTATTGTTTTAATACTGTGAACGATTTTTAGACCTATATCTTTATCGTTATCTTTATAGTTATCGTCCTTGGTGTTAACAGGCCTTTACACTGGATTTTCCAGCAGAGTTTAAAGAGATTGTTTCCTGCCGTACTAAAATGCATTTCCAATTTAGAATTTTTAATATGAATTTACAGAAATTTATAAAATATGACTAGGAATTATAAAATGTCTAAAAACATACGCTTTGTGTACTCTATGCTGATTACTTTGTACACAGAAGCAAGGCATCATCAGAAGCGCTGAACTGCGCTGGTTTATTTGCTGCTCAGAGAAGCATTAACTCTTGTGTGAAGGCAGCTTAGTTCTTTCCTTTTGTGTTAGTTTCCGACATTTTTCTGAACTTTTTAGGCAGGTGTTCACATGTTCCTCGTTTCCTGAACGCTTTCTGAGAATCTTGTTCTGTGTTGTTCAGGAGAAGGCGGAGTCTGGGGGCGTGGCTTACTCCTGTGTGTACTGGGATGAGACGGAGGGGGCGTGGTCTGGGCGGGGCTGTGAGAGGGCGGAGTCTAACAGCACTCACACAGTGTGCTCCTGCTCTCATCTCAGTAGTTTCGCTGTGTTAATGGCTCTCTATCCTGTCCAGGTACATCTTTGAAACAGATTTCACATATTTAAGATTTCAGATTAAATAACGATGATATTCATCCCTCTGTTTTTTTCTTCCTCTCCTCCAGGACTCGTTTGATTTGGTGTTGATCACCCGTGTAGGTTTAGCTCTGTCTCTGGTCTGTTTATTTCTCTGTATCCTGACGTTCCGGTTCTGCCGCTCCATCCAAGGAACCCGGACCAGCATTCATCTCCATCTGAGCATCTGTCTCTTCATCGCAGACCTCATCTTCCTCTGCGGGATCTCCAGCACGCACAATCAGGTGTGTTTGAGTGCAAAAACCCCAGTTAAGAGGGAAT
This sequence comes from Onychostoma macrolepis, assembly GCF_012432095.1. Classification (NCBI taxonomy): domain Eukaryota; kingdom Metazoa; phylum Chordata; class Actinopteri; order Cypriniformes; family Cyprinidae; genus Onychostoma; species Onychostoma macrolepis. Next base: position 3,251,756 of record NC_081155.1, read on the forward strand.
ATCCTCAGGACATTCCGGAAAGGTTCTCCCAAAGTTATGAACAAACATCCTTCCAGTAACAGTAATTAGATTAGAATAGATTCAACTTTATTGTCATTACACAAGTACAGGTACAGGGCAACGAAATGCAGTTTAGGTCTAACCAGAAGTGCAATAGCAGCAAGTGCAGGATATACAATGGTTGAATAAGTGCAGGACAAGGATATGTACTGAATATATGTATAAATATATATAGAAAGATGGTTATTACTATAAACAGAATTTACAGGTGAATATGTATAGTGAATAAATATACAGATGGCTATTACTATAAACAGAATTTACAGGTGATATGTACTATCAATATAATATATATACAGATGGCTATTACTATAAACAAGGTGTAAAAGTGCAGTGGAAGTGATTGCATATTACAATTAGACGTACGATGCAAAATGCTAATGTAAACATTGATAATGTAAATAACAGTCGGCAGTGCAAATAAGGCCGATGTGAGGTAGGAGAGAAGAGTTAACAATATATGAGGAAGTGGATCAACGGGGGTTAGAGTTCAGTAAAGAGACAGCTCTGGGGAAGAAACTGTTCTTTAATCTGCTGGTCCTGGTCCGGAGGCACCTGAAACGCCTGCCGGAGGGCAGGAGAGAAAACAGTCTGTGGGCTGGGTGAGAGGAGTCCTTAAGGATGCTGCGAGCTCGATGCAGACAGCGTTTCCTCTGGATGTGTTCGATGGCAGGTAGTGGAGTCCCTGTGATGCGCTGGGCAGTTTTCACCACCTGCTGCACCCGGTGGGTTTGTAGTCACTGATGGCCTGAATGCCCTGCCACATGCGTCGAGGGTCAGAGTTGGAAAAGTGTCCCTCTATCTTTAGCTTGTAGCAGTGCTTGGCCTTTTTGATGCCCCTCTTCAGGTTTGCTCTGGATGTGCTGTAGGCTTGTGCATCTCCTGATCTGAAGGCAGTGTTGCGTGACTTCAACAGGAGTCGCACTTCCTTGTTCATCCAAGGCTTCTGATTTGGATATGTAGTGATCTGTTTCTGGGTTGTAACACTGTCAATGGTGATATTGATATGATCCAATACAGAGGAGGTGTAAGAGTCAATGTCTGTGGGAGCGCCACTGGTGGCTTGAGAAGCAAGCATACTCCAGTCTGTGTGTAGAAACCTTTCCTGAGTGTGTAATCTGCCCCGCAGGCCACACCTTGATGGTCTTCACTGATGGCTTCACACGGTTGATGAGGGGTGCATATTTGGGGTGAGGAACAAAGAAAGGTGATCTGACTGTCCCAGGTGGGGAGGGGTGTCGCAACGTAAGCTCCAGCCATGTTTGTGTAAACATGGTCTAAGGTTTTGTTTCCTCTGGTGTGACAGGAAACATGCTGGTGAAACTTGGGTAGCACTGACTTTAAGTTTGAGTGATTAAAGTCACCTGCAACAATAAAAGCCGCCCGGTGATCAGTCTGTTGTTTACTGATGGCTGCGTGAAGTTCTTTCATAGCAAGCTTGGCATCAGCATCCGGGGAATATAGGCTGCAGTTATAATGGTGGAAGTGAACTCCCGCGGTAGATAAACGGTCTACATTTAACCATGAGAAACTCAAGGTTAGCTGAACAATGACTCCCAACAATAGCAGAGTTTGTGCACCAAGCTTTGTTAATGTAAATGCACAATCCACCACCTCTGGTCTTACCGGAGCCATCTAATGTTCTATCCGCCTCGAGTGTGTGGCGCCCCGCTAGCTCAATAGCTGTGTCCGGTATTCCGCTGTTTAACCAGGTTTCCGTGAAGATTAGGACGTTACAGTTCAAAAGTTTCTTGCTGTGTGTGATGCTGAGTCGGATCTCCTCCATTTTGTTCACTAGCGACCGTACATTGGCAAGGAAAATGCTGGGTAAAGAGAGCCGGTGTGGTGTTAGCCTTAGCTTAGCTCTCAGTCCTCCGCGCTTCCCCCGCCTTTGTTTATGATCTCGACGCCGCCTGCGAGCACTTCCGCCCGGCCGGGTAGGGTGCATAGCCTCGGGTGTCCTAGCGATCTCAGGAAGGAGTCGAAGATTGTCCTTAAAAATGTCGGAAAATTCGCAAACCGATATCCAAAAGCTCACAACGGGTGTACGATGTAAAGGCACAACTGTTCTGCACAAACAGGCCCGAGATGAGTAAGAAAAATACCGCAAAATTGCGAAATCTGGAGAGACCCAGAGCCTCGCGATGTACTCACGCCGCCATGTTGGGAACAAATTAATAGAACATTTGTTCAAAGTTATCTGCTCTTGAATTATGTTCTCAAAACATAAGCACAAAACATGTTTAACTGATTCATTGATCATTTGTAAGTGGACGTTACTACGTATTTTAGAATAATATTGTGGAAGGAACACTCGACAAGGAGAACTCGGGTTTTGTGGATTTTATTGACAGATAAGTGAACCCGTGGTCGGTGATAGCGTTCTTGGTTGTGGCGGTGCTCTCGATCGTGTTCAGATGCGGGTGAATCAGTGCGGTGCTCGTGGCTGTGCTGATCGGTCACCCACTGCTGTCTGGAAAGGGATGGAGAGAGAGAGTTAGTTTGCTGTCTCATGTAGAGGCTTCTCCGCTTTCCTCTGTGAGCATGCTGCTTAAGTGCAAGCAGGCTGACAAGCCGCAGGTGGGGCTGATCAGCCCGTGATGAGCTGTGAGCAGGTGCTCCTCGTGAGTTTCCAGGGCAGCGCTGATGTGGACTTGGGACGCTCGTCACACTTTCCCCCCTAAGCGTTGTCCTGGCCTGTCCGAATAATATGGTGTTAGTAGGGGTGATATAAGGGGTGGGAGGGGAGTGATCTCCGACAAACCTGTGAAAGCTGACCAGATCCAGGAGAGGCCTTCCGTGCTGGAGTTGGCTGCTCCAGCCCGATGTTGCACCTCAAAGTGGAAGTCCTGGAGTGCGAGGAACCACCGCGTCACTCTGGCGTTCGTGTCTTTAGCTTTAGCTCGGGCTATCCATTGGAGGGGTGCGTGGTCCGTAACGAGGGTGAACCTCCGGCCCAGGAGGTAATCGCGCAGCTCCAGGACCGCCCGCTTGATGGCCAGAGCTTCCTTCTCCATGGCGGCGTAGTTTTTTCCGGCCGGGGTCAGCTTTCTGCTGATGTAGAGGACGGGATGCTCCTCACCTACTTGAACTTGGGACAGGACGGCTCCAAGTCCTGTGTCGGAGGCATCCGTTTGTAGCAGGAAGGGGCAACTGAAGTCCAGGCTCGCAGGACCAGGCTCCGAGATAAGCGCCATCTTCACCCTTCTGAAGGCCTCTTTTGCTTCGGGTGTCCAGCACACCTTTTCTGGCTGCCCCTTCCTGGTCAGGTCTGTCAGGGGGGCGGCTAAGGAGGAGAAGTTAGGGATGAAACAACGATAGTACCCTGCCAACCCCAAAAAAGCTCGTACCTGGCACTTCGTGCTGGGTTTCGGGGGAGACCGGACTACTTCCACCTTCTTTTCCTGGGGCTTGATGAGGCCCTGTCCGACCTGGAAGCCCAGGTACTTCGCCTCAGACAGACCTAGGTGACATTTTTGGGGTTGGCGGTGAGTCCAGCCCTACGCAGCTCCATTAGCACCCTCCGCAGACGGTCTAGGTGGTCTTCCCAACGCTCGGAGTGGATTACCACGTCGTCCAGGTATGCCGTGGCGTACGCCTGGTGGGGCAGCAGCAAGATGTCCATCATGCGCTGGAACGTGGCCGGAGCCCCGTGTAGGCCGAAGGGAAGGGTCCGGTACTGCCAGTGCCCACCGGGGGTGCTGAAGGCCGTTTTGGGTTTGGCCGTTTCGGAGAGGGGCACTTGCCAGTATCCCTTTGTCAAGTCTAGTGTAGAGATGTACCGGGCCCTTCCGAGGCGATCGAGGAGCTCATCCACCCGAGGCATTGAGTACCCGTAGAAGTCCGAGATTTCATTTAGGCGGCGGAAGTCGTTGCAGAAGCAGAGGGTGCCATCTGGTTTCGGTACCAGGACGATAGGGCTGGACCAAGGGCTGTTAGATGGTTCAATCACCCCCAACTTCAACATTTGTTGGATTTCTTCCTGAATAGCCTGCCGACGAGCCTCTGGGACTCGGTAGGGCCGTTGCCGGATGATGGTTCCGGGCGGCGTGCGGATCTCGTGTTGGAGGATCTGGGTCCGCCTGGGAGCCAATGAAAACACATCGGGGAACTGACCGACCAGGTGCTGCAGCTCCGTCTTCTGAGCCGCCGACAGCTGTGGAATAATGTCCACCACCACCGCCTCCACGGTGGTGAGGGCGGCGAGCTGGTCTGACAGAGAGAGGAAAAAAAAAAAAAAAAAAGGTGAGTTGCAGGGAGATCACTCGTCGGTGTTACCTCCACTAATCTGCCCGCATTCTCCACCAGTGTGGCAGGGTGGAAGGAACACTCGACAAGGAGAACTCGGGTTAAAGCCCTGGAGGGTGGATTTTATTAACAGATAAGTGAACCCGTGGTCGGTGATGGCGTTCTTGCTTGTGGCGGTGCTCTCGATCGTGTCCAGATGCAGGTGAATCCGTGCGGTGCTCGTGGCTGTGCTGATCGGTCACCCACTGCTGTCTGGAAAGGGATGGAGAGAGAGAGTTAGTTTGCTGTCTCATGTAGAGGCTTCTCCGCTTTCCTCTGTGAGCACGCTGCTTAAGTGCAAGCAGGCTGACGAGCCGCAGGTGGGGCCGATCAGCCCGTGATGAGCTCTGAGCAGGTGCTCCTCGTGAGTTTCCAGGGCAACACTGATGTGGACTCGGGACGTTCCTCACAATTGGAAAAAGCACTCTAGTAATCTTTGTTTTATTTATAACTTTTATTTATAGCCATGTACAAGCTAAACCTAAATGTAGAAGAAAAGTATTGTTACATTTGTGTTTATAATTTAAAATAGTACTTTTGATGCTATTACATACAGAATGAAGTGCATAAAATAAATGGTACATAAAATGTTGGTGTGTTTAATACAAATTTCATGTTTATTATAAGCAAACAAGATAATCTAATCCCATACTGAATTGAAATTGTAATATTTCACTCGATTACTGTTTTACCGTATATTTGGTATAGTTGTATAAAAATAATAATTATATACAGTGCGATTTGACATTTATCAAGTATTTTACAAAAACCATTCAAAACATCTAAATGCCACTTCTGATGCATCTTCTGTGTTTCCTCTGCATTGCAAAGATGAATTTTATTGTTACTGATTTCATTTGCTTGGTAACAGCCCAAATGTCAAATATTCTTGTTCACTGATTAAATGTTAGAATTTGATTCAAAAGATAATGGATACTTTTAGAAAAATGGCTTTGTAAAGGTAAAAATCTATTTAAACTTATTGGAAAAGATTAATTTCTATCGGTGTGAATTGACCAGCACACAGAATATGAAGAACATCATTAAAAACCTTTGGAGGTAGCTGTCCACTGCAGTCCTTAAGATACCAGCACAATAACACACTCAGCAAAATATTGTCTACTTATCATTATCAATAATATCCCGAGAAAATATTGAGATATTATTTTTTTGTCAATATCGCACACCCCTAGTTGGGAATACACAGTGCTGGGTAGATTACTTACAAATTGCTGATTACAAATTACAAACTGTAATCAGTGACGTAATCAAGATTACTTATTTTAGGTTATGTGTTCTGATTACTTTTGGATGAATTTGATTACTTTTGACGCAACTTGTTTTTGAATGGGATTATTGTTATAAAAAAGATAATAAAAAAGGAATAAAACATTTGACCATTAACCGACATTAGAGAGCATGCAAATGTGTTGCAAAAATCTCTGCATCACAGAAAAATGAAAAGAGAAAAGAAAATTGTACTATTGTGTTAGTGTAATCCACAAAAAAAGTAACTGTAATCTGATTATGAGTGTTTTAAAACGCATAATCTAATTAGGAGTACTTCATCTAAATTACATGTAATCAGTTACTACCCAGCACTGGTAATACATAAACTAACACTTATTGTAAGCAAACAGGAGAATGATGTGAGGTGTGTTTCTCTCTCAGGTAGCGTGTGCGATTGTGGCCGGTCTGCTTCATTTCTTCTTCTTGTCTGCGTTCTGCTGGATGCTGCTGGAGGGGGTTCAGCTCTACCGGATGGTTGTGCTGGTGTTTCACACCACATTAAAACATCTCCACATGTATCTGGTGGGATACGGAGTCCCTCTCGTCATCGTCATCATCTCTGCCATCGCCTTCCCAAAGGGATACGGCACCGAACTACAGTGAGTTTCTGCATCCAGCGCTGTTCAGCTGTAGAAGGGTGTCTACAGTCACTAGGCGTTATATATCGCTCTTGTTGCTTTTATCAGTAATTCATATTTAGTCTTCAGAAACACTCCTTCAGCTGCCTCATGGTCAAACATCAACTCAGGAGCTGTAAATCCAGTTGAATCATTCACGGAGTCTTTGACGCAATACAATAATAAGGCCAGTGCCGTTCCAGTTATAATGTTGTTGTCATAATGTTGTTATCTTAACCCTCACTGTCAGGTGACGTATTTCTGTGCCTGCAGTGACTGTAAATGACAAAGTAGGAGGAAGAGACTTATAGGAGCAAGATCTTATCAAGATTCGTCAGTTATAAACTTCACTCTGACGCAACTTTCTGTGGAAGAGCAAAGAAAGTCAGTAGGGCATGACGGAATGAGGGCAATTGTCATTATCAGATTATTATCATTAACTAAAACTAAATCTAAAACCTAAAAAAAAATTCTGTGCATGAAATAAACCAAAATAGTACATAAGAAAGTAAAAAAATTAACATTTTATTTCGGCTTGTAGCATTTTTCACTTTCATTTAATTTAAGTTGAAGTACTTAAATAAAACTAAACCTGAAATAAATAATTAATTAAAAATGACAAAAACAAACACAACAAAATTACTAAAACTTTACATTTCAAATGGAGAATATTAAAAACTTATTCAAATGATTAATAAAAACTATATTTAAAATAAAAAAGACAAAAACAACAAATTTACTAAAACTTTAAAATGAAATTTAAAAACTAATTTTAAAATATTAATTAAAAACTATAATAGCATATCAAGGACACCAAAATAACACTGGATGGTGCAAGTTATAATACAGTCAGAGTGGGATGAACTAGTCTTTTGTATATTGTGGCATGTAATTTTCTTATCTTAATGTGTGTTCCAGCTGTTGGCTCTCTCTCGATCGTTTATTCATCTTGAGTTTCTTTGTGCCCGTCTGCATCGTCATGATCCTCAATTGTTTTTTCTTCATCATCACTGTATGGAAACTGGCCCAAAAGTTCTCCAGCCTCAATCCAGACCTCTCCAATCTCAATAAGATCAGGTCTGTGTGTGTTTTGATCCCAAAATAGATTGTCAGTCTTGATTTTTATTTGTATTTTTTTCAGTCAGTGGTTTTGACGAATTATATTTGGTGTGTAGGAGTTTCACGGTGACCGCCGTGGCTCAGTTGTGTGTTCTTGGAGGAACGTGGATCTTCGGTGGCTTCCTCTTCCAGGAGAAAGGGACTGAAGTCATGCTGTACCTCTTCACTATTTTAAACAGCCTGCAGGGGGCGTTCATCTTCATCATGCACTGCCTGCTGTCCAAACCGGTACCTAACCAACACCACATGACTCAGAAACCGCATGGTGACACGACTCACTCACTGAACGTTTGGTAACAGTGGTTTGTTTTAGACTTGACCTCTCACAGGATTTCAATGGTTTAAAGTAATAGTTCACTTAACAATAAAAATTCAGATATTGTTTAGTCACACTTTTCGGACCACAAAAGGAGAAATTTGCAAAATGTCTCACTTGTGCTTGTCCATGTAATGGCAGTGGAGCTTCAAGGAAAAAAAGATGCAGAAGTATCTCAGAATGATCGCATGTGATTCATGCCATATACTAAGCAATCTGAATTAGCGGTTGGCCGATATTTGGCGTTTTTAAATTATCGGCATTGACCGATAAGATTTCCAGTTTGGCCGATAAGTGTCAGAAGCTTTTATTCAGACAGTGACGGGACATTTATTTTGACAGCACTAAGAAAGACAGCATCTGAGCACGGATGCAAGCATGATCTTTAAATCCTTGATTTCAAAACGTGCTGGGCTATATCCAGTTTACCGCCGTGTCGTTATATTCATATCATATTCACTCTACTTTAAGCATATTCCCAGTGCTCAATTATTATTATTTATTTATTTTTACCAGATTACTGGGTGAACTGTTGGTTACAGCATTTATTTCCTTTTTATTCATGATTAAAATTATTTCTTTATTTGTGAAAAATACTAAATTAGGATTATTACCGATTTATTTTTTGTCAAGATCTAATGATTAATTTTATTAATTCAATACAATAATTTTACAATCAAATTTACAAAATGTATATATAAAAAAAGTAAATATAATTTTTACATTATGCATGTTATTTAAATAGTGTAACATATATATCGTATTTTTATTGGCCACCCTGCTCTTAAGATATCAGCAGTGGCATTGAGTCCATATAAGCTGCGAGTGCTCTGCATAAATCAGAACAAAAAACATTGTAGCTGTATATTTTCATGCTTTCTCAAGCAAAGCAAGTTTTGAAAGTCCACTGAAAACATATCTGGTCATGTACCCCATGTTGACAATAACGTATATCTTCAACGTTGTCTATTTAAAAAAAAAAAAAAAAAAGTTTATAAAAATGTATATAAAATATTAAATAACAAACATCAGGAAAAAAAGAGTAAACAATAAAATCCTCAGAACATTTTGAACATTCAGAAGATTTTATTTTTAGGCTGCCTTTGTTTTCAGTATGCTTGTTGTGTCGCTTAGTTAAAGTCGTTCTCTGATTTTATCGTTGTTTGCAACTTTACTTGGCAATATTTTAAAGATATTATTATTTTGGGTATTTTGCATGGTCTGTTATTAGTAGTAACAGTAGTGCTACCTGGGTGGGAGATTTAACTCCTATTCATTGGGAATAATAATAATAAAAATCATTCAGTCGATGCAGAGACATATCGACTGAGTGAATTCCCCATCTCCCCACCCTCTGAATATTACATATCATAATGAAACTACGTGTAAACGTTAATTGGCGGTTTTTACTTGGAAAAGCAGCTATATGTTTTTCTAGCATTCAAATAACTGGATAAACCTGAAATGATAGAAGAAGGATTGGAGATGAATTTCATTTAGAAATAAGGCAGGAAATGTGCATACTTTTAAAATCGACACCAGCCATGGTGTTTCTCTCTTTGTGTGTCCTAAAAGCCGATGAGGAGGGGGATCTTATTCTTAGCACTCAGCATACCCGGTTAAAAAAGTCACCGCTCGCTACTGGGCACTGGCCATCAAAACTTTGTTGTTTAGTCAAATATCATTTATTTTGCATGTTGTTGCCCCCTTCAGGTCAGGACGGAGTATTACAATCTGTTTGTCCGAATGTGTCCACACGAGAAGAAAGTGGAATACAGTAGCAGCAACAGTCAGGTACGTTAGTGTGTGTTTGAGTGTTTTGGGCATTAAAGCAGCGTCTGTGTCTTCAGCTTCTTCATTCTTCCTTTGACTTTTACAGAAACCTCTACGGAGCGAGGACAGCACAGGAGAGTCGCACATATAAAGCACTTGTCATATCCTGATTTTACACACTTTTGAACACTTGAACGCTTTCTGTGAAAATGAAGATGGGGAGTCGTCAATTGGTCCTCCTTATTCCTGTCCAATCAGAAGATCTGAAAACTGCTTTCCATTAGTAATAATACTGATATGGAATCATCATACGGCATATGCATTACATCTTTTTACAGCCTGTCATCTGAACAGCTTAAACAGATCACACCACTAAATGAACAAAATTATTAGGGTGCTTTGGTTTTTCTTTGTTGGCTGTTGTGCAAGTAGAAAATCTTACATTTTAATTATGCAAAAAATGTCACAAAAACTAAAAAAAAAAAAAAAAAAATAGAAGTATGAGAAATGAAAGTAAAACTAGTTTGGTTTTAAACAGTAGAGAGCTTATTGTGATGGTTTTAAAATGCATAAATCTGATCTCATCAGAAAGGCTGTTATTGTAAAGCTTAATGATAAAGATGTTTGATGTTTGTATACTAATATTTCCTGAATTTATTTTGATATTAAAATGTATTTTTAAAAAATCACATTTTCCTGTAATTATGCTGATAATCAAACCAAAAACATCTTCACTGAGGAACATTATTATTATTTTTTTCCATTGCGATTTTATTCTAGTCCGTTTTTCTCTTGCTTTTGTTCATTAACTGTAACAACCAACCGTTATATGATGTAAATTTGATATCAATTAGTAACTAACATTAATCATTTAATTAATTATTAAGATCTGGTATGATTATGCTTAAATAATTTTAAGATTAATATTTATAAACTGTTTATTTGTGCATTCATTCATTCTCTGTAATTATATATTTACATTGAATATCATAAGAGCAATCTGGAAATCCTCACACTGAGCAGGAGCCGACATGAATGAGACGAGCAGAGGGGAAACAAGGGGAAACCGAATGGCTGCAAGCTTCTGGAAAAAGTCAAATAAACATTTAAGAGAGAGATGGACAGACTCCGAGGACGCCACGTCACTGAGGGAATTAATGTATAACTGGAAAACTAATTTCGATTGGGAATTTAAAAGATTACAGTTTCGTAATATGGAGCTGAAATGGACTTTTCTGTTTGAGTAGATCATTTCACTTTCATCTTTTCGTGCTCATTTAAGTGTCCTTAACTGATTATTCTGTGTTGTGTCTCCCTCTTCAGCTTGAAGAAGAGAAACACACACAAAGAGAAGAACAGTAGTCCAATAACAATCATGTAAATGCCCCTGATAGTACACTTACATCTCGGAGACATCTATTTGATGTCTGCATTTACATCTGCAAGATGTATTTTTTAGAGTGTTTGCTCATCTGTGATATAAGGACGTTTCCTTTTATATGTCAAATAGATGTCTATTAGATGTCTTTAAGATGTTTATGATTTAGAATGTATGTAAAACTGACATCTGAAAGACGTCTGGCAGACGTTTGTACACAGCAGATGCTTTCCAGATCACGAGATCTTTAACAGATATCTTGCAGACGTACGTGTGCTATCTGGGGTGTGTGCGCAGGATAATGTTTGTTCTTTTTCTTTTCTGTTTTTGGACGACAAACACAAACTCTACGGGGTGATCAGAGAATGAGGGAGAAGGATCGATATCCTGATGGATCACTAATATTCATGACCCATAAAAACATTAGGAGGCTTTTCTGTGTGTTTGTGTGATCTATTTTCTTGTTTTATTAGTAAGTGTGTGCAGGTCTTTTGGATTAGTTCATATTAGGCAGTGAAGGTAGGCCATTTATAGTATAGGCCTATATTAATGTGTTAAGTGTTGGATACAGGAGTCATTCATATTATAGGCTAATTGCAATAAATAACAATTGGTATAGAAGCTGACACATCTATTTTCGTTTCCTTCCCCTGGATCTATTAGCACATCAGCAATGGATCAGTATTATTGCTTTTGTCTCTGTTGACTAGGGATGGGTACCGAGAACCAGTATTCTTTTGGACCGGTAATTGGGTCAATACCGGACTATAAGCTTCAGGACAAACCATAATAATAATAATAATAATAAAATTAAAAGTGATTACTAGCAGACAACCACACTGATGGATAAATTGATAAATAGATGGATAGACAGAGAAATACAGATATAAAAAAATAATACTTTGTTGCAGAGATATATTTAGGGCACGTAGATTTTCATTTTCTTTCTGTAATCGAAGAATTTCTTGCTGTAGCTGAGTTTCCCTGCTTGACTCTTCAGCTTGACTGTCCATGCGGTTTATCTCTTGCATTAATATAATATTCTTTCTGTGAATGACCTAAAGATGAAAACACAATATTGGCACCTTGGTGTCATTACTATTTGTGATAAAATAAAATAAATAATGAAAAGTAGTAATGTAGCAATTACTTGTTGTTTCAATGGAGGCTCTGCATCAGATGATGGGGACTGAGTTGGAGTGTAAATTTTCTTTTTCTTTGCCACTCTTTTTTCTACATTTGGCACACATGGCTGTTTTCTTCTTTTTCCCTCTAGCCTGAACATCCTCCTCCTGAGGGTTTCATTGTTCTAGTCTAGTTGTTTGCAGTACTTTTTACCATCAGTGTCTATAATTGTGGCTGGTGAACTTTCATCCTCGTAGGCAACATCCACAACATCCCCAAGTTCAAACTTTTTTTTCGGTATGTCCTTTTTAGGGACAATGTCATAGATGGGTGGCTCCTCCCTCCATTCAAGCAGAACCCATGTTTTGCTCATATTCTAAGATAGATAGATAGAGAGATAAATAAATAAACACACACACAAATATACATATCAATCATTCATCTGTAGCATTAAAAAAAGTAAAAAAAGGCCTCTAACACTTGCTCTATTATTTTTCTATTTTCTGTTTTCTTTTTATTTATTGTTTAATTAAAAAAAAAAAAAAACCTTGCTACGTGTACTGCGTTAAGCTAACTGAGACTTGTTATAGCACTTGCATATCATTGCTCTTTTGTTGATTTTGATTGCTTCCATTGCCCTCATTCGTCCTCAAGTCGCTTTGGATAAAAGCATCTGCTAAATGACTAAATGTAAATGAACATTAATAAATAATGCGTAAATGAGAATATTAATAAATGAAACTGTTTAGTAAATTATTATTTTTTTATTTAAACTTGTGTCTGTAACTTTATAGTGTTTTAGGTTGTGCCCGACAACACCCATCAGATGTGGCCAAATTCATAACATATTACTTAATTTAATCATTTAAAGTATAATTTGGTCTGACAGGAGAGTTTTTCATATGGCTGGATGGATTTATAGATTTATAAATGTATGCATAATTATACCGATATTGTTTTTTTCTTTGTCTTCATCAGGTCTGTTCCTGCAGTCTAGTGAATCTCGTGAATGTGGCGTTGGATTCAAAATAAAAAACAAGATTTGTGTTGGTAATGAGCTCCTTATGTGTTTTAATACAATATGTTTTTGTCATAACACACAGTTAAAGGTCTGTGTGTCACTCAAAATAGGGAATTTGTGTAACTGTAGTTCTCTTCTAACGTTGTAATGATGTTTCCTTTCTGATGGTCTCTCTTACAGATGAGGATGAGTGTTCAACATCGAATCAGTGCGGTGATCACGCTCAGTGTGTAAATACAAATGGAAGTTACTACTGCACCTGTAATGAAGGATTTCGGTCAGCAACAGCCAACTTCACAGCAGAAAATGGACAGTGTGAGGGTACGAGAAAGAATTATGGGGATAAAAGAGTCCACTAATATGATTTAAATACTATAATTAATATCCACTGCTTCCCCCAACAGATATCAATGAGTGTGTTGAGAAAACACGTGAATGCACAGGTGATATGGTGTGTGTGAACACCATCGGCTCGTACAAGTGCATCTGTCGAAGGGATACCGCCCTCGAGAACAGACTCAGGATGTGACGGTGAGTGTCCTCAATCGTTCTGCTTTTCATTCGACTGTTGATCAAAGCAAAGCTCATCATTATAATCAGTTTCAGAAATGACTTTTTCCAATGCTTGCCTTCCAGAACAGAATGAGTCTTTACTGAAATGGTGCATTTTATAGTGTCAGCTAGTTAAAATGGTGTTTAAATCCATACTTAAATACTCCTAACATAGATAAATATTAGATAACGGATAAAAAACAGAAATATATAGCCGTCCAACTTCTGTATGGTGCATTTAGCATTTTTAAGCATATTCAACAAGTTCACAGAATCAGTTCTTGCCACCAGCTCATTGATTTACACAGTATATGCCATGAAGATGCAGTATGCTACTTCTCCACATGATTATAATATTACTTTGCATGCAGGTACCGTTAATTTATCATCAAACGAATGAAGGCATTACATTTGCCTTTGCAAAACATGTAAAAACATCTGATAGAAAGGATGGCTCATTTGTCACACTCAGAAGCATATTAGAAATGCAAAGTCGACAACAACAAAGCTCCAAAAATATCAAAGAAATGTATTTTTAAAAATTTGCATAGTGTGTTACGTAGGCTCTTCATCAGACAAATGAACAACACTGATATGCCTCTCTTTATACCTCCAGGTGATCAAAGGTTACATGACCTAACACAATATTACCATAACAATTATAATAATACCCCAACAAATAAACCAAAACAATAGCATATCAATCAAGAAAAAAAGAAAGAAAAGAAAAACAGAACATATAAAGCTATGCAAAATAACAAAATACAATTCTCAATCTACAATGGAACAGCATTTACTGATACCTGCATACGAACATAAATTCAACCAGTACCATCAAAACCTTTATTAGAGCTGTAAAAAAGTCATATAAATAGATAGGTATTTCATATTTAAAGAAATGGACTAATATCAAAGTCCTCATTTAATCCTCTCGGGGACAATGTATCTAATGTAAAAATCCAAAAGGCCTCACGTTGTAAAAATAAGACGGTCGACATAAAGCCAGGAAAAACGTCTTGAGAGGGAGACTAAATTGTATCTTCATGGAGTAACGTTGAGTGACTATCAGAGAGTCAAGAGAATACCACGTGGCTTAAAGGAACACTCCACTTTTTTTGGAAATAGGCTCATTCTCCAACTCCCCCAGAGTTAATAAGTTGAGTTTTACCGTTTTTGAATCCATTCAGCCGATCTCCGGGTCTGGCGATAGCACTTTTAGCATAGCTTAGCATAGATCATTGAATCCGATTAGACCAGTAGCATCGCGTTCAAAAATGACCAAAGAGTTTCGATAGTTTTCCTATTTAAAACTTGACTCTTCTGTAGTTATATCGTGTACTAAGACCGGCGGGAAATGAAAAGTTGCGATTTTCTAGGCCGATTTTGCTAGGAACTATACTCTCATTCCGGCGTAATAATCAAGGAACTTTGCTGCCGTACCATGGCCGCAGCAGGCGCAGTGATATTACGCAGCGCCTGAAAGTAGTCCCCAGCTATATTATAACTAGGTACCTTTAAGGATTGTCAAAAGCCCTATTATTGGCAAGGACAATGTGAGTTTTTGCGACAAATGGTGTGAAATTCTAAATAAGTGTGCTTTTGATCTAATGGTATTGACCATACAAGAGATTTCTGCACAGCTGGTGAATATTCGAAAATAAATGGAAGAGGTCAAAATTCAGCTATTTGTGGAATATCCTGATAAAGAACAACTTGATTCAGCGCTACTGGAATGCAATCAACGAATTGCGGAACTAAAAAAGGAGATTGTTGCATCTAAGAAGAGCAATTTCAACCGAGATGCTGCTGACTATGCCAACGATCAGGTTTACCAGTGGAGATCACAACGGAGGCGTCATTCATCGCCACAATTCACTTCTCGTGGGGCTCATAAACCTTTACAGTATGATGACAACAGGTACTCATCTGCTCAGTCGTCGTCTTCACTTGATCGTCATTCAGACTCCAGCTATCCGTCTCAGTCTCAACGTTTTTTAGAAGGCAGATGACAATTCAACATCTCTCGTCAAAGAAAAAATGCAGGAGGAGCAAAAAGAGCTCCCGCAAGATTTCAATATGTGACACGAAGAACGATACAGAAGTGAGCAAAGTGATCTCTAATGACTGTCTAACTGTCCTCGTTTTCACCAACTGTACACTGCAATAAATTTGACACTTACATTGATTTGCAAAAACTTTAGACTCAAGATTTTTTTAATGTGAGACAGGCCAGTTCACCCCTGCTGAAAAAACCAATAGAACCCTGCCCAAAACACAATAGAACATGTAATGGTTTTAATGGTTATAATGGGAATTGTATTGGTTTTAATGGGAAACTGTAATGGTGTCTACTGGAATTTGATGGATTATATTGGTGGGATGTTAAATCCTTTTGGAAAAATGCCCAAAACACACTACAAAAAGGAATTTTGTAATGGTTTTACTGGAAAAAGCTAATGGTTTATAATGGTATTTTAATGGAAACCATTAGAATTTCTGTGATTGTTTCTATTGGGCTTTTATTGTTTTTTTTTTAGCAGGGACAGCAGATTCACTCATTGGACTCCGGTGTTTCCATGTCTGATATAACCTCTGAGTCACGGGATAGTGACTGTGGTATATCTATAGAGGACAATAATTCTAGTGAATTACATCGGACTGGTTTTAGAGGTAAATCCACTTTTGTTCCTTTCAAAAATAGAAATGCCTCTTTGGATACTTATTGTAGGCTTGTAGAAAGTGGTGTTGTATGTATATTAAAATCTAAAAGACAATACAAACTTGCACATAACTTGAGGAAGGCACAACTGTCGGAATTGGAATCACTTAAAAAAGATTTGTCTATAGTGATTCAAAGTGCTGATAAGGGTGGAGCAGTGGTGATTTTAGATCGAAAAAACTACAAATTTGAAATTCAGAGACAACTTTCTAATTCAGTTTTTTTTTTATAAAAAATTGAGTACGAATCCTTTGGCGCATTTTAAGACATCTGTATACAATACTTTACAACTCTTTGTAGATTCAGATCAGTTGACCAAAGATGAATACGAATATACGCGTGTTGAATATCCGATTACACCGGTACTATACACGTTTCCTAAAATTCACAAATCGTACAGGGAAATCCCTTCTGGGAGACCCATAGTGGCAGCAATTGGGTCACTGACAGAAAAAAATTCTGCTTTTGTTGATTTTCACTTACAACCTTTGGTCATGTCTTTACCCTCTTATATCAAAGACACGATGGATTTTATTGAACTTATGAATAATGTGAAATTACCTGATCATCCTGTTTTTCTAGTTACCATGGATGTTGAATCGCTTTACACTAATGTTCCATTTCACGAGTTCACACTTACATATTTAGCACAAGTAACGTAATGCGTATTTGGCGAGTATGGTAATACGTTGTTGGCGTGCTGTCCTGGGGAAGGGCTCCGAGCTCGGGAATTGCCCGAACCCAGAGTACCCCCCCATAGTGTGTTGAGAACTTTAGTGATAATGGTGGAGAAGGGGTGGTGGAGGGATGCTGATTAACCGTCAAATGAATGGAGCTATGTCAGCTGTATTTATACCAGTGTATTGATTAGCTTGATTGCTTACCACTTGTGTCTAATTAGGCTAAGTATCTGACGTGCTCCTCCCGAACTTTGTTAATGAAACATCATTTCAGGGTGGGCTAGAGGCTTTTTCTCGATCAACGTCCTTGTCAGGTACCAAGTACTGCATGTCTGAGTGACCTGGCAAAATTGGTGCTTTCATATAATTATTTTTTGTTTGGGTCAGATTATTATTTGCAGATTTCAGGGGTTAGCATGGGTTCCAAGATGGCCCCAAGCTTTGCATCCCTATTTTGTGGGATTTTTGAACTTCAGTTTGTGTTAAACCCTGGGGCAAATGATTTTTTGAGACACATTGTTCTATGGAAACGATATATTGATGATGTCTTTTTAATATGGAGTGGTGCTGAATCTGAGCTACTGGAGTTTCATAGTTTGGTAAACAATAAATGTAGTGCGTTGAAATTTACCATTGAATTTCATCAAGAGAAAATTTTTTGGATGTGCTTGTTCTTCGCACTGCATCGGGCATTGAAACTACTTTGTATCGCAAACCAACTGACCATAATACCATTTTACACGGACAATCTTATCATCCTGTGTCATTAAAGCGCTCGTTACCAATTTCATAATTTAGTCGTATTCGCCGTATTTGCAGCAGAGATGTAGATTTTCAACAGCAATCACAAAGAGACTCGGAAAACGATCATATCGAGAAGAGTGGATCCAGTCTGCAGTGAGTCGTTTTAAAGATGTATCACAACAGGAGAGTCTCGTTAAAAAAAAAAAAAAAAATTGACCGTCGGATTAATTGTTACATTCAATATTCGCCTGTTTACATTTACATTTAGTCATTTTGCAGACGCTTTTATCCAAAGCGACTTACAATTTGGGGAACACATGAAGCGATTCATCTTGAAGAGGCAATCCGACAAACGAAGTGCTTGTAACACCAAGTCTCAGGCATTGTTTAAATAAGTACCAGCTAGCAAGGGAAGGAATAAATAAGGAGAAAGATTTTTTTTAATTTTTTTTTTATGTGTAGGTTGAAGTCAAGTAGTGTCGAAAGAGATGAGTTTTCAGCTGTTGCTTGAAGATTGACAGGGATCCAGCACTCGAATATGGGTGGGAAGATCATTCCACCAGCAAGGAATGGTGAACGAGAATGTTCTGGAGAGTGATTTTGAGCCTCTTTGTGATGGTACCACGAGGCCGCTCACTAGCAGATCTCAGACTTCTGGAGGGATGTAGATTCTTAATAGTGAGTGCATGTAGGCGGGTGCTGAGCCTGTGGTTGTTCTATGAGCAAGCATCAGTGTCTTGAACTTGATGCGAGCTGCGATTGGTAGCCAATGCAATGAGATAAAGAGAGGTGTAACATGGGCTCTTTTGGGTTCCTTGAAGACCAGTCGTGCCGCCGCATTCTGAATCATTTGTAGAGGTTTGACTGTGTTTGATGGAAGTCCAGCCAGAAGAGCATTGCAGTAGTCCAGCCTAGAAATGACAAGGGCCTGGACAAGGACTAATAATGTTTTATTGAAACATTGGCATATTGTAGAGAGTGATCCCGGTCTCAAGAAGTGTTTTGATGAACCACCTCGTTTAGTGTATAAGAAAACACCTAATCTTTCGAAATATCTTGGTCAGATCTGATTTGAAACCTGCTGCTCATTTGTTTAATAAAATACCGTATGGGAATTACAGATGTGGTAATTGTCAACAGTGCAATTTCACATATAAGACGTTGACTTTTACACATCCTCATATGGCGAAAACCTTTAGCTGTCTTACACGAAATCGTGCCCCGAATGTTAATGTTATTTACTTGTTGCGTTGCCCTTGTGGCTTATGTTATGTTGGTAAGACTAGTAGACCTTTGAAAATTCGTATTTCTGAACATCGGTGTGCAATTAGACATCGCGATCCAAAAAGTCCAGTAGCTCAGGAATTTTCAGCGATTCCGTGATGCCACCACAGATTCGGAGGTTAATTAAGTCCGTGAACATTACACGGAATTCTGTGAGATCAGGTTGCACTGGAAATAGATCAAGTTGAGTTGCATTGCAACATATTGCGTCTCATGCAGTGAGCTCTGACGTTTGACAAATGTTTTAGATTATCTTGGGTTTTTCATACAAAAATAAACTTTGCAAAGCAGTACCAGTTGCTATATATTTATACAGTTACTATATATTTATACAACTAGTAGCAGTCGATCAGGAAGTCCTGGTTTCATCCAGAAGCACAGAGACAGTTGTTTCCATAACCTCATTTAGTTTGGCTGATGCAATCATTAACAAAGTTCACTAAGATGTTTCCACATGAAGCTGATAAATGTGTTTTCCAGCGTAAGACAGCTGTCGTTGTCTCTCTAACTGCTATCATTTAACTATTTTATGTGTGATCCTGTGCTTGTGTCTAAATAAAACGCTCTTCTGTGTCTGTGTGTGTGTGTGTGTGTGTGTGTCGGCTGCAGATGTGGATGAGTGTTTGTCCTCAGTGTGTGGAGTTCACAGCAGTTGCACTAACACACCTGGCAGTTTCTTCTGCATCTGTTCTCCAGGGTTTCACAGACATGAGAACGGCGCCTGTACAGGTGAGCATTGTGTCCTGCTGCTGCTAATAATACTGATCTCAACGTCAGTCACATCAAATGTATGTCTAATCATGTGCAATTATGTGAAAATGAGATTAACAGAGACACTTTTCCCATCTTTTCTCTCGCAGACATCAATGAGTGTTCAGATCCAGATGTTTGTGGCACAAATGCCAACTGCTTCAATCATCCAGGCGGCTACAGCTGCAAATGCCACTAGGGTTACAGTAACTATGGCAACAACCAGTCAAAATGCATCGGTGAGAATTACAGCATTATTGGCTTCATTTTAAATGCACTGATGCATGTTTAGGTTGTTCTGTTCATTATGCAGCAGCTGCTGAGAATCTTATAGAAGTTAATTAGTGTTTTTTTTGCTGTCAACTGTTTGATTATTGTTTTATCTTTAATGTGGTTGTGCACAGAAATGGACTGTGATCAGTTTGAACCCGAGTCAGATGGCCACACACCGGAGAAGGTAAAATGTGTACTTCTCCTTATGATTATTATAGGGGTGTCCCTGAATAGTCGACGATTCGATGCTTCGATTCGAGGAGCCTGATTCGACTCCCAATCCCTCAGTCAAATATTCGCGGGGTGTTATTATTATTATTATTATTATGCCATTTTGGCTATGGGGGTGCTCAGTGTCTGATTTCACATTGAACTACCGGGTTTCTCTCAATAATTTAATGTACAGCCTATTATGATAATGCTGTAAATAAGAATCTTAAAAGAAAGAAGCGTGCGTGAATAAATCCAACTTCCCCTATAGATTAAAGTTTCGCTTTTTCTCTATCAGGTAGGGTATAAGTGATTTCAAAACGTTTCAGTCGGTTTATTTGTATCGTGTATATCTCGTGTAAGATGCCTTTGGTTGAGTTACGCTACAGTAAAGCGCTTATCATAGTAGCCTACAGCGATTATCTCTTCAGCGCGCGGTGCGAGCAGGACAATGCAGAATATTAATATCTATGACTGGCACTGTCATATATTATACATAGTATTATAATAAGAACACTATTATAATAAAATGCTGCGATTTTTTTTTTTTTTTTTAGTTGTGTTTCTGCATGTTATTGCGTGAAGAATGCGTCCACAAAAGGAGTTAATTCAGAGCCGCGCAGACGCGTTCATGTGCATTCGGGGCATTTTGTGCAGATAGCCTATAAGTGGTAATATTAACGTTATGTTATATAAATAATGAAGCGTATTCTATGTGAGATAAATTAGTTTATTATCCCATTTATTAAAAACCTGCTGCTTCATTCTACTGGTCCTCTTTAGCCCACGCAGCTCAAAACAGAAATGCAGAACGTTATAAATACGATCATATAAATTTATAGAGCACTTTTGTAAAAAAAAAAAAAATGTTGTGAATTGTTAAGGGTTTTGCTGACGTTTAATGTTAACTATCTTTTAATCAAAACGTAAAACATTATTTACCCCGTTTGTTTCTGCGAGGCGTCCGTTACACATTTTCCCTGTGTATTTATGACTGATGAATGTCTGACTTGACTCTTGGTAATGTATTTTGCCCCGCCCCCAAATATATGATTTAACTATCAGTCGACTATCGGCATGATTCGAAAATTCCGATTCGACTGTGAAATTCCTTAGTCGGGGACACCCCTAGATTAATATTGTTAGATATACGGTCAGACTCATATTGATTTGCATTGGTCGTCTTCTAGTTGAAGCATTTGATGTCACTGTTGAAGAGCAGCTGTGAGTCTCTGAATGATCCACGTGGAGAACATTTCACTGGAGAGAAATTGCTGGAGGTGAAACACACATTGCACGATACAGTATATATTCACATAGTAGTTTGTGATCATGCACTCGCTCAGGGGTGAATGAACATCTCTGATTTATTCCACAGAGCTTGTGCAGTTCCTCTGACGAGCTGCTGTCGGATGGAAACATCGATGATGGGAAGATGTTGAGTCACTTTCTGGACGCGATGGAGAACAGCGTGCGTCTGATTGGACCTCAGCTGAGAGAGCCTGTGACCAGGATGGAGATGCACAACATGTCACACAACACTGTGTCTAAAAGACAGGAAGACTCAATTGCTGGCAAAACAGAGGAATGAAGTTTATTTGAAAACCTCGGATGGTCACATCCAAAAAACAAAAACACAAAATTCGGGAGCAGAAACTGGGCTTACCAAAATCCCACGCCAACAGGGTGAATGGCTGGGAGGAACGGAGCGAAAAGGGTGCGGTCTCACGTTCCCAATCCGGACCCGTTATCCAGTGGATCACTAAATCCTCGCCTGAGGATCCTGAACACAGTACATAAGAAGAGAGGAGATCTCTACCTACGCAAAGGTAAGAACGTAACCCAAGAAGACATACTGACACAGAGAGAAGGCATAGATGGGATTAAATAGGAAGGGGGGAAACGAGTAACAGGTGCGGGGCTAATAGAGCGCACAGCGCTGCGAGTTAGCGCTGATTGCTCCCCAATGTGCAGCCGTAGATGACAGGATGAAAACAAACCACCACGTGTAGCTGACATCGCAGCAATGAGTCGGAGGGAGGTGCTGACCATGACAGAATCCCTCCCCTCAGGGATGCCTCCTGGCATCTTCAGAAGACTCACCATGACGCCGATGGAACTGGTCTATGAGAGCGCGATCCAGTATATCGCGAGCCGGAATCCAGCATCTCTCCTCCGGACCATAGCCCTCCCAGTCTACCAGATATTGGTGACCCCTACCCCTACGCCTTACATCAAGGAGCCGTCGTACAGTGTAGGCAGGCAACCCCTCAATGAGTCTGGGAGGCGGAGGGGCAGAGGTCTGGGGTTGGAGGGGGGAGCGAATGACGGGCTTGATTCTAGATACGTGAAATACCGGGTTGATTCTCTTAAGCATAGGGGGTAGTTTGAGTCGAACAGTCACCGGGTTAAGCACCTTGGCCACGACGTACGGTCCAATGAATTTAGGTCCCAGTTTACGTGCGGGCAGCTTGAGAGGGATGTCTCGGGTAGACAACCAAACCTTCTGACCGCAAACATAAAGTGGGGGCTTAGAACGGTGACGGTCCGCCGACACCTTGTTCCTTTCGCCAGTCCGGATAAGGGCTTGTCTGGCGAGCCTCCATGTCCGGAGGCATCTTCGAATAAACACATGCGCGGATGGAACAATGGCGTCGGACTCTTGTGAGGGAAATAAGGGGGGCTGGTAGCCTAAACAGCACTGGAAGGGTGACAATCCCGTAGATGAGACCGGGAGGGAGTTATGCGCATACTCGACCATGGCTAATTTGGAACTCCAAGTCAGAGGCTCTGCTGACGCCACGCAACGCAGAACCCTCTCCAAGTCCTGATTGGCCCGCTTGGACTGACCGTTAATCTGCGGATGGTAACCTGAGGATAGGCTCGCTGTCGCCCCCAGTAATCGACAGAACTCGGTCCAAAATCTAGATGAAAACTGGGGACCCCTGTCAGAAACCACGTCCACCGGGAGGCCATGGATGCGGAAGACGTGATCAAAGACAATGACTGCTGTCTCCCTCGCTGAGGGTAGTTTGGGGAGGGGAATGAAATGAACCACCTTCGAGAACCTGTCTACCACGGTGAGGACCACGGTATTGCCACTAGGCAGGGGTAGGCCTGTGACAAAGTCCATGGCGATGTGGGACCAGGGTCTCGAAGGGATAGGCAGCGGTCGGAGAAGCCCTACTGGGGGTCGATTAGAGCCCTTACCCACCGCGCACACCGGGCAGGCCAACACGAACTCCCGAGCGTCCCGCACTACCGACGGCCACCAGAACCGCTGCTTAATCAGCGCAAGTGTCCGAGTCGCTCCTGGGTGGCAAGCTAGCCTAGAAGAATGGCCCCACTGCAGGATGCTGGTTTGAACCAACTCAGGTACAAATAACAGACCCTCTGGGCATCTTGCGGGGATAGTAACGCCGTCAAGTGCCTCGCGGACCCTGGACTCCACCTCCCAGGTGACCGCCGCAATCACCCGGTTGGGTGGCACGATAGACACCGGAGAAGAGGATCCAGTCTCTGCTTCGAAGATCCGCGAGAGCGCGTCAGGCTTACCGTTCTTACTCCCCGGGCGATAGGAGATGGTGAAATTAAAACGCCCAAAGAATAGAGCCCAGCGGGCCTGCCGAGAATTTATTCTCTTGGCGGAACGGATGTATTCGAGATTCTTGTGGTCAGTCCAAACCAGAAAAGGAACCCCTGCACCCTCCAGCCAGTGACGCCACTCCTCCAAAGCCAACTTGACAGCCAGTAACTCCTTATTCCCGATATCATAGTTCCGTTCCGAGGGGGTCAGTCGATGAGGAAAAAAAGGCGCAGGGATGTATTTTGTTGTCAGAAGGTGATCTTTGAGACAAAATAGCCCCAACTCCCACCTCTGACGCATCTACCTCCACTATGAATTGGCGAGAGGGGTCCGGGTTATTTAAAATGGGAGCCGAAATGAAGCGGCTCCTAAGTTCCTCGAAGGCCTCCTGGGCCTGTTCAGACCAACCAAACCGCCATCGTGTGGAGGTGAGCTGAGTCAGAGGCAGGGCGATCTGGCTAAACCCTCGAATGAACCGCCTGTAAAAATTGGCAAACCCCAGAAATCGCTGAACCGCTCTACGACTGTCTGGGGTGGGCCAATTAGCAACTGCTTCTACCTTGGCAGGGTCCATCCGAATGCCTTCTGGCGACAAAATAAACCCCAGGAACGGAACTGATCGTGCGTGAAACTCGCACTTCTCCAGCTTGGCGAATAAGCAATTCTCTAGAAGCTGCTGTAACACTAGCCTGACGTGCTGGATGTGGTCACGTTCGTTCTGGGAGAAGATCAGGATGTCGTCAAGGTATACAAACACAAACCGGTTGACCACATCTCTGAGCACGTCATTTACGAGTGTCTGGAAGACCGCGGGGGAGTTTGAAAGTCCCACATGGCTGTGCCCCACTCTCTCGCGCTCCCGGCCAGGTGCATTATAACAAACGCAACCTTGGATTCCTCGGTGGGGAAGCAGGAGGGCTGTAACGAGAAAGTCAGGGAGCACTGTGACAAAAATGAACGACAAGATGTGGGTTCACCAGAATAAGGAGCCGGCGGGTTTAGGCGGGGTTCAGATCGGCGCGGAGGAGATGTCTCTTCCAATACCGGTGCCGCTACGGCGGGATCCATCAGTGGACCGATCTGAATCTGATCGAGTCGTTGAGATATAGTGGTGAGTTGTTGAGATAGGCTGGTCAAGGCTTGATGAGACGCCTGTATCTCCTCCTGTTGACGCCCAAGGAGGATCCCCTGTTGTGCGAGAGCGTGGCGGATCTCAAGGTCTCCAGCTGAGTCCATGTTCTGGTCAGTATGTTCTGTCACACAACACTGTGTCTAAAAGACAGGAAGACTCAATTGCTGGCAAAACAGAGGAATGAAGTTTATTTGAAAACCTCGGATGGTCACATCCAAAAAACAAAAACACAAAATTCGGGAGCAGAAACTGGGCTTACCAAAATCCCACGCCAACAGGGCGAATGGCTGGGAGGAACGGAGCGAAAAGGGTGCGGTCTCACGTTCCCAATCCGGACCCGTTATCCAGTGGATCACTAAATCCTCGCCTGAGGATCCTGAACACAGTACATAAGAAGAGAGGAGATCTCTACCTACGCAAAGGTAAGAACGTAACCCAAGAAGACATACTGACACAGAGAGAAGGCATAGATGGGATTAAATAGGAAGGGGGGAAACAAGTAACAGGTGCGGGGCTAATAGAGCGCACAGCGCTGTGAGTTAGCGCTGATTGCTCCCCCATGTGCAGCCGTAGATGACAGGATGAAAACAAACCACCACGTGTAGCTGACATCGCAGCAATGAGTCGGAGGGAGGTGCTGACCATGACACAACACCTGTGAGAAACCGTGTTTAGATAAAATGCCTTAATTTTAATATTTGAATTCAGTGCCACAGTGTAGTATAAACATAGATTAAGATTGAAAGCAGTTGTTCTTTATGATGTGAATCGCAGTTGCCGAGGTTGCAGTCACACGGAATCAGACTCCGCCCAGTGGGCGTGTCACTCTGAGCTCAGACTCCGCCCTCTTCAGCACCAGCTGGGAAACAGTTGTAGGGGATTCATACCCAGGTACAAATACACATGTGCACAAATATGTACGTATGAAACCATCAGCACTTTCATGACGAGATGTAACTGCTGTTTTTCTTTAGGTTTTGCGTTTGCGGCTCTGGTCAGTTATAAAGATCTGAACTCCTCCAGCGATCTGCTCCACAAGATGAGAAACAAGAAATCAGACGATAAAGAGAGAAGTGTCACTTATCAACTCAACTCTTAAGTGGTGACGGCCGTCATCAGTAATGCAGAAACCAAACAGCTGTCAGAGCCGGTGAAGCTCGTCTTTAGACACGTGGAGGTGAAGATACTGACACATCCGCTTATGACCAGCACAAGATCTCGCTGGAGACTGTTACTATTAATGGTTCAACAGTGACAAATGAAAAACTACCATGAAAATGTGTGTTCCCTGTTTGAAAATCCAGGATAAACTGGATTATAGCTGGTTGATGAGCTACTATGTTCCAAAAACCAGCGTGAAGTGTACACTTAAGCTGGTATGACCAGCTGCTTGTCCAAGTTGGTCTATCAGTTTGAGCCAACTAAAGTCCAGTTTAGACCACTAGGAAACCATCTACAATGTTCCAGACTTAAGGTCCATTCACAACAAGAATGATAACTATTCATAGCTTTCAGTCACGTGACCGGCTCGAAGACCTGCAGGGCAAAACATCCATAGAACTGCAGCACAAGCCTGTCAATTTTCCATGTTTCACAGCCGCAAATATTTAGATCACTTCTCAAAAGAATAAAACAAAGGTATGTGAACAAAATGCAAGTTTTGGCCATTTGCAATCCATATTAAGCAACATTTCAATCATTAAACAGTGCAACAAAATGTTGTAAAAACACTTAAAGTGCCTTAATATATTTAAAACAGAAATATTAAAAGATCAATTTCAGTAATCACCATATAAATGATGCATAGTTTACACAGGCAAGCAGATGAGGCCAGAATATGAACGCAATCCGCTTAATGGTTCAGTGTTTTCCTTCTAATGGTTTTCTATATAATTACTAATAACTATATGATTGTACACACCAGTAGACGATATCGTCTGTTTATTCTAAGTGCATGCACGTCTGCCACTTTAAATTCTTGAGGTCGTGACAGCAGGATTGATGTTGATTGGCTGTCAATGTTTTTTATCGTTCATCAGCTGGGAAAAAAAAAATCGTTCTGAAAGTGATTCCAGCGTTATCATTTCTCTTTGCCTTTAATCATTATAGCTGTGGTGTGGACTATTGTTTTAATACTGTGAACGATGTTTAGACCTATATCTTTATCGTTATCTTTATAGTTATCGTCCTTGGTGTTAACAGGCCTTTACACTGTATTTTCCAGCAGAGTTTAAAGAGATTGTTTCCTGCCGTACTAAAATGCATTTCCAATTTAGAATTTTAAATATGAATTTACAGAAATGTATAAAATATGACTAGGAATTATAAAATGTCTAAAAACATATGATTTGTGTGCTTCTGTGTACAAAATAATCAGCATCGAGTAAAGCATCATCAGAAGCGCTGAACTGCGCTGGTTTATTTGCTGCTCAGGGGTGCGTTTCCCAAAAGCATCGTTAGCCAACTATGGTCGCAAGTTCCGTCGTTACCAGCATAGTTCAACGATTCGGTGTTTCCCGAAACCATAGTTCAAACGAACGTTCGCAATCAGCGTCACAAACTTATGTGGTTGGAACTGTAGCTCTCGACCTGTGGTTAGAAGCATAGTTTCTTGTTAATAAGATATATGGGCTTAAATAAATATACTCTTGGGCACAACAAGCAAGCTAACCTGCAGTACTATCTGTATCTTCCATTCTATCTAAATATAAAATGCATTCTGTCGGCAGCCATGTCACCCTGTAGCCCAAGACTGGTTACTCACTGAAGCTAAGCAGGGTTGAGCCTGGCCAGTACCTGGATGGGAGACCTCCTGGGAAAACTAGGTTGCTGCTGGAAGAGGTGCTAGTGAGACCAGCAGGGGGTGCTCACCCTGTGGTCTGTGTGGGTCCTAGTGCCCCAGTATAGTGACAGGGACACTATACTGTAAAAAGCACCATCCTTCGGATGAGACGTTAAACCGAGGTCCTGACTCTCTGTGGTCATTAAAAATCCCAGTATGTCTTTCGAAAAGAGTAGAGGTGTGACCTCGGCATCCTGGCCAAATTCGCCCATTGGCCTCTGACCATCATGGCCTCCTAACCATCCCCATATCTGCTGATTGGCTTCATCTCCCTGTCTCCTCTCCACCAATAAGCTGGTGTGTGGTGGGCGTTCTGGCGCACTATGGCTGCCGTCGCATCATCCAGGTGGATGCTACACACTGGTGGTGGATGAGGAGACCCCCCACACTGTAAAGCGCTTTGAGTGCCTAGAAAAGCGCTATATAAATGTAAGGAATTATTATTATTATTATTCTAATTATGTATTTTTGTAAGTGCCGTTTTTGAAAAGTGCGCATGTGCATAAATGCCTAAGGGAACCCCGGAGTGTGACATAAGAGGGAACTCGCGATGAATCAAACATCAAATACAGCAAAATGACAGGGAACAGAAAATAGTAAATTAGTCAGTAGGTGCCATGTTCAATACAGCAGCATCTTAGAGATCTCTAATCAGTTAAATAGCAGAAGTTATTCATCCAACACATGCGTGTGACGTCATTAACAATGGACCTATGTTGCTGAACTAATGCGGTTCAAACGACGGAGATGCGAACATGTTCGGGAAACAATCGTGACTAGTTAGTTTGTTTCCAAAACAATGCATAGTACTTTGGTGGTTAATCAGCGAGTTACGTCGTTGTTCGGGAAACGCACCCCAGGTCGGGTCCCGCGAAATCAGCCGTGGGAATGCAGACCTCTACTCTGCATAAATCAAAAGAAAGAAAAAAAAACAAAAAAACAATTGTAGTTATATATTTTCATGCTTTCTCAAGCAAAGCAACTTTTGAAAGTCCACTGAAAACATGTCTGGTCATAGACAACGTTGAAGATATACGTTATTGTCAACATGGGGTACATAAAAAAAAAAAAAGTTTATAAAAATGTATATAAAATAGTAAATAACAAACATCAGGAAAAAAGAGGAAACAATTAAATCCTTAGAACATTTTGAACATTCAGAAGATTTTATTTTTAGGCTGCCTTTGTTTTCAGTATGCTTGTTGTGTCGCTTAGTTAAAGTCGTTCTCTGATTGTATTGTTGTTTGCAACTTTACTTGGCAATATTTTAAAGATATTATTATTTTGGGTATTTTGCATGGTCTGTTATTAGTAGTAACATTAGTGCTACCTGGGTGGGAGATTTTACCTGGCGGTTTTTACTTGGAAAAGCAGCTATATTTTTTTCTAGCATTCAAATAACTGGATAAACCTGAAACGATAGAAGAAGGATTGGAGATGAATTTCATTTGTAAATAAGGTAGGAAATGTGCATACTTTTAAATCGACACCAGCCATGGTGTTTCCCTCTTTGCGTGTGTCCTAAAAGCCTGAACCCTGGCACGTTTTTATTACATAGATTTTGGTACATATTGCTGTTTTCTTATTACGTTGCTTCAGATACGTATTGCGGCGGTTCAGAATTCAAATATCCGGGGACTGTCGCTAAAGGTTAATGCTTTATGGTGTTGGAAATATGCCCTACACCAAATCCAGCCCTAAACCTACCCGATAGTGTTAACAAATGCAAAACTGATATAAAAACGTATTAGCTGATGCAACTGTACCATTTGAACTTCCTTTTACGCAGATTTTAACTGCTTTGTCGAACCTTGTATCCTTCTAGTAATTATTGTAATTTGTTTTTAATAATTTAAGTATGCATTATTAATTGCAAAGGCCAAAACAAACGCGTAACCCGCGCCCATGCGGTCTCCGACAGAATTAAGTTTATTACCATCGTTATCACCAGTGAAAGAATGGAATTGCAGGAATGATGACTAATTAGTACACATCTCTTGTTTAAATTGGACTTGTCATTTCCTGTTAATCTGGAAGCATTTAAGTTTACTGCCCGTCTAGCTTTTCGCGACCAATTTGTAAAGACCTTTGACACGCCCATTTCTCCGACTTGCAGAATGCCTCTCTCAACAAGAGGAGGAATGCAACAGAAGATGGTTGAGTTTTCTGGGCTTTCTTGGAAATTATATTTTCTAGTAGGAGAAATAACAGGAGAGCTAGAGACAGGCTACCAGACGAAGAGTTTGAGGAAGTGAAGTAACAGCTAGAAACTGATTTTCTTCAACCTTCAAAAAGCATAAAAGGTGCTTCACTTAGAAAAGCAGCTGTTTACGGTTTCCTAATATGGAGCTGAAGTGGGCACTTCTTCTGGGTGAGCAGATTTTACTCTGTTTTATTCAGTTGACTTGAGTGGTGAATACATTTGTGACGTACTGAAGCTGGATTGATAGTCAGACCATTTCTGGGAATAGAGCCTATGGTTCAGATACTGTAATAAAATAACTGGGTTTCTGTGTAACAAAGACTGCTCTTGAAGCTCGACCACTTCAGCTGTTAAGCAGCAGCTTCAGCAGCTTTGTTTTGCATCAACAACCAGTAAAGGACTGTTCATGAAAATGATTTATGTGTGGAAAAAAAAAAAAAATCAATCAATCTATCTATCTATCTATATAGTGGAAGTTGGGAAAACTCTCTATAATATATATATATATGTATATATATATATATATATATATATATATATATATATATATAGGCTATATTATAGACAGTTTTCCCAATTTCCACTGTTTGTCAAACCTCCTTTATTTCGCAGTCGCTTTATTTCTGCACACTCTTATATAACGTATTTATATACCATTAATACATAAAACCACAAGAACACAAGTGTGTCTGTCATGTTATGAAAGGAGAGTTTTTTGCAAATAGTGTCAGTTCATTTTTCCATCCGCAGAAATGGGATTTAACCCTTAAATACATGCATCCATAAAACTACAATCAAGCTATTTAGCTAAAAGTCAAGGTATTTATCCTTCAGCAATGTTCCTACTTTAATTGAGATCACAGTGTAATGGGTGTAATGACATATGTTTGGAATGAAGCCACTTTTGAAATACAAGCAAAATTCCTGTTCAAGTTTACACTGGAAGAACAAATGATTTATTTAGTAACTACATTTTTTTTTTAAAAAGTTTTATCTTTAACGGTAAAAGCTGCTAAACATATTCATTCAACACAGACTTGTTACTGTTGTAGTTTTGCTACTCTGAATTTTGTCTTAATCACTGAATCACAATTTAGCAGATTTACCCGCGTAATATTTAACACCCGCGTTTATCATTCCTGAAATGGTATACGTGGATGTTTGGTCCTTTTAGATAAACAAAAATTTTCTTCAAATTGTGAATGGATTTTGTAGAGAAACTGAGCAAAGAGCTCGCCTCTTACAGCTCAGTACAATTGACTGGAAATGACTGGCTTATCTAAAACCAGGAAGTAATCGTGCATATTGACGGAGCATTAGTGACTGCTACAAATCGTCGATAATAACTACCAGAGCCTAAAAAGGACCTAAGTTCTTGAAGAATCTGTGGCGGTTTCCAATTTACCACTGCAGCTATCTTATCCGGATCAGTACTCACTCCTGCAGCTGAAATGACATGTCCCAAATAACGTACTTCTGGGCAAAAAAAAACAAACATTTACTGAGCTTAACTTTGAGATTTTAAATAACTCAGTACTAGTTCCAGTCGCTGCAGATGCTGTTCTAATGTTGTTGAAAAAATTATCACATCATCAAGATGACTTTGCTCACAAAAAATTCGCTCCATGAGCCGTTGAAAAGTGCTTGGCCCATTGCAAAGCCCAAAAGGCAACGCCCAAAAGGAGTACAAAAGGCTTAGAGCGGTCAGCTTCAGCCACTGGGACTTGATTGTATCCAGTTGCTAAGTCCAATGCAGAAAACCATCTTGCCGCAGTCAATGCATCTATGGAATCCTCAATCCTGGGAAGTGGATAAGCATCCTTCCGAGTTCTTGCATTTAACTGGCGATAATCTACACACATTCTTAAGGAGCCATCCTTTTTCTTCACCAGCAAAATTGGAGATGAATACGGGCTACAGCTCTCCCGAATGGCCTGACTCTCCAACAGCTGCTTAATTTGGGCTTTCATAGCCTCCAGCTGATGAGGTGGAATTCGGCGATGGTGCTGACGCACCGGGACATCATCCAACAAAGGGATCTGGCTCTCTATCAAAGTAGCGCAGCCCAAGTCACCATCATCCTTAGCAAAAACATCCTGATATTTATGCAAAAGATGTTTAACCGCTTCCCTTTCTGCCTCTGAAAGTCCCGGTAATTCGACCCTTTCTAGCTCACTGTGGTTTGAAACAGAAGCTGACATCTGGCACTGAATAACTATTTTGCTGACATTACCTTGCGTATTTTCCTTAAACAGAATTTTTTGGTCAGATTGATTAACCTCAACACTAATCAAGCTACCCAACTTTGCTTTTGCAGGTAAATATACAGTTTCTGCGCTGACATTAACCACACAAATTTTATTTTGGGAGGATTGTAACAATGCAGGAGAAATCAGAATTCCTGCAGGTAATCCACCACTACCATCACCAACCAGGGGTTCCAATAAAGTGGCTATGTTTGAAATAGTCTTAGGGCAGTAAGTTGTAACTAACCTCATTGTTCCAGCTGGAATCTGCACTGGATGCTTAGCTTTCACTCGCACCTGGCCAATATAACCAGGACAAGAAAGATCCCTGGTTCTCTGGTACTGCAACAATGCATCCTTCCAACCCAGTTCTGCTTGTTTAACCTGTAGGACTGAAAATAAGGCTGAACCATGTTCTTCAAACAAATCATTATAACACTGCCCTATTATATTCATACCCAGCAGACCAGGGACCAGTTCTTTCTTTTTAGACATGTCAATGTTTTCAGGGTCTTTCACAACCAAGACACCCTGTTCAGGTAGAATTCGTCCCAACACATTAGCTCACAGTTCAACTTCTCTCTTGCCTTCCTCATTCCATCTTATAGCTTCACTTCGAACATCAAGTAAGGTACAGTATGGAGTTTGTGTTAAAAAAACGTTTAAGTTTGCGTTTTTGCGCTACATCGTTAACCTGCTCCACAAACTGATCACAGAGAACTTGGTCAGCATTCGGGACATCATCCAGACTACTTGCAAGAAAAGAGTCCATCAAGGACATAAGTGCATGAGAGAATTCAATAAGGGAATAGCCCTCTCTTTGTTTTCGATCATAAAACCCCTTCTGCAACTGCAAAAAATGTTTGTTTTGCACCATACATACTTCTTAAGACCTTAAAGATGAGTTCGGGAGTTTGTCGTTCAGCTGCTGGTTGGAGTTTAATCTCCATTCTGGCTTCCCCTCCCAAATGATCTAACAGGAATGCTACCCTTTCTCGCACAGTCCAACTGCCATCCCCAATGCAGGTTTCAGCCTCCTCAATCCAGTCCTCTGTGCTCAAAGTAGAGTCCA
Source organism: Onychostoma macrolepis (assembly GCF_012432095.1). Lineage (NCBI taxonomy): Eukaryota > Metazoa > Chordata > Actinopteri > Cypriniformes > Cyprinidae > Onychostoma > Onychostoma macrolepis. Next base: position 3,285,035 of record NC_081155.1, read on the forward strand.
AGTCCCCACAGAACCGTTGACACTCCCGCTCCCAAGGAACATACACCACTCTATTGAAAGGCACAGAAGGAGGAGCATTAATGCTGGACGCAGGCAGGTTAAGTGAGTCACGGCTCGATGCAGAACGTTCTTGCATTAATTGTTCATTTGCAGCCTGGAGATTACATATCTGTTCCCGCAACTCTGTCAACTCCTGCTCCATAGTTACAGTGTTTTCTTGAACGACTGCCGTTTACTCATACAAATACCTTTTAAACACCTACACAAAATGGTGGCTATTAGTAAAGAAAAAAAAAAAATAAATAAATAAAAGCAAGGTCCACATTAACACACTGCAGTGCTGCCCAACATCAAATCACCCTGCTGACTACGCCATTTATTACCCTCCCCAGACCTTACAAGTGATGGGAAGATGTAAAAGAAGGGCAACAACCACAGTGTGTTTCCTTGCAAATACAACAAAATTTATTGGACACAAGAGTTAATTAGAAGTGGCAAAGAAACAAAAGGAACAAAAACAAGGTTAAACCCACTACATACCATAGGGTTCCCCAATCATATAGAATGGCAATTCCTCTGCAAAAATAAATAAATAAATACACTAAATCACAGCACAAAACCAAATATCACTACAAGTGTCAAAACCCAACACTCACTTAACTCAAACCACTACAAATTGCTCCCCCTCACCTTAACAGAGTTAACCATGTATAAGAAGATGGGAACCCCAATGTTGTTTGTTGGTTTAAACAAAACAAAACATAAAAACACAATTTCACAATAAATTCAAGCCACTTCATTACAATGTACCATTTAAAGTCGTATCTTAAGACCCAACATCAAGCCACCAATATGGTTCCGTGAAACACACAGCTTCTCCTGCTTAGCACATGGTACCACAAAGAGAAAGGCCAAAAAGTTTGATTTCCTCTTTATAGTACCTAGACTCATGGGGTTTGTAGTCCAACTTATTTGTAGTCCTAAACAAGCCTAATATAGAGCCCCTACCAATACTACCTCCACCCCATTACACAAAATTATGGAAGCTTCAATGCGTGCTTCACTTAGAAAGCAGCTGTTTACAGTTTCCTAAAATGGAGCTGAAGTGGGCACTTGTTTTGGGCGAGGACAATTTACTCTGTTTTATTCCATTGACTTGTGTGGTGAAAACATTTGTGACGTACTGAAACTGGATTGATAGTCAGACCATTTCTGGGAATAGAGCCTATAGTTCAGAGATTGTAAGAAAATAACTGGGTTTCTGTGTAACAAAGACTGCTTTTGAAGCTCGACCACTTCAGCTGTTAAAAATCTGAATCCATGAATATTGCCTCTTTGTTTTGCATCAACAACCAGTAAAGGACTGTTAATGTTTAGAAAATTATTGTTAAATGTGTGAAATATTATATATATAGATTATTTTCCTGATTTCGACTGTTTGTCAAACCTTGTCATTTATTGCACAGTTGCTTTATTTCTGCACACTCTTATATAAGTACCATTAATACACAAAGCCACAAGAACACAAGTGTGTCTTTCATGTTATGAAAGAAGAGTTTTTTGCAAATAGTGTCAGTTCATTTTTCCATCTGCAGAAATGGGGCTTAACCCTTAAATACATGCATCTATAAAACTACAATCAAGCTATTTAGCTAAAAGTCAAGTAGGGCTGTGCAATTAATAGAAAAACTGATTTCAATTTTGGCCTCCAGCGATTATGAAAATACAATAATCAAGATAAAACGATTATTGCGCCCCATTCCACCCCCTTTCCAGCGGTGCGCATTCGTTCTTTAATAAAAGCCCAATTTCACATGCAAATCAGTAATCTTTTTCAAAATGGAATGTGCCTGATTTATTGAAGTGTATTAGATGTATTCATGCTTTTAAAAGCGCTAAAGAGAACTTGTGCTTCCTCAGGTGGATATCTGTGTAACTGTTTTGCGCTCAGAGACACAGAAGCCAGTGTTGCCAACTTATTTTCAGAGAAAGGTCGATGTGTTGCTAAATGATGTTGTGATGTCATTTTGCGATGACATCATTGCATCACAATGCAAAATTCTTCCGCATCTTTGGTTTCCTCTTTTTGTGTAATTTGGATGGAAAATGTGTGCCTTTTTATTGTCTGAGTCACTTATCAAAAGTTGCTAAAAGTTGCCAAATAAATTTAAAAAATTGCTAAATTTGTTGCTAGGTGCTTTTGGAAGAAAAATTTGCTAGGGTAGTCTGAAAAGTTGCTAAATTTAGCAACAAAAGTGCTAAGTTGGAAAACACCAGTGTTGCCAACTAATTTTCAGGGGAAGTTGCTAAAGGAAGGTCAATTTGTTGCTAAATGACGTTGTGATGTCATTACGCGATGACGTTATTATGTGATCACCACACACTACTGTACATCAAATCTCAGCAAAAAATTTAGATATGTTTGTAGAATAATATAAATGCATCATATAATATTAAAACATAAATACCTGTATTTTAAACACAACATTGAATTATTGAACACTTAAACATTTTTGAATTATTAAAAATTAAGTTTTTGTTTTCAATAGCTTGTAAACTAGTGAAACTACAAATTCTGAACAATTATAGTTTTAAGCAGTGTATTAGTAGTTAGTATGCTACACTCTGAGAAAAGTCTGTAAAAATAGGGCACAATCTACTATGTTAATATGAAGGAGTTTTCTGTATTGACTGTTTTCGGGTTACAATGGATAATGGATAATGTCCTGAAAAATTACTATTACAAGCTACTAACAAGGTGTATCATAAATGAACAATTATTCAATTATTATTAAATTGAACAAGTAAGGGATAATCAATGGCTAGCCATGCATTAAAGGATTTTAGTGCACGACGTGGAAGCAAAGAACCCCTTATAAAAATGTATATTAAAGTTCACTCTGGAAGAATAAATGTTTTACACTTTCAATATCTTACTCACAGAACCCACAACAAATTCTCTTCCAGTTGAATCTTTCATGTAAGTTGTTGGATGGATAAATGGATTTTTAGGATTTACTTTTTAGTATTTTTTTTAAATGTCACTGCCACAAATAATATTTCCAGATGTGTTTTCCCACCTTATGTGTGGTGTGAGCGCTTACAGTTCAAATCAAATAAATACATTTATACTATTTAATATATACTGTATGTGAAAATAAACGATAAAGCCACATTTATATTGTAAAGTTGTTTACCCTGCAGAGTTTTTCTATTGCGTTGCTTCCATGCTAGAAAGCTGAAAAAATAAAAAAATTAAAAATCATATGCTTGATGCTTTACATTTATATTTATATGATTTCAATATAGCTCTATTTTTTTCTGTCTCTTCCCAGGTCTCATTCTACCGTCATGCAGTGGTTGTTCTATTGGATTTAAACTTGTTAAAAACAAATGTGTTGGTAATTATGAGCTTGTGGTTTCATTGAATAGTGTAAAAGTGAAAGTTTGTCCTTTTGTGGTGTAAAAGAGGGAGTTCTAGAACTGCAGTTCTAGTCATTACTAAGTTAAAATGCATGTTTCCTTCTAAATTCCCCTAATGTGTCCATCTCTCTTGCAGATGTGGATGAGTGTGCGATTTTTCCGAGTGTGTGTGTTGATCATACTCAGTGTGTAAATACACTTGGAAGTTACTACTGCAGCTGTGATGAAGGATTCAAAGAGAGCTTCCCGTGTGCATGTATGAGGCATTTAATTAGTCATTTAGCATAAACTTTGATTCAAAAGGAATTACAAAATATTGTAAAAGCATTTGATCTTATTGCAGTACACAGTCTGTCTTAATTTATAATTATATAGTTTGAACTAAAACAATAATTCACGCCAGCTGCTATCTTTCCCTCTGCTCAGATATAAACAAGTGTCCCGAGAATGAATTTTCTGGATCTGGTGATATGGAGTTTCAGACCTCAACTGGCTCTGAAGCAGAATGTGAAGGTGCCTTTTGTTTTTCTGGCCTATCAGTTTAATTTGACATATATTAAACAAAAGCTACCAGTTTGGACTGTATAACACTGATGCAGCACTGATGCCAACACCAACATCACATCAAATCAGCTGTATGTGCAACTGTGTTAAAATGACAATAACAGAGACTGATTTCCTATCTTCTCTCTCTTACAGACATTGATGAGTGTAAAGATGATCCAGATGTTTGTGGCACAAACGCCGACTGCTTCAATCATCCAGGCGGCTACAGCTGCAAATGTCACCAGGGTTACAGTAACTATGGCAACAACCAGTCAAAATGCATGGGTGAGAATTACAACAGTGGGGCAATATTATTTGCATCATTTTAAATGCACTGATATATATATATATATTGTTCTGTTTATCATGTGGCAGCTAATGAGAATTTTACGGAAGTTAATCAGTACAGTCTTTCTTGTTGTTGTGCACAGAAATGGACTGTGATCAATTTAAACTTGAGTCTGATGCAGACCACACACCAGAGAAGGTATAGAATGTGGACTTCTCCTTATGATTATTATTAGTAGTAATATATGCCCAGGAAACATCTCCACATTTTTTAACTTATGTAAATGTGAAGATACATTCTTAAAATAACAAATATTTAATGCTCTTAAATTATTAATATCTGATATGCATTATCTTATTGTAAATACAAAACATTGTGAGAACAAAATTCTCAGATGTTAGTTGTACATTGTGTATGTTCTCATATTTTGAAAGAATATGCTCTTAGAAAAACATTCTTTGTGATTGCGTTATTGATATTTGCTGAATGTTAACATTCAAAGAGAGTTGTATTGTGAGTAAAGATTAGGAGAATGTTGTATTAATAGAAACGTTTTTCACATTTGGTGGCACCAAGGTGGCACAGAACTGCTTCTTATGTAGCACTTAGGTGTCTTTATGCACACTGTTTAATGCTGCTTAAAGGTGGCATTATTGACTTTTATGATGCACTGTGCCTTTAGAATTTTAAGCAGGCACAGAGCAGCCTTATTCAGTTGTGTAAAGACTTCAATGTGTCTTCTTCTAGTTGAAGCATTTGATGTCACTGTTGAAGAGCAGCTGTGAGTCTCTGAATGATCCACGTGGAGAACATTTTTCTGGGGAGAAATTACTGGAGGTGAAACACACATTGCATGATATAGTAATTTCTGAACATGCCCTCTCACAGTGGCTAAATGAACATCTCTGATTTATTCCACAGAATGTGTGCAATTCCACTGACGAGCTGCTGTCTGAAGGAAACATTGCTGATAGTGAGATGCTTAATCAGTTTCTGGACGGGGTGGAGAACAGCATGCGTCTGATTGGACCTCAGCTGAGAGAGCCTGTGACCAGGATGGAGACGCACAACACCTGTGAGAAACCACTGACATTACAGTTCAGATACAGTCACACTGTGGTACTGAATGGAAATACTGAAAATAAGGCATTTTTATTATACCAAGGGATTTACACGCACATTCAGATTTAATGGTTTAATTAAGATTGAAGGCAGTTGTTCTGTATCATCATGTGATTGACAGTTGCTGAGGTTGCAGTCACACGGAATCAGACTCCGCCCAGTGGGCGTGTCACTCTGAGGACAGACTCCACCCTCTTCAGCACCAGCTGGGAAACAGTTGTAGGGGATTCATATCCAGGTACAGATACACACGTGCACAAATATGTACGTATGAATCCATCAGCACTTTCATGACGAGATGTAAATATTCTCTTGTTCACAGGTTTTGCGTTTGCGGCTCTGGTCAGTTATAAAGGTCTGAACTCCTCCAGCAATCTGCTCCACAAGATAAGCAGTGAGAAATCAGACGATAAAGAGAGAAACATCACTTATCAACTCAACTCTAAAGTGGTGACGGCTGTCGTCAGTAATACAGAAACCAAACAGCTGTCAGAGCCGGTGATGTTCGTCTTTAGACACGTGGAGGTGAAGATACTGACACATCAGCTTATTACCGGCACAAGATCTCAGATAATTTTTCAGATAATTTACATTATTACAATAACTCTCTCCCCAGCCTGACACAAACGGCTGGATTAGTTCCAGGTTTGATGAAGGCCCGCCTTCTGAAAAACGAAATGTGTTGTGATTGGTTTGCTGTCCCAGTGCGTTGTGATTGGCGAACAGCTTAGATGGCGTTTCAGTACTGCCCCGCCCCTTGCCAAAGCAGCAAGTTCGTCAATATTGCTATATCAATTCAGACCCTGAGAATATTGAGCAAGAGGATCACGCAGAACCTTTGCACACACGGATATCGCAAGACATAATAAAGTGGTAACGTTATTGTTTTTGTTTTTTTTGGCTAAATCACGTTTTAGATGTCAACAACAGCTTAAAAATAACTGCATTTACTATAAGTGCAATGGTAATATGTATTATGTTTATTGTTATTTACTTCTAACATTATAACATGAATTGCACTGAAGCTGTTATACAGTTGAATTTATTTATACCACAGTCCCACAAACTTACACTATTTGTGGTGGCATATATATGCAAATTAATTCTCTGCCAGCAGGAGGAGCTGTTGGAGTAGAGAGCGAGGTTTCGCTGTACACAAAACAGAGCTCCACTCACAAACGCTGCTTTATCAGACATTACATGCAAATTACAGAATTCAGAAATATGAATTCAGAAATACAGTGATATAAAAACACCCGCACCGGGTTTGAAACGTGCGGAGCTCAACCCGCCAACCATTCCTATTTCAGTAGGCGGGATTTACAATTTGTGATGTCACAAATACAGGAAAACAACTTTGTAGTCCGAACCAGCCGTTCGTTGTAGCTTTGAAAAGGGATTTTTTAAAAACGAAATATCTCCCTTTGGAGTGGACTTTGAGATTTGTAACTTTGTAGATCGTTTTATGCCCAAACATACACACTACACACTGATTAACATTCAAAAAGTGAAATAGCATAATAGGACCCCTTTAACAGTTACAAATGAAAAGCTACCATGAAAATGTGTGTTCCCTGTTTGAAAATCCAGTTTAAGCTGGATTATAGCTGGTTTACAAGCTGTTCCAAAAACCAGTTTGACCACATGAAGCTTGTATGAGCAACAAGTAGCTGGTTTGTTGCTGGTAGAGACTCTAGTAGTCTGGTAGTGACACACAGCAGCCACAACAGCACTTTTTTGTTTTATTTATTTTTTTCCTTTTTGTTCGAAACAAACGCAATAACTATATCATGAAATATCTTGATTCTCATCTTTACAGATTATGTTAGTTGATCTAGTGGGCGATGGTCAAAGTAACCTAATAATGTAATCTATAAAATATGGGTGTCATGCCATAACATTTTAATACGACTGACTTTATATTTAATGTGAATTTAACATTGAAAGTTAATGTGAATAAAAACATTGTAAGTTAGGCTACTAATCATAACACTTTCATTGTACAGAAAGAGAGCAAAGAACATTTTTACTGACAGTCTAGAGTTCAAGCACTCTCAAAAACTCTCATTAAAATCACGGAAGCTGTTTACACTATGAAATTAATATATTACTTACATATTCGTACACACATTTGCACTTTGTTGTTTCTGACGAGAGAATTCGCCAGAAAGAGGTAGTCAGCGAGCAAGTGAAGAAAACATTGCATTTTAGCGATGACTCATCTGAACGCATCTGATTGGTCATTGCATTCATAAGCTCAACAGCATCGTGTGTGATTGGTTATAATGCACAGTAATCTCAGGCTCAGCGCCAGCCAGTGAACGCAGATTTGAATTTAATCTAATCACGCCGATGTGATTGTATTAAATATATAAAATATTAGTCGGCTGTTTTTTGTCTTTTGGAAGCTGCATTCAAAATCCACTTGGCTCAAAAATCTGAGGGGGCACTTTGAATGGGCATGATGCCTCTGAGTGTCACTGATATATTATTAAAGTTTTTAATAATATAAAGAATATGAATGAAATTAAATTATTATATACATTTTTATTTCAGTTGTAGTTATTTTAGAACATCAAGCTACTCTAAATAAAATGTTACCTTTGCAACTAGCTGAAATAAAATAAGTTTAAGTGTATATATTTTAAGTTACTGATCATGGTTTTAGTTTAAGTTAACTAATGAGCTTCTTAAACCAGTAGGAAACCATCTGCCATAACCAAACTTTTCATGCAGGTGTTCCTCATTTTCTAAACTCTTTTCTCACTTCTTCAGGAGAGGGCAGAGGCTGAGGGCGTGGCTTACTCCTGTGTGTACTGGGATGAGGCTGAGGGGGCGTGGTCTGGGCAGGGCTGTGAGAGGGCGTGGTCTAACAGCACTCATACAGTGTGTTACTGGTCTCATTTCAGTAGTTTCGCTGTGCTCATGGCTCTCTATCCTGTCCAGGTACATGCAAAACCGAGATTTCTCATTTGGATTTTAGATTAAATTAAATAAGATTATTTTCACTTCCTCTCCTCCAGGATGCATTTGGGTTGGTGTTGATCACGCGTGTGGGATTAGTTCTGTCTCTGGTCTGTTTATTTCTCGGTATCCTGACATTCCTGTTCTGCCGCTCCATCCAAGGAACCCGAAACAGTATTCATCTTCAACTGAGCATCTGTCTCTTCATCGCAGACCTCATCTTCCTCTGCGGAATTTCCAGTACTCACAACGAGGTGTGTTTGAATGACAAAAGTGTTTAGACATTATTCTGACAAAATCTAAATATGGATCATTGATTACCAAGAAAGATGATCTTTACAATGAAAAAATGTGGTGATGAAGCATTTCTCACTCATAAATTGCTAGTTAATTTCACAAAAAGTAACACTGAATTAAACATTAAATTTTGAAGTAGAAAGACTGAAGTAGTATTTTCTTGTAAAACATATTCCAATAATTTTTGTTTTTATAAAACATCCTTTTGTAACGCTATTAGATGCAAAATCAGTCCCACCAGGATTTTGCGGGACTTTTTTTCTGATTTTGCAGCCTAAAATGACAGAATTTACTGTGGCTTTGCAGTGAATATACCCATCAATAATCATGATGTACCTATGTAATTAGTGTTAGTGACAGTGTTCAGATACCTGTACAGAGTTCAAATACCTGTAAATACTTACTGAAATTGTGGTTCTGGGTCCCCCATGTAAAAGGCAATGGTGACACCAAAATGGAAATACTCATAATTCCGCTTTGCTGAAACAACAGAATTGTGTTCGACATAATTAAAAGAAAAATTAAAAAATACCTTACACATTAAGTCAGTATGTAATCAGTGACAATGATTATATCATATACATGTTAAATGTTATACATTTTTGGATTCCAGATGCTCCACAAACTGAAACAAGAGTACAGGAGGGTGGTAGAGTGGAAGTGGATCAGGGGAGGGAAGACAGGCCACTTCAATGAGGTGGAAGTGGGTAAGGAAACATGGGCAGTGCAGGGTACCAATATGAAGCCAGCAATGCAGGTAATGAGTGCAGAGCCAGGAAGGCAGGTGGCCAGAGTGGAGTCAAATCCCACCAAGGAGGGTAGAACAGATGCAGCAGGAGACTGCCAGGGCAGAACAGATGGAGCAGGAGACTTCTAGGGTGGAGCAGATGGAGAAGGAGACAATCAGGGCAGAGCAGACAGAGCAAGAGACCTTCAGGGCAAAGCAGACGAACCAGAAGACCACCAGGCAGAACAGACAGAGCAAGAGACCATCATGGTGGAGCAGATGGAGAAGGAGACCATCAGGGCAGAGCCGACAGAGCAAGAGACCACTAGAAAAGAGGAAGAGACCACCAAGGTGGAGCAGACAGAGCAGGTGACCACCAGTGTAGAGCAGGAGATCACCAGGGTGGATCAGACAGAGCAGGAAACCATCATGGTGGAGCAGATAGAGAAGGAGACCATCAGGGCAGAGCAGACAGAGCAAGAGACCACCAGGGTGGAGCAGAGGGCCATCAGGGTGGAGCAGATGGAGAAGGAGACCATCAGGGCAGAGTAGACGGAGCAAGAGATGACTAGAGAAGAGGAGGAGACCACCAGGGTGGATCAGACAGAGCGGGAGACCATCAGGGTGGAGCAGACAGAGCAGGAGACCACCAGGGCAGAACAGATGGAGCAGGAGTCCACCAGGGTGGAGCAGACAGAGCAGGACACCACCAGGACAGAGCAGATGGAGCAGGAGATCACCACGACAGACCAGACGGAGCAGGAGACCTCTAGGGCAGATGAAGAGACCACCAGGGCAGAGAAGACAGAGCAAGAGACCACCAAGGCGAAGCAGAAGACCACCAGTGCAGAGCAGGAGACCTCCAGGGTGAAGCAGAAGACCACCAATGCAGAGCAGGAGACCACCAGGGTGGAGCAGATGGAACTTAAGCCCATCAAGATGGAGCAGGAGACCACCACAGTGGAGTTGGAGACCATGTTGGAGCCGAGAGTCCAGAGAGTACAGGGACGGCTCAGAATTCAAAGAATGCCTCAATGGCCATAACAGGGAGCACAGAAGATTCACAGTAGGTTTCCTTGGCCATTACCGGACAGTGAGAGGGTTTAGGGATGACCTCCTTGCCTGTGAGAGAGAGTCAGAGAGTTCAAAGCAAAAGCCACCACATTGGGAGGAGCAGGGGAAGTATATGCGGCAAAACACACAAGATGGAGGTTGCTATCACAGGAAGTGCCGATGAGGGAAGGACCTCTGGGACCACTGGTCTTTAGGCCACCAGACTTGGAAACTAGGGCTGGGCGATAAATCGATTTTTATCAATTAACTCGAATGTGTAGTTTACGTCGATTTGTTTGAATGAAAATCAGTTTTCTCTTTAACATACGCCGACGCTCCCCTCTGGGTTCCAGTAGTCCCGAATGGGCTCAGCCCTCCCCCCGCGCGTTTGCCATATTAGAGTTTAGATAGGGTTTCGTGATCCCCCGCAATCCGCCGCATCCAACGTGTTCAGAAAGAAAATGAGGTGTACTGCGGATCCCTTAAAGCAGTGTTACTCATTGCGGCTCGCCAAGCTTTAAATTGTGGCTCGCATGGCAGTAAATAATACGATGATGATCAATACAGAGATTTCATAAAAACATTTTAAAAAACCAGCCCTATTGGAAACCCTTAGGACCAACAGATTCGGGACCAAGGGCAACATTTTCACAGCTGCAAGTCTTCCTACACCTCCCTCATGGTGAAAGAGGATCCACACAGAGCCAGATCCATGTATTGTTCCAGGGTCCTACTCCAAAAAACACTCCATTATTGTCACCTCAGCCCTATATGTCAGTGGAGACCATGACAACCAGATCAGCCCTAGAGACAAATTCACTTCGTAGACCTAGTCAACAATACAGTCATCGGCAGAAATCCTCCGCAAATACCTCAAGAACAACACCAGTCTAATGCACAGACCCGGTGGCCAGATCCTGTCTCACCAAACACTGGAATGATGTATCCCACTCGGAACTGGATGAATTTTCTGAAAGAAATCAATCCACAATCTTACTTGTGTTGTGTTGCAGCCTGGCCAGTGGAGTACTGGCCCCCGACTGAGCCTGGATTCTCCCAAAGTTTGTTTCTCCATTTCTGTCACCGATGGAGTTTGGGTTCCTTGCCAGTGTCACCTTTTGGCTTGCTTAGTTGGGGATATCTAATATTTGGCAATATTATTAAATTCATTGCACAGACATCTGAACTGAACTGAGCTGGATGATGCCATCACTGTTTTCTACAGAGCAGTTTTATGGATTAATTGAACTCATCTGCATTATTGAAACATTTCCCTTTTTAACACTGTAAAGCTGCTTTGGCACAATCTGTATTGTATAAAGCTCTATATAAATAAAGGTGACTTGACTTGACCTCATCCCAGTAAAACAAATTGGCTATAAATGAGAAACTCCTCAATAAAATACACCAGCAGGTGGCCATCTTGATAGCTGGTGCAGAGAAGCTCCTCATTGTGGTTCCTTACTGTTGCTAGATCTATATCCTGGTCAGTCGTTCCATCACAGTTATTGCTGGGAAGAGGAGAGGCTTGGATCTAATTGCAAAAACAAAAGAAACAAAAATGTAATCCATAGAAGGTAGTGTTGTCCAAAGTACCATCCTCAGATGATCAAAAAATCAAAATCCAATGCAAACACAAACGTGACAACTCTACAACCATGTAAAGACAACTATTGTCAAACATTGACTAAAATATGGGGCTATTAAAGGGGTAGTTCACCCAAAATTTAACTACCCCTTTAATAGGGTAAAATTTAACTACCCTGGCTCTTCCAAGCTTTATAATGTCAGTGAATGGGGGTCCAGATTTTGAAGCAAAATAAAGTGAATTCATCCATCATAAAAAGTACTTCACATGGCACCAGGGGGCAAATATAGGCCTTTTTAAACAAAGTAATGCATCTGTGTAAGAAAAATATATTTTACAACTTTATAAACCATAATCTCTAGCTTCCGCCAACTGTCGTACATGCATACACAAGAGAGTTCCAGCGGATGACATAGGATGTAGACAAATGTGGTGATGATCGCGGAAGCGCAGAGGAGAGATCAAATTAGCAAAATAGAATTAGAAGTCACGGATTAGAAGTACAAAACTAGGATTTGTAAAGAAAAATGTTGGAGGATTTCGATAAAAGCTAAGAAGACACTGATTTTCCTTTCCTGTAAACAAAACTTGGTTCTCATGAGACTAGCATATTCTCACTGTAGCTTATGCTACGCCTACATCATCTGCTGGAATGACAGTTAGTGAACACATGTGCGACAGTTCGCAGAAACTAGAGATTATGGTTTCTAAATTTGTAAATATGGATATTTTTCTTACACAAATGCATTGCTTTATTTCAGAAGTTCTTTGTTAACCACCTGGAGCCATGTGGAGCACTTTTTATGATGGATGCACTTTATTTTGCTTCAAAAACTGGACCACCATTCACTGCCATTATAAAGCTTAATTTTTTTTTTAAATGACTCCAATTGTATTCGTCTGAATACAGGCAGCGGACGAGCCCACTTCGGCGCCTCTTTGCTTTCCTTTGCTTTGCTTTAAAAAGAAAATAAAAAATTAAGTCGTGGCCTAATGGATAGAGAGTTGGACTTGTAACTCAAAGGTCACGGGTTCGAGTCTGAGTTCGAGTGAATGACCAGTGCTCTCTTCCACCGTCAATACCATGACTGAGGTGAGACCCTTGAGCAAGAACCAAACCCCAACTCCCCGGTCGCCGCAGCATTGCTGTGTGTGTGTACTGGTTTACGGGGACACAAATTTGTTTAATGACATAAATATATTTTACTGCCTTAATTGTTTACATTTTATAACACATTATCTTCTTGTCGATCCACCAGTTCACATTTACAACTCTGCGTGTTTGCTGCTTAAAAACATGGGTTGATTTTCACATTGGTCTTTGACAACAGCAGACATAGGGGCTGATGGAAAATGGAAAATTATTCTCTTCCAGCAGGTGGCGCTTTGGGAATGGCAGTACACAAAGCCCAAGAGACAGACTCCACAAAGCAGTGAAGCAGATGACTTTGAAATGTGCAGCACTCATATTTATTCAATGAATAGCCTTTTTAAGTTTAATCGCAATTCTTGTCTTTCAGTCCCCACATTTAAGACCTCCTGAAATCATAATTAAGACTTTCTTGTAACATTTAAGATTTTTTAAGGACCCGTCAACTTTCCTAATTGTTTTTCACACACTGAACGTTTCATCTGTTTGTGTTTTTGGGTGAACTATCCCTTTAAAACACACAGCCAAGCAAGGCTAACAAGATACATCTGGGGATAAAATCAAGGAGAACCAATGAACAAAAGAACTTCAAAGGGATTGCAAATAAAAGTCCTTGAAGACAAAACACGGGAAAACGTGACATAAAATTCACTGTAATGCAGCAGTAACACAGCAGTTTGATTAGTTTGGACATTGAAATTATGTATTTTTATTACCTAATTAATGCTTACCCCTCTCAGGTTAATGGTTTTTAACCATAAAGAAGGAAAGAAGGAGAATGATGTGAGGTGTGTTTCTCTCTCAGGTAGCGTGTGCGATTGTGGCCGGTCTGCTTCATTTCTTCTTCTTGTCTGCGTTCTGCTGGATGCTGCTGGAGGGGGTTCAGCTCTACCGGATGGTTGTGCTGGTGTTTCACACCACATTAAAACATCTCCACATGTATCTGGTGGGATACGGAGTCCCTCTCGTCATCGTCATCATCTCTGCCATCGCCTTCCCAAAGGGATACGGCACCAAACGACAGTGAGTTTCTGGAATTGGTCAAATATGCTTGGAAAAAAATATATGATCAGTAAATTGACTAATAATCATGCACACAGCTCGCTGTATATAATATATAGTATATGAAAGAGACCCCATGATTCAAAATGTGGGTTTTGTCTGAACATTGAGGTCTATATGCTAGTGGACCTTTAAAAGTTTTGACAGTTATGAACACTTACATTTATCTTTTCCTTTGGAAAATGTACCAAAAGTATTGACTAATCATCTTATGTGCAAACAAATACTTTAATCAGGGTTCATGGCTGTGATATAAACCAAACCCTGTAGTAGAATGTCCCCAACTTCCTGAATGGATTATGAAAGGAAAAGTTATTTTCATAAGTCATAAGTTTTTTATGTGTTTTTGTAATCATGTGATTAATTTATCATTCTAACATGTGTTGCAGCTGCTGGCTCTCTCTCGATCGCTATTTTATCTTGAGTTTTTTCGCACCCGTCTGCATCATTGTGATCCTCAATGGTTTTGTCTTCATCATCACCGTGTGGAAACTGGCTAAAAAGTTCTCCAGTCTCAATCCAGACTTCTCCAAACTCAACCAGATCAGGTGTGTGATCTCTTATTGATCTCAAAATAGATTCAGTCATTCTTGATTTGATTTCAGTCAGTGGTTTTGATGAATTATATTTGGTGTGTAGGAGTTTCACGGTGACCGCCGTGGCTCAGTTGTGTGTTCTTGGAGGAACGTGGATCTTCGGCTTCTTCCTCTTCCAGGAGAAAGGGACTGAAGTCATGCTGTACCTCTTCATCATCCTCAACACTCTCCAGGGGGCGCTAATCTTCATCCTGCACTGCCTGCTGTCCAAACCGGTACTTACACATGCAATATAACAACAGAAAATCTGTGAAGAATTTACTTACACACTGAACATTAGGTAACAGTGGCTTGTTTTAGACATTCAGTAACATCTTGCAGGATTTCAGTGATTTGAAGTAACAGTTAAACCCCCCAAAAATTAAAATTAAACATTTTTTGTTGCTCTTGTGTTCATTTGCCATTGAGGAGAAATTTTTAAGAATGCTTGGCCTTTATAATGTCAGCATATTGTGACCTTCTTCAAGCTTCAAAAAATGATTACAAAATGCAAAAGTATTACAAAATGATCCCATGCAATTCCTGCCATAAGTGTTCAGAAGTAGTGGTTGATCCATATATCACCCAGGGCCATTTTATTATTATTATTTTTTTTTTTTACATTTTTAAATAATTGACATTATCTGATAAGTTTTTTTATGGCCGTTAATTGCCAAATTGCTACTCAAAATTAGCCCAAAACTAGCCCGATCGCGCTTTGAGGGGTCCCCTGGTAAAATAACCTTCCGAAGGGCAAAATACATGTTTTTTGGTGGGGTTCTCCTGGTAAATTTTGCACTCCAGGGGATAAAAATCATGTTATTGGAGTCACATCAACCTGTGGACGTGAAAAACAACCCGCAGCAACAGTGTTAAAGTATCCCAATTCCACAGGAAAACCTCAGACTT
Organism: Onychostoma macrolepis; assembly: GCF_012432095.1. NCBI lineage: Eukaryota > Metazoa > Chordata > Actinopteri > Cypriniformes > Cyprinidae > Onychostoma > Onychostoma macrolepis. The sequence continues at coordinate 3,300,740 of NC_081155.1, forward strand.
GGCAACACTGTTTTGTATTGACAGCGCTAAGAACGACAGCGACTGTGCGAAGTTTCGAGTGTAATCTTAAATCCTTGATTTCAAACTATACTGTGCCATATATCCAGCTATATTCATGTCATATTCACCATGTAAATTCATGTTACCTTGTCTTTATTTATTCTAAATGCGCAATAACTTACTAGATTACTGTGAACTGTTGTGTACTTCCTTTTTATTCATGTTTTTAACAATTTCTTTATTTGTGAAAAAATATTATAACTCAATTAGTTTTTTCCAGATTTTTTTTTTTTTTTTTATCAAGTTCAAATAATTTTTTCATATTGTTAAATATTTACAATTATTTATAATGTTCTAAATATGTAAAATCTAAATTTCATTGCAGTAACTGTTATACATGTTTTTTTTTTTTTTAGTGTATCATATATATCGGCTTTATATCATCCACCCTGTTTCCTAAGATATCGGTATCTGCATCAGTCATCTAAATCCACGTTGCTCGACCACTATTCTGAATGCATGCAACTAGAGTTGGCCTCAAAAACTGTAATTTATTATCAAATCAAATATAATATATTTTGCATGTTGCCCCCTTCAGGTCAGGATGGAGTATTACAGTCTGTTTGTCCGAATGTGCCCACATAAGAAGAAAGCCAAATACAGAATCAGTACCAGCCAGACCAACAGCAGTCAGGTACGTTAGTGTGTGTTTGAGTGTTTTGGACATTAAAGCAGCATTTGTGGGTTCAGTTTCTTCATTCTTACTTTGACTTTGACAGAAACCTCTGCGGAGCGACGGCAGCACAGCAGAGTCACAGATGTAAAGCACTTGTTTTGTACAAACTCTTCAACACAAGACACAAAGACTTTCTGTGTCAAATGAAGACTTTTCACAAGCTTTAACTCAACAGTACACGTTCACAGTCGTCATCTGATGAATACTGCTGCTTGTTCATCATCTGTTACTGGAGACGGAGATGTAGGATTGTTCTATAGACTTGACTCCATTCTTTGAATCGAGTATTTAGGTTGCTTCTGTTTTCGGCTTTTCTTTGTGGGCGAGTGTAAAGTTTTAATTTTTAGATTATGCAGAAGGAAACATCGTTTTATAATGATGAATGTTGTATTGTGTTGAGGGAGAGCATAGTTATGTCAATTAATGAAGTCATTCTTTAGAAGCGAGGCCATAACCATGTCAAAACATCCTGATGTTTAGCTCACAAGTATTTCTAACCTGTGTATTTTCTCTCGTTTCTGCCTCCATTATACAGGAATGTAATGACTGTAACAACCAAAAGTGATATGTCTGTTTATATTATATTACATTACATTGGTAAGGTTTATGCAATTTTATATATGCAAACTAAAATGAATCACTTTATTTTCATGAGGGACATGGGAATAAATGGGGATATACATTAATAATTGTCATGCTATTTATTAAAATCTGGCTTAAAACTTTTTTATTATTCTTAAAAAATAATTTGAAGATTTATATTTATAAATGTGCATTTGGTCTCTCTGTACATAACCTTTACATATTAGCACATTGACGAGGACACGAGTGCAGAAAGTGCTGGAAAGTGCAGTAGCCCCTCACTGCAGAACAAAGATCCAGGGGGCAGGGTTGGATCCACATCTAGGGGGTGGAGATGGTAGGTTTAGGGGTGGAGGTGGGTGGGTTTAGGGAACAGGGGGTGGAGACGGGTAGGTTTAGGTATATGTAAGGTGGGAGGATTTGGATCTAGATCCAACCACGCCCAGTGAGGACCATCTCAGTGTTGAGTAACACAGAGCAGGAGCTGACACAAGCAGAGGAAACAAGTGGAAAACCTGAATGGAAGCTTCTGGAAAGAGCAAAATAAACATTTTAGAGCAGTATCTTAAGAGTAAGAGAGATGGACAGACCTACTCGAACTGAATGAACTCCGAGGATGTGAGAAGACTTGAGTAATTAAGCCGTTTTACTGCAACACAAATTGAATTTTTGTTAGATTACAAAAGTCACACGTTTCCTAATATTGATAACATTTCACTCTCATTAGCAGCCGTGTGAAAGAACAAATCGGCTCGTTTTTAAGCCTCATCGGTTTATTATTCTGTGTTGTGTCTCCTTCTTCGGGTCTGAGAAGAGCAACGCACATAAAGTGAAGAAACAATCATATTTTTAAAAGCAAGTAGTCCAATAACAATAATGTGTATGTGCGCTATAATGCTTTTAAATAATATTATAATTAATAATGTAGTAATTAATATTATAATTATTATAATGTTGACGATTAACGCAACCTCTAAAGATGTACAATGGTTCCCATACATATTCACATATGTGAAACACTGTTAAATTTAAATATATTTTGAAAATATATATTTTAAAATGCATATAACATAAAGCTCAAGTTGCGTGTTTAATTATATATATGAAATTATATGATTGCCTCATATGATATTATATATATTATAGAATAGTATATCCTGTTGTTATATACTTGAAACAATGTTTTGCATTCACTGCTTTCATATTCTCATTCAATTTACAGTTTGATGTAGGCCTATCCACTTAAACAAATAAAATGTCCTGAAACTTCATATTGACTTTTATGTACTATTTATGTAATGCTTAACTTTGATGTGTTTTGATGGGCACGCGCGTTGAGCATTCAAATCGCATTTAAACTGGAGTGGAGGAGGTTACCATGGAAACAGGGCGCCAACTCACTCAGCTCATTTCAGGAGCGTCAGAAAAAAAAAAATGAAACGGGAAGTTACAAGAAAATGTGTAATGGGAGCTGCTGACAGAGATGCAGGAAACACAGGTTATCTGAGAAATCTTATTAAATAACATTATATGCATTTTTCACAATATATTTCAACTATATCATCATACATCTGTAAAACCTAAAAATATGAATTCTGGTATCTTAAGATTTTTTTTGTAAGGTGTTTTTTTTGTAATATTTTGTATATTCATATTATTTCTCTTTTCTGCATTTCACCTCTGCTGTAGTTTGTTTACTTCTAATAAACCTGACATTGTATACTACATATTGTTGGCTATGGGACATATTGTTCCTATATTCTTCCATGCCGATGGCTGTGCTGCAGAGCTGGAGCACATCTCCTGTTGAAGAACATCTCCAAAGCGCCATGAACCATCTGACTAGTAAGTAAAACCTCAAAATGTAAAAAACTTATCAAATATTCCAAAAAAAATAAATTAAATATCAAATATTTCCTGTATGTCCTACAAGGCCATCTTGTTTAACTCTGCACTGAGGACACTTCATACACAACAACCTATAGAGGGGTCCATCATAATTCGAAAAAAGACACAGATGATATTAAAAAAGTTCTTTGAAATTAAAATTAATAACGGTAAGACAGAACCAGAGTACTGTGAACGTGCCTCACTTCAAACTGTAACGGTCTGTATGCATATTATTTTCTAAACTTTAAATGTAGTGAAGTGTTTGTACAAGTAGACTTTGTTGCTAGTGGAAAGGATTGCTGTCTACTAGATATTATGTGTACTCTTCAGACTTAGGTGCATGCAGATATTATTCAGGGACATGAACACTTGAATATTGCACAAATAGAGAAAGTACCTTATTTAAGAATTTAATGTTAATTGCGTAAACATTAAAATAATATGTATTTTTACTGTTTTTTGTTTTATTTTCAAAGCACCTAAAAGCCAATTCACACTGCCATACACCAACAGGGTGAACACACTGACCAAGCAAAACAAATAAGCATTTTTTTTTATATAGTTTTTGTGGAAGTGTGAACTGACCATAATGCTGTTTGTTAGTTGTGAGATTCATTCAACTTGGTTTGCTGTAATACAGCTATTCATAAATGCACCAGTGTGAAGCATAAAGGGGCAAATTATAATGTTTGTGTGTGTATGTGTATATATATATATATATATATATATATATAAAGAAAACATTTACAGTACATACAGTACATGTACATTTAATTTATTTACATGAAGTTTGAGTAAAGGGAATATATTCTATGAAAACATATTTAAGTTTATTTACTTATATGCAAAGTACAGTAAAACGGAGCATTAATTGAATATTTGACTGTTTTAAAATATATTTGTATTTATTTAATATATTTACATATACATAAATGTAATATGTTAACAAATATTAGAAATTAATATAGGGACATATATTGCAAATTAATATTACATAGTCTGATATCTAAATGTATTTCCATATAAAGGAAATAAATATATTTAAATATTTCCAATAAAAATATATTTACATATATTTAATATATATGAAAAATATTAAAAAGCGGCCAAAATCAAATATTTATATATATTTCAAAATATATTTTCTTCCATTTAAATTTAAGATATTTAAATATATGAAAATGTATTTATTATTAATATACTGTTTTTCAATCTATGTGACTTCTGTATTTCCACATCCTGATGGATCTTTAATATTAATAAAACATAAAAAACATTAAGAGGCTTCTCACATGTTCTGTGTGTGTTTATGTGATTATTTATTCTCTAGTTGTTGTATTAGTAAGTGTGTGAAAGTCTTTTGGTTTAGTTGATGTTAGGCACTGAAGGTTGGCACTATTTTTATATTAATTAATGCTGTTAAGTGTTGAATAAAGGAGTCATTCATCTTATAGTTGCGAGAAAAAACAACAAAAAACAATTTTGTATAGAAGCTGACACGTCTATTTTTGTTTCTTTCCCCTGGATCTGTATAGCACATTAGCAATGGATCTTACAGTATGTATAGCTATTGTCTCTATATTGATCAAGTAAAAATATAGGCCTCTTCCAGCTACTGTGAGCTTAAAGGGATCAAATCATAAGACTTTTTTTCTGAATCTTTTGAAAATAGTTTAATGGACTAATTTTAGAACTGACATTTCTAACATTTCAGCGTTGACTTCAGAGATGCAGCTTGTTTCACTTTCAGTTTCACTTTCGCTTTAGAATTTATTTGTCATGTGCACGAGATATCAGTGTCAATTTGTACATTTAAATGCTTCTTGTGAGGATCAGGCTTTCTACAGCAGTAAATATAAATAACGATTCACTTGCAAATAGCAAAATAACAATAAATTAAGATAAGATCAAATTTATAATAGGCTATGTACAAAATATGAGAATATGTCAGGTGTAGCGAACTCTGGTCCTGGAGAGCCACGGTCCTGCAGATCACAGCTCCAACCCCGATAAAAACTCACGTGTCTGTAGCTTTTTTGTAACCATTCAGACTCTGATTAGCTTATTCATGTGTGTTTGATTAGGTTGAAGCAAAAAGCCACCTTTCCCCACCTGTTCTCCTCTGACCACTGCCTGTCGCGTGCTTTGCTTGATGGGCAGGAAACTCTGCTGCGATGCAACCGTGTTCCCCTCCTATTGTCCGACACACACATGCATATAATATGCTGTGTATATAGTTGACATGATAAGAGTAATATTAAAGTTAAGATGTACCTCTAGGCGAGGCAATTTCTAGCCATTTTAATGCCCTAGGCGAAATCCCTATTAGTCCCCCCTCCACTAATTTGTAGAAATTCAGAGCATTGTGAGTTCCACAAATCTGAAGGCATTAGGCCTATTTGTAAATTGACTGTTAAGATAAAACATTTTTCACAGTTTATTATCTGTGATAGCATTATAGGCACTGGATGCCTGCTATAGCTCTATGTAACAATCCCTAGTTGCTAAGAAATTGTCATCAGACATAAATTAATTTTATTACATTTGGATTTGGATACATGTTTAGATATTATCAATGGCTATTTTTTGACTTTATCTGTTTTTTGTTTTTTTTTGTTCAATTGTTTTGTTGTTGTTGTGTCAGTTATTGCATTATTATTTTAGTCAAACCTATAAAACCCTTTGTTACCCCCAAACTATATAGGCCTATAAAAGCCTGATCAGTGACAAAGTAATCAGAACGCAGCTACTTGTTCTTTTATTACTCACTGAGCGTGAACTTCTCCTTTAAATAATGTGACGCTCTGCCCTCTATATGTATGATGCTGCTCCCTGTTGGAAGCAAATTATTATTATTATTATTTTGGAAGCAAATTAATTGATTCAGCATTTCTACACTTCCGTAAGGATGCGTTAAATTTGACAAAATATCTTTTGAATTAGCTAATTTTCCTACACCAATATTTTTTTAATTTGCTGAAAATGTTTTATATGGGAATATTACACGACACACTGAACCTTTAACAATGCATTGGCACAAAAACGCACACGGCACACCTTTTAGACCAGTTTCACATGAAACATGATTTGTGGCGACTGCCACAAATAATGCATTAACAAAGTACTGATTTTGTGCACTTTTTATATACCAATATTTTAAATTGGCCTTACCTTAAAAAAGAAAAAAGAAAATAAGCCTTACCTTGCCAAAACACTGACAGAACCCATTGATCTAATGGCACTGTTGAGCGCTTCAAATCAAAATGCAAACTTTGCATGCAACAATCAGAGGCAGCAATTGACAGCTCTGATTCAATGGCATACAGGCATCGTCAGAATGACAGTACTCTAGCCCAATGATGTTGGGGGATCCAGTGGGGGCGGCAATCATATTTCAGGGTGTCCATGCCACTCTTGATCACAGCCCTGTTAAAATTGGCAGTACATGCGCTCATTGGCGCCCCCTCCAGCTGGTGGCGCTCTAGTCTAGGCGACCACCTAGAAACGGTACTGCCTCTAGGTTTTATCATTTAAACAGGTCTTTGTGAAGTTTGTTTCGTGTTTTTGTTTTTTTGTTTGCTTTTCTTCACAGAGCTGAATGTCATGGTGATTGTAAAACACGAGACCGAAACACTTCGCCTGTATGGTTTTATGGTGAAATTTATTATTTTCAGTGTAAACTCAGGTCTATTTTGATTATGAACCATACACTTCTCTGCTCCTGCTATGCGCACGGTGTGAATGACGCACATTTCCCCCTGTTTTCTTTTTTTATTTTCCCCCTGGAAAATCATATTATCTAGTAGGAGGAACAATAATACCAGCTGGAGACTGATTTTCTCTGGGAATTTAATAGCTACATAACCATTAGACTTAGAAAGCAGCTACTTACGGTTTTCTAACATGCAGCTAAACTGGACACTTCTTTTGGGTGAGTAGCCTCTGTTCTGGGAATAGATAGAGCCTATGTGTCAGAGGTGTCTGTGTAACAAAGACTGCTCTTTAAACTCGACCATTTCAGTTGTTACAACACTATTCTTGTTGTTACTTTTCCTATTTAGCTGCAGTAGACAGTTTAATGGGCCTTAAAGAAAAAATGTAAACCTAGAAATGTATTGTTTTTTCTTCCCATTTTAGTCGACCCAGTTTTATAAAACAAATGGCATTTAAGCTTACTGCAATAATTACATACATGACTGGCAGTCGTTTGTAATAATGCAAGGCAGAAATTTAACAAACTTTGAGTTTTTCGTGTACAGTAATGTGTCTTTAACAAAACACTGTATCTTCACTGTATAAATTCTGATAATGGATAACGGAGCCTTTTGGAGTTCGGTCAAAGACTATGGCATACCCAAGACATGTCACTCGTATAGTTTTGAATGGGGAAAAATGCAACGCTCAATATGGCCGCTCAATTGCAGGAAGCCCCGCCTTCTGAATGAAAGAGCCAATCACTAATCGGTAAAGTCAACGAGTCACTACAGCTGCCGTTTGAAGTCCCTATTGCTATAGAAACAGTCAGAGTTCCGAAACGTGCGTTTAGGACTGCGCATGCGCACTGGCTGATCGAGCCTGGAAAATAAGCTTTTTATAATGCTATTTGAGCAAAAGAGACGACATTTATGATACAGTTGTTGTCAGATTTCTTTGGTGATTTCAAATATGAAATTTAATCGTAAGCTTAGTGAACAGTTTTGGAGAATTTGATGTTTCCCCATTCAAAGAGATAGGAGCTGCACGTGGATGCCCGAGAAGCGTTTCAAAGATGGCCGCCGAGTGATATGACTTGTCTTAAAGATACTTTGGTTCCGTAAAGTTGGCAAGATATTCACAGATTTGACTTTTCCGGATCAATAACTCGCGAGCAAAACGTTTTTACGACACAAATGAAGCCTCTTTTTATTCGTAGTGATGTAGTAAACAAGATACAAGCGTGTTTTCCTCAAAACAAGTTTTCCTCCTCTCTGTACGAAATACATTGATCTCAATGCTCTGGCGTCTGAGAGACAAGTCCTAAGGGACCGTCTGCAAAGTGCGAAAAGTCACTGAATTTGATGAAAGTACAGTGTATTACAGTAAAGTTATTACCTATTTCTCATAATAAATAATTATAAAAATTATGCCAAAGCAATTATTTTCAAAATAAGTGTTGTAGTATAACCAGCAGGAGAGCAGTGGATGTGTGACCTGAATTTGGTGAAAGTACAGTGTGTTACAGTAAAGTTATTAACTAATTTGTCCAATAACAAGAAGTTTGACTATTTTCATAATAAAAAAATCATAAAAAATGTGTAAAAGCAATTATTTTCAAAATTAGTGTTGTAGTATAACCAGCAGGAGAGCAGTGACGTTTGAAGTGAATTTGGTGAAAGTACAGTGTGTTACAGAAAAGTTATTGAGTATTTTATTAGTAACATTTTTCGCGTTTCGCACTTTACAGACGGTCCCTTAGGACTTGTCTCTCAGACGCCAGTGCATTGAGATCAATGTATTTTGTACAGAGCGGAGGAAAACTTGTTTTGAGGAAAACACGCTTGTATTTTGTTTACTGATCCGGAAAAGTAGAATCTGTGAATATCTTGCCAACTTTATTGAACTGCTCTTTGGATTGTAATACAAATGTGTCAGTCGTTGCCTTGGTAAAGCAAGTGTGATGTAAACAGCGATATGGTCGATGATCAGATTCTGTTTTTGGGATGTATATACAGGTGCTGGTCATATAATTAGAATATCATCAAAAAGTTGATTTATTTCACTAATTCCATTCAAAAAGTGAAACTTTTATATTATATTCATTCATTACACACAGACTGATATATTTCAAATGTTTATTTCTTTTAATTTTGATGATTAGAGCTTACAGCTCATGAAAGTCAAAAATCAGTATCTCAAAATATTACAATATTACTTAAGACCAATACAAAGAAAGGATTTTTAGAAATCTTGGCCAACTGAAAAGTATGAAAATGAAAAGTATGAGCATGTACAGCACTCAATACTTAGTTGGGGCTCCTTTTGCCTGAATTACTGCAGCAATGCGGCGTGGCATGGAGTCGATCAGTCTGTGGCACTGCTCAGGTGTTATGAGAGCCCAGGTTGCTCTGATAGTGGCCTTCAGCTCATCTGCATTGTTGGGTCTGGTGTCTCTCATCTTCCTCTTGACAATACCCCATAGATTCTCTATGGGGTTCAGGTCAGGTGAGTTTGCTGGCCAATCAAGCACAGTAACACTATGGTCATTGATCCAGCTTTTGGTACTTATGGCAGTGTGGGCAGCTGCCAAGTCCTGCTGGAAAATGAAATCAGCATCTCCATAAAGCTTGTCAACAGAAGGAAGCATGAAGTGCTCTAAAATTTCCAGGTAGATGGCTGCGTTGACTGTGGACTTCAGAAAACACAGTGGACCAACACCAGCAGATGACATGGCAGCCCAAATCATCACTGACTGTGGAAACTTCACACTGGACTTCAAGCAAGATGGATTCTGTGCCTCTCCACTCTTCCTTCAGACTCTGGGACCTTGATTTCCAAATGAAATGTAAAATTTACTTTCACCTGAAAAGAGGACTTTGGACCACTGAGCAACAGTCCAGTTCCTTTTCTCCACAGCCCAGTTAAGATGCTTCTGACGTTGTCTCTGGTTCAGAAGTGGCTTGGTAGCCCTTTTCCTGAAGACGTCTGAGCGTGGTGACTGTTGATGCACTGACTCCAGCTTCAGTTCTCTCCTTGTGAAGCTCTCCCAAGTGAATCGGCTTTGCTTGACTGTATTCCCAAGCTTGTGGTCATCCCTGTTGCTTGTGCACCTTTTCCTACCCAAATTCTTCCTTCCAGTCAACTTTGCATTTAATATGCTTTGATACAGCACTCTGTAAACAGCCACACCTTTCAGTAATGACCTTCTGTGACTTACCCTCTTTGTGGAGGGTGTCAATGTTCGTCTTCTGGATCATTGCCAAGTCAGCAGTCGTCTCCATTATTGTGGTTTCAAAGACCAAGAGATACCCATAATTTATACTGTAAGGGATGGTCATTTATTCAAACTCAAATGTAAATATTCTAATATTTTGAGATACTGATTTTTGACTTTCATGAGCTGTAAGCTCTAATCATCAAAATTAAAAGAAATAAACATTTGAAATATATCAGTCTGTGTGTAATGAATGAATATAATATACAAGTTTCACTTTTTGAATGGAATTAGTGAAATAAATAAACTTTTTGATGATATTCTAATTATATGACCACAAAAAAAAGTTTCACTATAGCTGTATTTTTCAATCTATTTCCAGGTCTCTTTCTGCCATCATGCAGTGGATGTTCCATTGGATTTAAACTTGTTAAAAACACATGTGTTGGTAATGTTGTCTTTGTGGTTTGATTGAATAGTGCAAAAGTAACAGTTTGACTGTTACAATGTTTTTAATGGTCTGTATGTCACTGAAAAGAGGGAGTTTGTGTTACGTGGATTCCCCTCATCTGTCTGCCTCTCTTACAGATGTGGATGAGTGTGCGATTTTTCAAAGTGTGTGTGATTATCATACTCAGTGTGTAAATACAGTTTGAAGTTAGTACTGTAGGTGTATTGAAAGAGTAGATGGGGGCTTCCCGTGTGCATCTATGAGGCATTTAATTATTCATTTAGCATAAACTTTGATCCAAAATTAATTATAATTCATGCCAACTGCTGTCTTTCCCCCCTGTCAGATATAACCAGTTCTCCAGAGACCTATACTGACTCACCTATACCTATACCGACTCAGACCTCAACTGGCCCTGAAGCAGGATGGAAAGGTTTTTCTGGCCTATCAGTTTAATTTGACACATGTTAAACAAAAGCTACCAGTTTGGACTGTATAATGCTGATGCAGCACTGATGCCCCCTGTCAGATAGAACCAGTTCTCCAGAGACCTATACCAACTCTGATTTAATCCAGTTTCAGACCTCAACTGGCCCTGAAGCAGGATGGAAAGGTACCTTTTGTTTTTCTGGTTAAATCAGTTAAATTTGACACATGTTAAACAAAAGCTACCAGTTTGGACTGTATAATGCTGATGCTGCACTGATGCCAGCACCAACATCGCATCAAATCAGCTGTATGCACAATGTGTGTCTAAGTATGTGCAACTATATTAAAATGACAATAACAGAGACTGATTTCCTATCTTCTCTCTCTTACAGACATTGATGAGTGTAAAGATGATCCAGATGTTTGCGGCACGAATGCCGACTGCTTCAGTCATCCAGGTGGCTACAGCTGCAAATGCCACAAGGGTTACAGTAACTATGGCAACAACCAGTCAAAATGCATCAGTGAGAATTATAGCATTATTTGCTTAATTTTAAATGCACCAATGCAATTTAGATCTTCTTTCCTGTTTGATTTATTTATTTATTTTTGTTCCCCCACAGAAATGGATTGTGATCAGTTTGAACCTGAATCTGAAGCAAACCACACACCAGAGAAGGTGGAATGTGTACTTCTGCTTATAATTATTACTATTATTATTAGTAGTAGTTTTACTATATGCCCTATTACTATATAGTTTTTTTTTTTACATTTTGTAAAAGTTATGTAAATGTGATGACAAAATGCTCTTAAAATAACATTTAATGTTCTTATATTATTAATATTTGATTTGCGTTCTCATCTCGATGTAAAGAGAAAACATACTCCAATGTCCTATTTATGATGTGTTTACATGATAAACGTTCGCATAATGTTGTGAGAAAGCGTTCTGAGAACAACATTCTTTGTGATTGTGTTATTGATATTTGCTGAAATGTTACAAGTGAAAGTTCAAAGAATGTTATATTGTGAGTAAAGCTAAAGTTAGAAGAAAGTTGTATTAACATCATGGCAAGAAAACTCAACATTTTAACATTCTAGAAACATTGTAAATCAATGTCCCCATAATGTTTTTAGAACATAGAAATTTACACGGCAAAGGTGGAACAGAACTGCTTCTGATGTGGCAATTAGGCGTCTTTATGCAGACTGTTTAATGCTGTCTTATTCAGCCTTATTCGGTTGTGTAAAGATGCATGTACTGTAGACTTAGACTTTTGTTTGTCTTCTAGTTGAAGCATTTGATGTCACTGTTGAAGAGCAGCTGTGAGTCTCTGAACAATCCACGTGGAGAACATTTCACTGGAGAGGAATTACTGGAGGTGAAACACACACTGCACGATATATATTCATATAGTATGTAAACATGCACTCGCTCAGGGGTGAATGAACATCACTGATTCGTTTCACAGAGCTTGTGCAGTTCCTCTGACGACCTGCTGTCGGATGGAAACATCCATGATGGGAAGATGTTGAGTCACTTTTTGGACGCGATGGAGAACAGCATGCGTCTGATTGGACCTCAGCTGAGAGAGCCTGTGACCAGGATGGAGACGCACAACACCTGTGAGAAACCAAATTTAGATACAATCTCACTGTGGCACTGAATGGAAATACTGAAAATAGGGCATTTTTATGAAATTTTTATGATGTGACTCACAGTTGTTGAAGTTGCAGTCACACGGAACCAGTCTCCGCCCAGTGGGCGTTTCATTCTGAGCACAGACTCCGCCCTTTTCAATGCCAGCTGGGAAGCAGTTGTAGGGGATTCATATCCAGGTACAAACACACACACACACACACACACACATATACAGTATATGTACTTATGAAACCATCAGCACTTTGATGAGATGTAACTGTAAGTTTTCTTTAGGTTTTGCGTTTGCGGCTCTGGTCAGTTATAAAGATTTGAACTCCTCCAGCGATCTGCTCCAGAAGATGAGAAATGAGAAATCAGACGATAAAGAGAGAAGTGTCACTTATCAACTCAACTCTAAAGTGGTGACGGCCGTCGTCAGTAATGCAGAAACCAAACAGCTGTCAGAGCCGGTGAAGCTCGTCTTTAGACACGTGGAGGTGAAGATACTGACACATCCGCTTATGACCAGCACAAGATCTCACTGGAGACTGTTACTATTAATGGTTCAACAGTGACAAATGAAAAACTACCATGAAAATGTGTGTTCCCTGTTTGAAAATCCAGTTTAAGCTGGATTCTAGCTGGTTTACAAGCTGTTCCAAAAACCAACTTGACCACATGAAGCTTGTATGAGCAGCAAGTAGCTGGTTTGTTGCTGGTAGAGGCTCTACCAGTCTTATTTTACTATCATTGATGTATTATTATGTTTTTATAAAATATTTTGACTTGGATTTTATTTTTATATTTTGTCTTTTCAGTTTGATTTTAGCTGGTGTTAGTAACTGAGTTGTGTGTCTTTGTCATTTTCATGTTTTTATGCCATTTTTATGTCTGTTTTTTAAACTATGTAGTGTTTATCAATTTTTTATTTTTATTTAATTTATGCCAAAGCAAAGCAACATCAGAGCCACTGAACTGAGCTGGTATAGTTGACATTGCACAGATCCTGCTCAGAGCATCAGCTCTTGCTTTTTGTTCATTTCCAACATTTTACCAAACTTTTTAGGCAGGTGTTCACGTGTTCTTCATTTTCTTCTCACTTCTTCAGGAGATGGCAGAGTCTGAGGGCATGGTTTACTCCTGTGTGTACTGGGATGATACTGAGGGGGCGTGGTCTAAGGAGGGCTGTGTGGGGGCGTGGTCTAACAGCACTCATACAGTGTGTTACTGGTCTCATTTCAGTAGTTTTGCTGTGCTCATGGCTCTCTATCCTGTGCAGGTACATGCAAAACTGAGATTTCACATATTTAATTTGGATTTTAAATGAAATGAAATGAGATTATTTTCACTTCCTCTCCTCCAGGACTCATTTGATTTGGTGTTGATCACACGTGTGGGTTTAGTTCTGTCTCTGGTCTGTTTGTTTATCTCTATCTTGACGTTCAAGTTCTGCCGCTCCATCCAAGGAACCCGGACCAGCATTCATCTCCATCTGAGCATCTGTCTCTTCATCGCAGATCTCGTCTTCCTCTGCGGGATCTCCAGTACTCACAATGAGGTGTGTTTCGATGAGAAAAGTGTTTAGACACTTCAAAATGTCTGAAAGCCATTATGTTGACAATACCAAAGCAAGTGTCATTTATCAAGCAAAATGCACTTTAGAATGAAAAGAAAAGTGGTGATGAGGCATTTCTCATTAAATTTCAAAGTAAATTTCACAAAAATGGCAAGAAACACATTGAATTAAACATGAACAAGACGATGCCAGCAGTGCAGATGGCCAGGGCAGAGTATAAGGCTACCAAGGCAGACAAGAGACCACCAGTGTGGAGTAGACAGAGCCAGAGACCAATACAGCGGAGCAGGTGGAGCAGAGAACCAATGTGGAAACAGGGGTGGATCTGGTAACCACAGTGGGACTGGTGGCACAGAAGGCCATGCTAGAGCTGGAGAAGCAGGGGAAGAATATGCATCCCAAACGCACAAGATGGAGGTTGCTATCACAGGAAATGCTGACGAGGGAAGGACCGCTGGGATCACCGGTCTTTAAACCACCAGACTTGGAAACCCTGGGAACTACAGACTCATGGCCACCAGACTTAGGACCACCGAATTCAGTTACATTTTCATAGCTGCACGTGCCGAGGGCCCGCCACCTTGGATGCCAGTCCCAAACAATTCAAGACAGCCATAGTTGATTCTGGTATGGCGGCCTGACATGAGGAGACTCTGGCTTGTTAGCTGGAGGCAGGCAGTTGTTGCCTAATGGTTAGAGAGTTGGACTTGTAACCCAAAGGTTGCGGTGGGGGGGAGTGAATGACCAGCGCTCTCTTCCACCTTCAATACCACGATTGAAGTGTGACCCTTGAGCAAGGCACCGAACCCCCAACTGCTCCTCGGGCTCCGCAGCAATATGGCTGCCCACTGCTCTGGGTGTGTGTTCATGCTGTGTGTGTGTTCACTGCTGTGTGTGTGTGTGTGCACTTGGATGGGTTAAGTGCAGAGCACAATTTCCAAGTATGGGAAACCATCCTTGTCCACACGTCCTTTCCTTCCTTTCCTTGTGCAAGTGGCGATCCAAGTCCTCCTCCAATTCCCCCGACGGTGAAGGAGGACCCACCCAACCACAGAGTCAGATCCATGTACTGCGCAGTGTCCCACCCCAAAAACAGTCTATTATGCCTCGTTTCCACCAAGCAGTACGGGTCAGTACAGTACGGTATGGTACGGTTCAGGACTGAACACCCTGATCCAGCTTGCGTTTCCACTGCCAAAAGTACCCTTACTTGATAGGCGTGGTGTATACAGGACAGTAGCGATCGACAATAAAGCACGATAATAAGCACAAATCTGCATCTTTTATGTCAGTTTTAATGAACAATAATAGCCCTTATAAAAGTATAAGTACAAAGTATAAGGGGCTTATATAATAGGAAATAAATACTAAAGCAAACAATTCAGTCAAACGTATGCTACAAAGTCAGCGCTGTAAGCTACTACGGTAAAGTTCAAAATAAATATAAAGTTAAACTTTGTGCTCAGTCAAAATGATATGACCAGGAATAAATAATAGATTAATGAGACCACGAATGCCTGTTAAATATACACAAAACAAATTGTATCTCATGTTTAATCACTACAATGACGTAGACATGTGGGGGCGTTTTTGAATGAGCTGTTTTAGGGGGGCGTGGACGAGTCTTAACTTTTATAAAGAATATCTCTTTGGGTTAGACACTTTAATCTTTGCAACTTTAGGGATCTCATCTATGCACGAACAGCTTGTAACACTCCGAAGAGAAAGTAAAACTTGAAATCGCATCATAGGACCCCTTTAAAGTGTCTGATTCGCTCTGATATGCTACACATCATTATGAGTGGGGCACATGACCAAAACTGATTATGAGTGATTTATTTAAAGATAGCAATATATCAACATATTTTTTGTAAATAAGGTTGCTGTGACATCTACATTGTACAGACTAGTAAAGGATAAATACGATATAAAAAGATACAAATGAAACAAACAGTGCTTTAAGTTTTTTATGCAAGTCTAAAGTATTAGTTAACAGACTACTACAGAAATTGAATAATCAAATAAAAAATAAAACAGCATAGTCTTCACTGTATTAAACTTCCTTTGTTTCTTATCAAATAGTCGTTCAGTTTAGAGCAGTGAGTGATTTTGTCTTTGTCTTTTGTTGTTTCATTAATATTAAGCACACAGTTAGCAGCAGGAATATTAGGCTGCTGTCACTTTAAGAGCTGCACAGATCCAATTTCCTGTTACATTTTTTCATTCTCAACTGTTTATGTTCACTTATTACATAACTGTCAAGGGTTTACATGAAGAATCACCAAGCATTGCATTTTGACACATTTTTGCGTGTATTTGACTGTTTATGCATGCACCTTAAGCTTTGACTTTACATGTGCATGTTCTATACCAAATCACAGCACGTGCACAGAAAATCCAAGGAACAGTGCAATTTTTGCGCTTTTAAAAACATGAATAAATCTAATCAGCTTTAATAAATCAAGCACGTCCCATTTTGCAAAAGTCACATTACATGATTTTACGGATTTGCACATGAAATTGGACTTTAATGGAGGAACAAAAGCACACCACTGGAAAGGAGGCAAAATGGGGTGCAATAATCGTTTTATCTCGATTATTGTATTTTTATGTACTGTATTTCCATAATTGTTGGAAGCCGAAATTGAATTTGAAACTGTATTTCGATTAATTACACAGCTCTTATTTCTACTGCAAAAAAGTATTTGCCTTATGAACTGTTACATGAGTGTTTTAACTGTGTGGCCTGCTTCTTCCTGAATATGATCAAATGTCAGGATGTCCTGCTAGCTCTTGTTGGAGAAAAACAGGATATCACTACAATGTTGGGAAGACACCATGTGACAAATGAACGTGTCAAGTGTATCACTTTAGCTATATATGGCATCATTAAGGAGACAGCTTTTGAAACAATAGAACAAAGGGTATAAAGGCAGAGAAGCATGCTCACTTATTTTAGTTAATCTTTGTTATGTTGTATATGTTTATTTAGGTTTTTTATGGTTTTAGCTTTAGTTAATGACTAATAACCCTGGTTTAATTTTTGTAAATGTAAAATGTGTACTGTAAGCAAACGGGAGAATGATGTGAGGTGTGTTTCTCTCTCAGGTAGCGTGTGCGATTGTGGCCGGTCTGCTCCATTTCTTCTTCTTGTCTGCGTTCTGCTGGATGCTGCTGGAGGGGGTTCAGCTCTACCGGATGGTTGTGCTGGTGTTTCACACCACATTAAAACATCTCCACATGTATCTGGTGGGATACGGAGTCCCTCTCGTCATCGTCATCATCTCTGTCATCGCCTTCCCAAAGGGATACGGCACCAAACGACAGTGAGTTTCTGGAATTGGTCAAATATGCTTGGAAAAATATATGATCAGTAAATTGACTAATAATCATGCACACAGTTTGCTGTATATAATATATAGTATATGAAAGAAACCCCATGATTCAAAAAGTGGGTTTTGTCTGAACATTGAGATCTATATGCTAGTGCACTTTTAAAAGTTTTGACAGTTATGAACACTTACATTTATCTTTTCCTTTGGGAAATGTACCAAAAGTATTGACTAATTTTCTTATGTGCAAACAAATACTTTAATCAGGGTTCATGGCTGTGATGTAAATCAAACCCTGTAGTAGAATGTCCCCAACTTCCTGAATGGATTATGAAAGGAAAAGTTATTTTCATAAGTCATAAGTTTTTTATGTGTTTTTGTAATCATGTGATTAATTTATCATTCTAATGTGTGTTGCAGCTGCTGGCTCTCTCTCGATCGCTATTTTATCTTGAGTTTTTTCGCACCCGTCTGCATCATTGTGATCCTCAATGGTTTTGTCTTCATCATCACCGTGTGGAAACTGGCTAAAAAGTTCTCCAGTCTCAATCCAGACTTCTCCAAACTCAACCAGATCAGGTGTGTGATCTCTTATTGATCTCAAAATAGATTCAGTCATTCTTGATTTGATTTCAGTCAGTGGTTTTGATGAATTATATTTGGTGTGTAGGAGTTTCACGGTGACCGCCGTGGCTCAGTTGTGTGTTCTTGGAGGAACGTGGATCTTCGGCTTCTTCCTCTTCCAGGAGAAAGGGACTGAAGTCATGCTGTACCTCTTCATCATCCTCAACACTCTCCAGGGGGCGCTAATCTTCATCCTGCACTGCCTGCTGTCCAAACCGGTACTTACACATGCAACATAACAACAGAAAATCCATAATCCATGGAGAATTTACTTACACACTGAACATTAGGTAACAGTGGCTTATTTTAGACTTAAATCATTTTTTGTTGCTCTTGTGCTCATTTGCCATTGAGGAGAAATTTTTAAGAATGCTTGTCCTTATAATGTCAGCATATGGTGCTTCAAGCTTCAAAAAATGATGCAAAAGGATTACAAAATGATCCCATGCAATTCATGCCATAATTACCAAGCGTACCGAAGTAGTGGTTGACCCATATATCACCCATTTTTTATTTATTTATTTATTTTTTTTAACATTTTTAAATAATTGGCATTAACTGATAAGTTTTTCTGGCCGTTAATTGCCGGAAGCAGCTTTTATTTTGATGGCAACAGGACTTTTATATCAGGGTTCGAGGGGTTTATATCATGCTTTAAGGGGGTCCTCTGGTAAAAATAACCTTCCGGAGGGTAAAATACATGTTTTTTGGTGGGGTTCTCCTGGTAAATTTTGCACTCCAGGGGATAAAAATCACGTTATTGGGGTCACATCAACCTGCGGACATGAAAAACTACCCGCAGCAACAGTGTTAAAGTAGCAGGAAAACCACAGACTTGGCAACACTGTTTTGTATTGACAGCACTAAGAATCACAGCGTCTGTGCGAAGTTTCGAGTGTAATCTTAAATCCTTGATTTCAAACTATACTGTCCCAGTCAACAATTTGATCTCACAGTGATATCACCATGAGCTCACAGGATACTCGTGATGAGGTCACAATGTGAGGTAACAGTGAGCTAAAAGTGTAACCTCACTGTGTGCTCATACTAATGTGAGGTCAAAGTGCACTCACTGCACAGAGACTAGGTACCCAGCATGCATTGCAGCATGAAGCTTTTGATTGTCACCATTGTTGAGATTCATACACTGATTCTTGATGTCTCTCTTTGTTTTTAAATGACACAGTAGTTCAAAATGTTTGTGTCTTATCATGCTTTTAAAATCCTTCATAAATGATTATGACACTGCTGGGTCCTATACTGAATAATTACAGAGCTGTTATTAACAACTTTAGCTTAATAACTCCTCACAAAGACAGCATACTGAATCTAGGTGATGGTTGCGCTGTTATCATCAGTAATAAACCAATATCACCTGGTTGCAGTCTCTTTTTGGTTTTTCTTGCCATAACAAATGTGCTTTTCAAACACAGTTACAGCAGCCACAAAAAATATAATGTTATAAAGTCAAGGGTCAAGAGCCCAACTAAAGCAAACACTACTCACCACGATGGTAACGTCAAACAAAACAATAAAACATCATCATCTAAATCTGTTAATTCTCAATAAGCGCTTTTGTAGATGTCTGACAGAAATAAGAACCCGCTCATCTTTTTGAGTTCACAATGAGTTCATATATTACTCACACTGTGAGCATCACCGTATGAGAATGGTGTGATGCCACTGTGATCATCGCGTGATCTCACGTGTTGACTGGGGTGCCATATATCCAGCTATATTCATATTCATGTCATATTCACCGTGTAAATTCATGTTACCTCGTCTTTATTTATTCTAAATGCGCAAGAACTTACTAGATTACTGTGAACTGTTGTTTACTTCCTTTTTATTCATGTTTTTAACTATTTCTTTATTTGTGATAAAAATATTATAACTCAATCAGATTTATTTCTTGTATCAAGTTCAAATAATTTTTTCATATTGATTAATTTTTACAATTATTTATAATGTACTAAATATGTAAAATCTAAATGTCATTCCAGCAATTGTTATTCATGTTTTTAAAATTAAATAGTGTAATATCATATATATCGGCTTTATATCGTCCACCCTGTTTCCTAAGATATCGGTATCTGCATCAGTCATCTAAATCCACGTTGCTTGACCACTATTCTGAATGCATGCAACTGGAGTTGGCCTCAAAAACTGTAATTTATTATCAAATCAAATATAATTTATTTTGCATGTTGCCCCCTTCAGATCAGGACAGAGTATTACAGTCTGTTTGTCCGAATGTGCCCACATAAGAAGAAAGCCAAATACAGAATCAGTACCAGCCAGACCAACAGCAGTCAGGTACGTTAGTGTGTGTTTGAGTGTTTTGGACATTAAAGCAGCATTTGTGGGTTCAGTTTCTTCATTCTTACTTTGACTTTGACAGAAACCTCTGCGGAGCGACGGCAGCACAGCAGAGTCACAGATGTAAAGCACTTGTTTTGTACAAACTCTTCAACACAAGACACAAAGACTTTCTGTGTCAAATGAAGACATTTCACAAGCTTTAACTCAACAGTACACGTTCACAGTCGTCATCTGATGAATACTGCTGCTTGTTCATCATCTGTTACTGGAGACGGAGATGTAGGATTGTTCTATAGACTTGACTCCATTCTTTGAATCGAGTATTTAGGTTGCTTCTGTTTTCGGCTTTTCTTTTCTTTGCGGGCGAGTGTAAAGTTTTTTACACTATACATTTTTAGATGCAGAAGGAAACATTGTTTTATAATGATGAATGTTGTATTGTGTTGAGGGAGAGCATAGTTTGTCAATTAATGAAGTCATTCTTTAGAAGCGAGGCCATAACCATGTCAAAACATCCTGATTTTTAGCTCACGAGTATTTCTAACCTGTGTATTTTCTCTTGTTTCTGCCTCCATTATA
This sequence comes from Onychostoma macrolepis, assembly GCF_012432095.1. Classification (NCBI taxonomy): domain Eukaryota; kingdom Metazoa; phylum Chordata; class Actinopteri; order Cypriniformes; family Cyprinidae; genus Onychostoma; species Onychostoma macrolepis. The sequence continues at coordinate 3,321,813 of NC_081155.1, forward strand.
CAGGAATGTAATGACTGTAACAACCAAAAGTGATATGTCTGTTTATATTATATTACATTACATTGGTAAAGGTTATGCAATTTTCTATATGCAAACTAAAATTAATTACTTTATTTTAATGAGGGACATGGGAATAAATGGGCATACATTAATAATTGTCATGTTATTTATTAAAATCTGGCTCAAAACTTTTTATTATTCTTAAATAATTTGAAGATTAATATTCATAAACTGTGCATTTGGTCTCTCTGTACATAACCTTTACATATTAGCACGTTGACGAGGACACGAGTGCAGAAAGTGCTGGAAAGTGGACATGCTGAGTCACACAGAGCAGGAGCTGACACAAGCTCCTGCTCAAAACTCTGGCCGTTTGATAATACCTAGAATATCAAAATTGACTGCGGGTGGCAGATCCTATTCCTATTTAGCACCCAAACTCTGGAACAATCTACCTAACACTGTTCGGGAGGCAGACACACTCTGTTAGTTTAAATCTAGATTAAAGACCCATCTCTTTAGCCTGGCGTACACATAACACATTAATAGATCAACCGGAACCGGGAACACTCCCCATAACACTCGATGTACTCGTTACATCGTAAGTTGAATGGCATCTACACTAATATTTGTCTGTTTCTTTCCTAGTCTGTTTCTCAGTCCGTATCCGATCAGATGGTGGATCAGCACCAAGAGATGATGTCTACAGAGTGAGTTTTGGTTCCTTGCCGCTGTCGCCTCTGGCTTGCTCAGTTGGGGACACTTAATTTCTAGCGATTATCGCCGATTTGATTGCACAGATACTATATAAACTAAACCGAGCTAGACAATGACATCTCTGAATTCAATAATGAAATGCCTTTAACTGAAAATTGAGTGTTTAATCTTATCATTACATTACTGACACTCTATCCTCCAATTTGATACTGTTAAGTGCTTTGACACAATCTGTATTGTAAAAGCGCTATATAAATAAAGGTGGCTTGACTTGACAAGCAGAGGAAACAAGTGGAATATGTGAAACACTGTTAAATTGAAATATATTTTGAAAATGCATATAACAAAGCTCAAGTTGTGTGTTTAATTATATAATATATGTGAAATTATATGATTGCCTCATATGATATTATATATATTATAGAATAGTATATCCTGTTGTTATATACTTGAAACAATGTTTTGCATTCGCTGCTTTCATTCTCATTCAATTTACAGTTTGATGTAGGCCTATCCACTTAAACAATATGAAGTTTCAGGACATTTTATTTGACTTTTATGTGCTAAATGCGTAACTTTGATGTGTTTTAAAGGGCGCGCACGTTGAGCATTCAAATCGCATTTAAACTGGAGAGGAGGGAGTTACCATGGAAACGGGCGTCAACTCACTCAGCTGACAAGTAGGGAGAGTCTGTCTCTGCTGTTTTCACTGCTTTCAGGTACATTTAGTCCCTAAAATTACACAAATAATACATACGACCTTTCCTGACACTTCCTTACATGTAATTGACACGTTTCTGTTGAATCTTTACTTTACAGGGATGCTTTAGTGTCTTCAAAAAGACCGTTAGCATCACAACCGTTAACTAGTAAGCTAACTATAGATTTGAGCTCTTATTAATGAAAGTTTGAGCTTTTGATCACATTTTATGTGTAGATGAGCAGTTTTTTAAATGTTTTACTTTGTCAATAGGTAAATGGAAGTAACTATAAGCTAATTAATTTAACCTAAAAGTCTGCACTGTGGGGTCAATCGGTGATGTCACTTACATGAACTAATGGACTGAAACTATTTCAAACACGTTTTGAACTTTCAGTGCCAACAAATATTGCTAAATTGCACTGTGATTTCAGGAGCGTCAGAAAAAAAACTCCTAAAACGGGAAGTTACAAAAAAAATTGTAATGGGAGCTGCTGACAGAGATGCAGGAACTGTACTGTGACGTGCCTCACTTCAAACTGTAATGACCTGTATGTATATTATTTTCTAAACTTTAAATGTAGTGAAGTGTTTGTACAAGTAGACTTTGTTGCTTGTGGAAACCTCACACGAGCCTGAAAGGTACTTAAAACTTAAAATCTTATTTGCAGTCTTGAAGACTGTTCACCAAAGACTAAATTTCAGTCCAGCAGAGTTTTCTGCGCACTTCATCACCAAGATCAAAATGAGCATTGTGAATGTTAGAGCCTCACACTACATTGTTAATGTTTGAATTGTATTTCAGAGCAGTTCGTGAAGACAGATAATCATAAGATGTTGTGACATCCAGGACAGAAGTCAGTTCCAGATCCAGCCTCCACACCAGACTCCTCACTCACAAGCATTGCTGTCTACTAGATATTATGTGTACTCTTCAGACTTAGGTGCATGCAGATATTATTCAGGAACATGAACACTTGAATATTGCAAAAATAGGGAAAATACCTTATTTAAGAATTTAATGTTAATTGCGTTAACATTAAAAAAAAAAAAATATTTTTACTGTTTTTTGTTTTGTTTTCAAAGCACCTAAAAGCCAATTCACACTGCCATACACCAACAGGGTGAACACACTGACCAAGCAAAACAAATAAGCATGTTTTTTTTTATATAGTTTTTGTGGAAGTGTGAACTGACCATAATGCTGTTTGTTAGTTGTGAGATTCATTCAACTTGGTTTGCTGTAATACAGCGATTCATAAATGCACCAGTGTGAAGCATAATTCCCCCACATTTGCTTTATATCCATAAAGTGATATATTTATTTTTTTAAATGGTGAATTGCTAAAAAAAAAAAAAAAAAAAAAATGGGTTGGTTAAGGGCCTGGATTATCTGATGTATTATAATGCTTCATTCAGGTTTAATGTTTCAATAATGTGATTAGTTGAGGAATTGTGCATGGTTAATGATGGCTCTTAAATATTTAAATGCAATGTGCCTATTAAGACTTGCATATGTGTGCATAATGTTTTGATTCTGGATGCTTACAGAAGGGTAATCTTTAATTTATTTTCCAGAAAAATCATGAGCATTCGTACTTTTTGTTGGTTCATGCTGAACTGGTGTTGATAAATGTACTCTTTATATTAATAAGTCAATTGATATTGTCACTGTTGCGTCTGGAGATTTTTATTAATTAATTTATTTTTGTACAATTTTTCAGTGTCCAATTTCAGTTTGATTTATTATGAAGGGGCAAATTATAATGTGTGTGTTTGTGTGTGTGTGTGTGTATATATATATATATATATATATAAGAAAACATTTACAATACATATATATACATTTAATTTATTTACATAAAGTCTGAGTAAAGGGAATATATTCTATGAAAACATGTTTAAGTTTATTTGCTTATATGCAAAGTACAGTAAAATAGCATTAATTGAATATTTGAATGTTTTAAATATATTTGCATTTATAGAAATCTAATATATTTACATATGCATAAATGTAATATGTTAACAAATATTAGAAATTAATATAGGGACATATATTGCAAATTAATATATTTGCATAGTCTGATATCTAAATGTATTTCCATAGAAAGGAAATAAATATATTTACATATTGTCACGTGTCGACCCGTCTGAAGTCCTGTCTATCCTTATATGGTTTAGTTCCTGTTCTCGTTTGTTAATTATCATTCATTGTCCCCACCTGATTTCAATTATGTTGTTTGCTCTTTTGTTCCCTTCCGTTTATAAGTCCTCAGTTTTCTCCTGGTTTTTGTCTCGTCTGAATGTTATTAAATGGGAAAGTGTGTTTATGAGTATTTCGTTCTCCGAGTCCTTTATTTTCTTTTTTACTAAAACCACATACCCGTGACACATATATTGTATAAAATATATTTTCTTCCATTTAAATTTAAGATATTTAAATATATGAAAATGTATTTATTATTAATATACTGTTTTTCAATCTATGTGACTTCTGTATTTCCACATCCTGATGGATCTTTAATATTAATAAAACATAAAAAACATTAAGAGGCTTCTCACATGTTCTGTGTGTGTTTATGTGATTATTTATTCTCTAGTTGTTGTATTAGTAAGTGTGTGAAAGTCTTTTGGTTTAGTTGATGTTAGGCACTGAAGGTTGGCACTATTTTTATATTAATTAATGCTGTTAAGTGTTGAATAAAGGAGTCATTCATCTTATAGTTGCGAGAAAAACAACAAAAAACAATTTTGTATAGAAGCTGACACGTCTATTTTTGTTTCTTTCCCCTGGATCTGTATAGCACATTAGCAATGGATCTTACAGTATGTATAGCTATTGTCTCAATGTTGATCAAGTAAAAATATAGGCCTCTTCCAGCTACTGTGAGCTTAAAGGAATCAAATCATAAGACTTTTTTTTCTGAATCTTTTGAAAATAGTTTAATGGACTAATTTTAGAACTGAAATTTCTAACATTTCAGCGTTGACTTCAGAGATGCAGCTTGTTTCACTTTCAGTTTCACTTTCGCTTTAGAATTTATTTGTCATGTGCACGAGATATCAGTGTCAATTTGTACATTTAAATGCTTCTTATGAGGATCAGGCTTTCTACAGCAGTAAATATAAATAACAATGCACTTGCAAATAGCAAAATAACAATAAATTAAGATAAGATCATAATAGGCTATGTACAAAATATGAGAATATGTCATGAGTGGCGAACTCATGGAGAGCCACGGTCCTGCAGATCACAGCTCCAACCCCGATAAAAACTCACGTGTCTGTAGCTTTTTTGTAACCCATCAGACTCTGATTAGCTTATTCAGGTGTGTTTGATTAGGTTGAAGCAAAAAGCCACCTTTCCTCACCTGTTCTCCTCTGACCACTGCCTGTCGCGTGCTTTGCTTGATGGGCAGGAAACTCTGTGTGTATAGTTGACATGATAAGAGTAATATTAAAGTTAAGATATACCTCTAGGTTTTATCATTAAAACAGGTCTTTGTGAAGTTTGTTTGGTGTATTTTTTTTTTCTTTTCTTCACAGAGCTGAATGTCATGGTGATTGTGAAACACGAGACCGAAACACTTCGCCTGTATGGTTTTATGGTGAAATTTATTATTTTAGTGTTAACTCAGGTCTATTTTGATTATGAACCAAACACTTCTCTGCTCCTGCTATGCGCGCTGTGTGAATGACGCCCATTTCTCCGAGTTTTTTTTTTTTTTCCTTGGAGATTTTATTATCTAGTAGGAGGAACAAATACCAGGAGTGCTTGAGATACCAGTGAAAGGGCTGAAGTGTTTGAGGACGTGAAGTAACGGTCAGCTGGAGACTGATTTTCTCTGGGAATTTAATATACATCACCATTAGACTTAGAAAGCAGCTACTTGCGGTTTTCTAACATGCAGCTAAACTGGACACTTCTTTTGGGTGAGTAGCCTACGTTACTCTTTTTTACTCTGGTCAGGTGTGTACTTGACATACTGAAGCTAGATTAGTAGTCAGACAACTTCTGGGAATTGAAAGACTGCTCTTTAAAATCGACCATTTCAGTTGTTAGAAATCACAACAAGATTCTAGTTTACTGTTTTGTTACTTTTCCTATTTAGCTGCAGTAGACAGTTTAATGGGCCTTCAAGAAAAAATGTAAACCTATGTATTGTTTTTTCTTCCCATTTTAGTCAGCCCAGTATTATAAAACAAATGGCATTTAAGCTTACTGCAGTAATTACACACATGACTGGCAGTCGTCTGTAATAATGCAAGACAGACATTTAATAAACTTTGAGTTTTTCATGTACAGTAATGTGTCTTTAACAAAATACTGTATCTTCACTGTATAAATTCTGATAATGGATAACGGAGCTCTTTGGAATGTAATACAAATGTGTCAGTCGTTGCCTTGGTAACGCAAGTGTGATGTAAACAGTGATATGGACGATGATCAGATTCTGTTTTTGGGATGTATATAGATTTTGTAAAAATAATAGTAAAAAAATAAAAATAAAAAAAATAAATAAAAAAAACTGTTTCACTATAGCTGTATTTTTCAATCTATTTCCAGGTCTCTTTCTGCCATCATGCAGTGGATGTTCCATTGGATTTAAACTTGTTAAAAACACATGTGTTGGTAATGTTGTCTTTGTGGTTTGATTGAATAGTGCAAAAGTAACAGTTTGACTGTTACAATGTTTTTAATGGTCTGTATGTCACTGAAAAGAGGGAGTTTGTGTTACGTGGATTCCCCTCATCTGTCTGCCTCTCTTACAGATGTGGATGAGTGTGCGATTTTTCCAAGTGTGTGTGATTATCATACTCCGTGTGTAAATACAGTTGGAAGTTACTACTGTAGGTGTATTGAAAGAGTAGATGGGGGCTTCCCGTGTGCATGTATGAAGCATTTAATTATTCATTTAGCATAAACTTTGATCCAAAATGAATTATAATTCATGCCAACTGCTGTCTTTCCCCCTGTCAGATATAAACAGTTATCCAGAGAGCGACTACTATGCCGACTTTGATTTAATCCAGTTTAAGATCTCAACTGACTCCGAAGCAGAATGTGAAGGTGTCTTTTATTTTTTCTGGCCTATGTGTTAAACAAAAGCTACCAGTTTGGACTGTATAATGCTGATGCTGCACTGATGCCAACACCAACATCGCATCAAATCAGCTGTATGTACAATGTGTGTCTAAGTATGTGCAACTATATTAAAATGACATTAACAGAGACTGATTTCCTATCTTCTCTCTCTTACAGACATTGATGAGTGTAATTTAGATCCTCTTTCCGTTTTTTTTTTTCCCACAGAAATGGATTGTGATCATTTTGAACCTACAACACACTAGAGAAGGTAGAATGTGTACTTCTGCTTATAATTATTACTATTAGTAGTAGTAGTAGTAGTTTTACTATATGCCCTATTACTATATTGTTTTTTTTTTTGGTTTGTTTTTTTTACATTTTGTAAAAGTTATGTAAATGTGATGACAAAATGCTCTTAAAATAACATTTAATGTTCTTATATTATTAATATTTGATTTGCGTTCTCATCTCAATGTAAAGAGAAAACATACTGAGAACAATGTCCTTGGAGCTTATTCATGATATGTTTACATGATAAACGTTCTCATAATGTTGTGAGAAAGCGTTTCAAAGTCTCTTTAAAGTCCGTGTGTTCTGAGTTTGTCACACAACAGAAAAATGTGTTATTAACCACCCAGGCAAATTTGAATGATAAAAAAAAAAAAAAAGGCCAAGTAACTAAAATAAGTTATCAATATCTTTGAAAAATAATCAGGACTCTGCTCTCAAACGCTTGAGGCGTGTCCGCTGTCTGCGCTGAAACCACGCCCACTCGTGGGAAAGCGGCGTCTCTCTCAACTGTCAAATACCGCCCCTGATAGCACACGTACATCTCTGAGACGTCTATTTGACGTCTGCATTTACATCTGCAAGATGTATTTTTTAGGGTGTTTGCTCATCTGCAATACGTCTATAGGACGTCTCCTTTTAGATGTCAAATAGACGTCTATTAGATGTCTTTAAGATGTTTATGATTTAGAATGTATGTAAAACTGACATCTTACAGACGTCTGTCAGACGTTTATAGACAGCAGATGCTTTCCAGATCAAGAGATCTTTAACAGACATCTTGCAGACGTACGTGTGCTATCTGGGGCTACAACCTGAATGGATGCTGATGCTACCTGTAGTAGCTTAATTGGATTTATACAGCCATATATGTTTGAGCCCGCAAGTTCGTTATTTAATTGTAGACGCGCGGCAAGCGCGCTCAACGCGCGTCAGCGCTGCAGTGCGTTGAAACCTTCTAGTCTTCAAGGCGAGCGCGGCTCATGGTTGCTTAGCAACGGCAAACACCAGGAGAGCTACGGTGCACTTTGAAAGAAGAGAAAGCGGTACAGCTCGCGTTTCCATGCGTTTTTAGATGCGAATTGTGAACGCTCCATGTTTTTAAATTCTGCCACATATTGATGTCTCTGGGTTAAGACCCGGGTATCCATTCAATCTAGAACCATCCCTGCCTAGAATCTGTATATCTAACATCACAGACATTCAAAAAGACAAACTAAGAACTTGATCTGTCAACATAGTTATTATAGTGTTAGGGGCGGGGCCACGCTCGATGGCTCCATTGCGTCATCGAGCCACCGTTTTAGCCCCGCCCAATAAATTTTGAACACAGAATTGGTGAAAAACTGTTTAATGGTTTAACTCCACAATTCAGTACTACATAGTTCAGTGTCTTTGTAATGTGTTTCAGCAATACATTTCTAACATTTGTAATGTGTTTAGAAACAATTCTCAGAATTCTCTTTACACGGACTTTAAGACAAGTCATGTCATTCGGCGGCCATCTTTGAAACGCCTCTCGGGCATCCAAGTGCAGCTCCTATCTCTTTGAATGGGGAAACATCAAATTCTCCAAAACTGTTCACTAACCCAGTCAACACGTGAGGTCACGCGATGATCACAGTGACATCACACCATTCTCATACGCTGATCCTCACAGTGTGAGTAATATCTGAGCTCATTGTGAATTCAAAATGTTGAGCAGGTTGAGAGGAGGCAGTTCAAATATCAGTCGCTGGGGGACATTCTACTTCCTGTTTCTCAACACTATCACAGAGATATCTCAGTGCTCTCACATGATGAGCTCATAAGTGCACGCCCAGCTAACAGATTTCTGTTATAAGATACAACTGAAACATACGTTACCATCATAGTGATTAGTGTTTGCTTTAGTTGGGCTCTTGACCCTTGACTTTATAACATTATATATTTTTGGGGCTGCTGTAACTGTGTTTGTAAAGCACATTTGTTATGGCAAGAAAAACCAAAAAGAGACTGCAATCAGGTGATATTGGTTTGTTATTGCTGCTAACAACACAGTCATCACCTACACTCAATATGCAGTCTTGGTGAGGTTTTATTAATAAACAGTTTCTAAATATAATAGCTCTGTGATAATACAGTATAGGATACAGCAGTCTCATTATTATGAAGTTATGAAGGATAAAAGCATAAGACACAAACATTATTAACTACCCTCTCATTTAAAAACAAAGAGAGACATCAATAATCGGTGTATGAATCTCAACAATGGTGACAATCAGAAGCTTCATGTTGCAATGCATGCTGGGTACCTAGTCTCCGTGCAGCGAGTGAACTTTGACCTCACATTAGTATGAGCTCACAGTGAGGGCGCTGTGAGGTTACACTTTTAGCTCACTGTTACCTCACATTGTGACCTCATCACGAGTATCCTGTGAGATCAGGGTGAGATCACTGTGAGATCAAATTGTTGACTGGGAAGCTTACAATTAAATTTCATATTTGAAATCACCAAAGAAATCTGACGACAACTGTATCATGAATGTTTTTTTTTTTTTGCTCAAATAGTGGTTTAAAAAGCGTATTTTTCAGGCTAGATCAGCCAGTGCGCATGCTCAGTTCTAAGCGCACGTCTCAAAACGCTGACTGTTTCCATAGCAACCGGGACTTCTAAAGGCAGCTGCAGTGAAGCGCTGACTTTACCGATTAGTGATTGGCTCTTTCATTCAGAAGGCGGGGCTTCCTGCGATTGAGCGGCCATATTGAGCGTTGCATTTTTCCCCATTCAAAACTATACCAGTGACATGTCTTGGGTATGCTATAGTCTTTGGCGTTCTGAGAACAACATTCTCAGATGTTATTTGTACGTTTCGAATGTTCTCATAATGTTGACAGAAAATGCTCTTAGAAAAACATTCTTTGTGATTGTGTTATTGATATTTGCTGAAACGTTACAAGTGAAAGTTCAAAGAATGTTATATTGTGAGTAAAGATAAGGTTAGGAGAAAGTCGTATTAAAATGGCAAATCAATGTTCCCATAATGTTTTTAGAACATAGAAATTTACACTGCAAAGGTGAAACAGAACTGCTTCTGATGTGGCAATTAGAGATCTTCACGGGTCCAAAAATTCGTACAAAAATGTGCTGCACCGAACCGACCCAGACCCGTATTTTATTGGAAAGTGGGACCCGAACCCGTGCAGACCCGAGAAATGCCTTAAATGTACTACCCGGACCCGACGCGGACCCGACCATTATTCGAAAGTTGGACCCGAACCCGGCTGGGAAGACACGGACCCGACTGCCCCCGATCGGCACATATTGCACAGTAAACTGCTATTAAGTTAATAACAAGTTGCGAGAGAAAAAATAAAATAAAATCCCTTACTACTGTTAGTAGCCTTCTCCCTGACTGCGATGCATACAATCCTCCTAGTCAATAAATTTCCATCCATGTTAGCTGTTCGTTCCTCTCTATTGCTGACTGAAAGAGCCTTCTTAATCCACTGATTATTGCTTTAAAAGTCTACATGCTGTCACGGTCAGTGACGGATGACTAATGCAAATTCAGTTTTTTTTCGTTTTTTTTTTTTTTCTCCATCTCGAGTCAACTTCGACTGTTGCGTTTGCGCAACAACAACGATACTTTTTGTTGGTTGTAATAAAGACTCGGAGCAATTATTTTTTAGCAAAAAACGTGTAGAACAAGAAGTGCATTACACTTTACTGCGTGCATGTTCAATAACAGGTGCGTCTCTTCGTCAGTTTTGTTTCAGCTTTTTTTTCCCCAAATCACTCATGAAGGAATCCATGATAACCGTCCGCCTGCAGTATGCATTAACTCCGTCCACGCTCTGCTTCTGGCGGCTGAGGTAACGCATGTTTTTTATTTATTCTTTTTATTTTTTTTCTTTCACCTCATTTCCCGCTCACAATTTTCTCATCCTAATTTTACAAACTGCAAGTTACAAAACACACTCATGATGACTGACACTGATTACTGGCAGGTGCGGTGTTCTCCGATCGACTCGGGTATTACACACAATGTTAAACAGACCCGGGACCCGAAGTAATAGATTGGGACCCGACCCGGACCCGGCTGACTATTTAAAATATAGACCCGTACGGGTCCCGGGTCGGGTCCCGGGTCCTCGGGTCTCGGGTCCTCCGTGAAGACCTCTAGTGGCAATTAGGCATCTTTATGCAGACTGTTTAATGCTGTCTTATTCAGCCTTATTCGGTTGTGTAAAGATGCATATAGACTTTGACTTTCGTTTGTTTTCTAGTTGAAGCATTTGATGTTACTGTTGAAGAGCGTCTCTGAATGATCCACGTGGAGAACATTTCACTGGAGAGGAGTTACTGGAGGTCAATCACACACTGAACGATATAAATTCATATAGAAGTATGTAAGCAGAAAGCATATTTCGAGAACAATCAGATGGCCTAAACAACAGGTTAAATATTAGCTTCTTGCTGTTGCAAATTTACCAAGTACCAGTACTTGCAGTACAACCAATAGCTAAAAGAAACAAGCAGGTCTAGCAACAAACATGATACTGAGCACTAGATAAGCCCTAAAAGCAAGCAAAATCCCAATACCCTAACAGCTTTAAAGCAAAGACCTTCTGAAATAGCGTAGACTGCGGCAGCATGCCCTTTAAGAAGAAGAGAAGCAGCGAAGGGGTGCTCTTCTTTAATCAGCAGCTAATCTATGGTCAATACCCGACGTTTAGGCAGCAGCATGTTGCCCTTATCCAGATAATCGTTAGCATTAATAACCTTTGGTAGCAAAATCTACATACTGCCCGTTAAGTATCAAGCACGTTACAGGTACACTGATTAAAGCAACAGCATATCAAATAGAAATAAAAATAGGACAAGTTTAATGAAACAGAATTCCCAATACTAGATGAGTCTTAAGCAGCAACCTGTTTCATATCAGACAGCCTTAAACAACATTAAAAACAAGCCTCGCTGTGGTAGGTTTACTGGGTAATGTTACCAGCGTGACAAAATACAACCAATGAGCCTAAAGCAACAGCATGCCTAGCAAACAAACATGTTACTGAACAACTGCCTTAACAACGAGCAATATTTGACGATAGCATAATTGCCAACATAGCATAAGTCAATGAGAACGAAATAAGAACTTAGCTTAGCTTCGTGAAGACATTCAGAGATGAATAAAGGGTTAAATGCTGGAAAAGTGTTGTTGATGCAGTCACATTAGCACAACTTCAGCGATGCATTGCAGGCAAAGAGTCTATGTCAATGATATATCGTTATGAGAAGCAGTGCTTGCTCAGGTCACTTCCGAGTCTATCAGCTTATATCGGTCGCGGTGAATTCGCGTTCAAATTCACAAACTTGTGGTAAACGAACCCCTGAAAATTCCTGATTGAAAGCTTTCCCATAGAGATGGAATTCGCCATCTGATTTGCTCCTGAGCAAGCGGAAAAAGCTGCTGATTGATACGGAATAGAGCTTATATAGGAATCAGCTGATGCAAGCTTGACTCACGTGACCTGCCAGAACTAACGCTTCATTTATGAAACCATCAGCACTTTGATGAGATGTAACTATAATTTTTCTATAGGTTTTGCATTTGCGGCTCTGGTCACTTATAAAGAGCTGAACTTGTCCAGCGATCTGCTCCACAAGATAAGCAGCGAGAAATCAGACGATAAAGAGAGAAACATCACTTATCAACTCAACTCTAAAGTGGTGACGGCCGTCGTCAGTAATGCAGAAACCAAACAGCTGTCAGAGCCGGTGATGTTCGTCTTTAGACACGTGGAGGTGAAGATACTGACACATCCGCTTATGACCAGCACAAGATCTCACTGGAGACTGTTTCTGTTAAACAGTCAGTTATAAATGAAAAACAGTTATAAATGAAAAACTACCATGAAAATGTGTGTTCCCTGTTTGAAAATCCAGTTTAAGCTGGATTCTAGCTGGTTTACAAGCTGTTCCAAAAACCAGCTTGACCACATTTAGCTTGTGAGCAGCAAGTAGCTGGTTTGTTGCTGGTAGAGGCTCTACCAGTCTTATTTTACTATCATTGACGTAGTCTTATGTTTTTATAAAATATTTTGAATTGGATTTTATTTTTATATTTTGTCTTTTCAGTTTGATTTTAGCTGGTGTTAGTAACTGAGTTGTGTGTCTTTGTCATTTTCATGTTTTTATGCCATTTTTATGTCTGTTTTTTAAACTATATAGTGTTTAGCCATTTTTATTTTTATTTAATTTAGCCAAAGCAAAGCAACATCAGAGCCACTGAACTGAGCTGGTATAGTTGACATTGCACAGATCCTGCTCAGAGCATCAGCTCTTGCTTTTTGTTCATTTCCAACATTTTACTGAACTTTTCAGGCAGGTGTTCACGTGTTCTTCATTTTCTTCTCACTTCTTCAGGAGAGGGCAGAGTCTGAGGGGGTGGCTTACTCCTGTGTGTACTGGGATGATACTGAGGGGGCGTGGTCTGAGGAGGGCTGTGTGGGGGCGTGGTCTAACAGCACTCACACAGTGTGTTACTGGTCTCATTTCAGTAGTTTTGCTGTGCTCATGGCTCTCTATCCTGTGCAGGTACATGCAAAAGTGAAATTTCACATATTTAATTTGGATTTTAAATGAAATGAGATTATTTTCACTTCCTCTCCTCCAGGACTCATTTGATTTGGTGTTGATCACACAAGTGGATTTAGCTCTGTCTCTGGTCTGTTTATTTCTCTGTATCCTTACGTTCAAGTTCTGCCACTCCATCCAAGGAACCCGAACCAGCATTCATCTCCATCTGAGCATCTGTCTCTTCATCGCAGATCTCGTCTTCCTCTGCGGGATCTCCAGTACTCTGAGGTACAATGAGGTGTGTTTGAATGAGAAAAGTGCTTAGACACTTAAAGATGTCTGAAAGCCATTATGCTGACAATATCAAAGCAAGTGTCATTTATCAAGCAAAATGCAGAACGTGATGAGGCATTTATAGGTACCTCGTTTTTTGAGTGAAAAAAAAAAACATAAAAAAAAAAAAAAAATTCACAATATTAAACAAAAAAATTATAAAAATTTGCACTGTTTATCACACTAGTGTGCTTTAATGTTTAATCAGGAAGTTTGCTTTTAAATGCTTTTATTTTGTACAAAATTGCAAAAAGTCACACTTGTGGTGTTCCCGGTCAAAAATGACCGGACTCCAAACAATTGCTTATAAATCATTCATTTTGCTATATTACCACCAAATATTGGATTCAATCTTTTTGTCAACTTGTTTTCTTTCATTTAGGACTGGTTTTGTGTTTACAAGGTGGTTTTGTGTTACAAGGTGAAATAAAACCCACAAAAAATTATGAAAATTCAAAACAAAAAATAAAAAAAAATATGAGAAGTACTTATACCCTGTGTGAACAAAGTCAGTAAGTTTGAGTCCAATGCGTTAACCCTTAACTGTCACTGTCACTGGTATATGGGACACCTAAGTTTACTTCACTATATTACCATTAAATCCTAATGTAATCATGACAAACTATACTGGAAAGGTCTAAGACTCCTAAATAGATATTTTACCATTTTTTGTTGTTACAAATTATGTAGTAACAGTAATAGATTAATTTATGACAAGAGTGCACCAAGAGTCTATGATAAATCTACATCATAACAGGAGTTCTGACCTTTGTCACAAAAAGTCTTTATTTCCTTGCCTTTTTCCCTAACACATGTTTTAGCAAAAAGTTATATACCATTTGAAAGCTTAAAATTTCAAAATTCATCCTGTGAAAACCATTTTGAAATCGGACATTGCGTTACCATAGAAATGGTACTTAAAAATGTTTTAGCAGTCTCCTCCCCCTTGGGGGGGGGGGGGTTGTCATATTACAAAATGTATTACAGTCTTTTAGAATCAAAACTTTTTATAATCTTGACAAAATACATATCGTTGGAGAGGTCTGAGTCATAGGTTATTTTGTTATAGATGTAGTATTGAGAGAGAAATTGATAGATTTGTGACAGAAATGCATTAAAAAAAAAAAATTCAATGGAGTTTGGATGGCACCCGGTGGCTGTTTTTGGTATAACGTCTAAACAAAATTGCATATGAACCTCATTTTTTTTAAATATCAACTTCAAATTTGAAACACTACTTATGTAGACATGTGGCTTTCATTTTATAGCAATTTTGGATTTTTTACTATTTTTAAAAAAAATATTTATTTTATATAAAATAAAATAAAAAATAGTATAATACATTTTCTTTACAGTAAATTTAAACTTCTATAACTTTTTAATACTTTAATTTCATTAAATGTTTTCACTTCTGTAATAATATGCTAATTGTCTTCTTTAAAAAGAGACCAACCTTAGGTCTGTATTCAAAAGCGTTCATGAACTATAATAATTTAAGTTTGGATAGTGCACATTCTCGTGGATTTTCAAAAATGGGGATGACAGTTAAGGGGTTAACTAGTATTTTCGGGAAAAAGAAAATCTTCTCCGGGTCAATTTGACCTGAACGCAACCAGAGGGATAATCTTGGTTACTTGCCCCAAATTTGACAATCTCCTTCCTGAGTTGAGATTATCAGTAAGTGTTATTTTGTGTTAATGCTGCAAGCTGTTCAGAACTGCTAGTTGGTGGACTGGCTTCAGACTTGTGGCGCCATGGTATCGTGGACAGGTTTATGATCCTGGGTCTCTTTGTGGAATTTGACTCTTTGGGTTGTTTCATTGTTCTTGTCTGATTCACTCTGATATGCTACACACCATTATGAGTGGGGCACATAACCAAAACTTTATATAAGTTTTTTTTTTAAAGATAGCAATATATCAAATATGTCTTTTCTGTAAATAAGTTTGCTGTGACATCTACATTGTACAGACTAGCAAAGGATAAATATAATAGAAAAAGATACAAATGAAACAAACAGTGCTTTACATTTTTTATGCAAGTCTAAAGTATTCAGTAAACAGACTACTACAGAAATTGAATAATCAAATGTAAAATAAAACAGCATAGTCTTCACTGTATTAAACTTCCTTTGTTTCTTATCAAAGCTACAAAAGGGTCATTCTACAGAAACGTCCACTTTTGGTATGGCAAAATGTCTTAATTAAAAAAAAAAAAAAATTACATTTAAACTTAGACCACATTATTAGATTACCTTTTGACTTTATAAATACATATAAATGACAGCTTAATTATAATTTTTTTTGTGCAATTATTTCAAGACCACATGTATCATTTTTTGTCACTGGTGTTACTTTCTTTAGCAATATTAAAAGTTTTTATGAAATATTATTTCTTAAAAAAAAAATTCAGCACATGTAGTCAGAGTTACAGAAAAATAATGAAAATGCAAGAAATAAGATTTTTATTTAATGTGACGGACAAAAACAGTACAGTAACACAGTACCACAGCACAGTAACACCAGTGACAGTAACACCAGTGACATACATTAGACCTGATATACAGGAATATTAGGAAGCAGGAATATTAGGCTGCTGTCACTTTAAGAGCTGCACAGATCCAATTAATTTCCTTTTACATCTTTTCATTCTCAACTGTTTACGTTCACTTATTACATAACTGTAGAGGGTTTACATGAAGAACCGCCAAGCGTTGCATTTTGACACATGTTTGCGTGTATTTGACCGTTTGGGGTACAATGCTGTTTCATGCATTCAGAGTTGTTTACACTGTTAAAGAGTTGGATTCTTGTGCTAAGCATGGATAAAGTTTCAAAAAACAATTTGGATGTATAACAGAGCATTTCTGTGCCAAAAATCTCACTTCCAGGTTCGGGGAGTTTTTTTTCGATCATTCTTGCTGGCTTAATTTTCCTGCATTGCACGGGACTGGCTCGGGAAGAATGTCTCTAAAGAAGTGCGTTTTTGGTTGTGAGGGAAAGATAACCTTGTTCAGCTTCCCAAAAGAACCTAGCGTGAAGTGAACAGTGGATACAGTTTGTTTTCCCGGGGCAGCAAGGAGTTTCTCAAGTGTTTTGTTGATGTTTTATAAACAAGGCCCAGTTCGATGCTGGATTTGCACATCGTTTAATACTGAAAGATGGAGCAGTCCCAGCTATAAAAGATCCCAGTCATGATTCAGAAGTGCAGACGGTAAGTGAAACGGCATCAAATGTCTCTGTTTTGTTGGCGATCGTCGCAAGTGCACGTCACTTTTTAGCTCCGCCCACACGGCAGGCCTCCAGGAGCTCGGCTTTTTCCAGAGAGAATCATAAAGCTGTATCTTTCTTTTATAAATATGATAAAACTAAAGACTTTTTGGAGATATGAAGGATGCAGTACTACTCTATAGGTACTCAAGATTAACATGAGATTGGGTGAAACTGTGTGTGTTAGGTCCCCTTTACATGACTTTACATGTGCATGTTCTGTACCGACTTAAAGCGTGCGCACAGAAATTCCTCCTGAGGAACAGTGCACGTTTTGCTCTTTTAAAAAGATGAATAAATCTAGTCAGCTTTAATAAATCAAGCACGTCCCATTTTGCAGAAGTCACATTACATGATTTTTTGTATTGCACGTGAAAATGGACTTTTATGGAGGAACGAAAGCGCACCACTGGAAAAGAGGCAGAATGGGACGCAATAATCATTTTATCTCGATTTTTTTGTATTGTATTTTCATAATTGTTGGAAGCCAAAATTGAATTTGAAACTGTATTTCGATTAATTACACAGCTCTAATTTCTACTGCAAAAAATTTCTTTGCTTTATTAACTGTTATATGAGTGTTTTAACTGTGTGGCCTGCTTCTTCCTGAATATGATCAAATGTCAGGATGTCCTGCTAGCTCTTGTTGGGGTAAAGCAGGATATCACAACAATGTTGGGAAGACACCACGTGACAAATGATCGTGTCAAGTGTATCACTTTAGCTATAAATGGCATCATTAAGGAAACAATAGAAAAAAGGGTATAAAAGCAGAGAAGCATGCTCACTTATTATAGTTCATCTTAGTTATGTTGTATATGTTTATTTAGGTTTTTATGGTTTTAGCTTTAGTTAATGACTAATAATCCTGGTTTAATTAACACAAAAATTTAAAATGTTTAGTCAAGTCAAGACATCATTATTTGTATAGCGCTTTTAACAATGCAAATTGTGTCAAAGCAGCTTCACATCAGCTTGATATAAAGCTGGGTGGCTTTATATCAGATTTACAGTATTTAGACGGGGAAATAGTGTGTCGAAATAGTGTTATTCTCCTCTGGCCAGACAAAATCAGCAGTTTAAATTTAGGCTAAAGCAGAGTCAAATTGTGCAGATGACTCATCTGGTTCCTGTGGTCTTGTCCCGATGGCCGTCTAGGAGACAAGGTCTTCACTGGGGATCAGTCTCTGGGGCTCAACTAGTTGTCCTGGTCTCTGCTGACGTTCAGGGCTGTAGAGGTCATCTCTAGGAGCTGATCCACCATCTGATCTGGATACAGTCTTGATCTGGGTGGCTACGGTGACCTCGGAATAAGAAAGAAACAGACTAATATGAGTGCAGATGCCATTCTTCTAACGATGTAACAAGTACATCGGGTGTTTTGGGAAGTGTTCCCGGTTCCGTTTGACCTAATTAATGCAGCCTAGCAATCCTTTAACGGATTTGAATTATAGAAATGTGAGTGTATTATGTGTAAGCCAGGTTAAAGAGATGGGTCTTTAATCTAGATTTAAACTAACAGAGTGTGTCTGCCTCCCGAACAGTGTTAGGTAGATTGTTCCAGAGTTTGGGCGCTAAATAGGAAAATGATCTCCCGCCCGCAGTTGATTTTGATATTCTAGGTATTAGCAAATGGCTAGAGTTTTGAGATCGCAGCAGATGTGGAGGACTATAATGCGATAAGAGCTCACTTAAACACTGAGGTGCCAAACCATTCAGGGCCTCATAGGTAATTAGCAAGATTTTAAAATGTATACGATGTTTAACAGGGAGCCAGTGCAGTGTTGACAGAACCGGGCTAATGTGGTCATACTTCCTGGTTCTAGTAAGAACTCCAGCTGCTGCATTTTGAACCAGCTGGAGTTTGTTTATTAAACTTGCAGAGCAACCACCCAATAAAGCATTAAAATAATCTAGCCTCGAGGTCATGAACGCATTAATTAATGTTTCTGCATTTGACTTTGAGAGCACAGGTCATAATTTAGATATATTTTTAAAAATGCTAGAAACATGTTTTTCAAAGGAAAGATTGCTATCAAAAAGTTTGCCTAGGTTCCTGACTGATGAAGAAGAATTTACAGAGCAGCCATCAAGTATTAGACAGTGATCTAGGTTATTACATGCAAAAGTTTTTGGTCCAATAATTAACATCTCTGTTTTTTCAGAATTTAGCAGTAAGAAATCGCTAGTCATCCAGTTTTTGATATCAACTATACATTCCGTTAGTTTTGCAAATTGGTAAGTTTCATCAGGTCGCGAATAAATGTAGAGCTGAGTATCATCAGCATAACAGTGAAAGCTAACACCATGTCTCCTGATAATATCTCCCAAGGGTAACATATATAGCGTGAAAAGTAACGGCCCTAGTACTGAGCCTTGAGGTACTCCATACTGCACTTGTGATCGATATGATACCTCTTCATTTACTGCCATGAATTGATGGCGGTCAGATAAGTACGATTTGAACCATGCTAAGGCACTTCCACTAATGCCAACATAATTTTCTAGTCTATTTAAAAGAATGTTGTGGTCGATAGTGTCGAACGCAGCGCTAAGATCCAGTAGCACTAATAGAGAGATAACCACGATCAGATGATAAAAGCAGGTCATTTATAACTCTAATGAGAGCAGTCTCAGTACTATGATACGGTCTAAAACCTGACTGGAAATCCTCACATATCATTTTTCAAGAAGGAACATAGTTGTGATGATAGTACCTTTTCTAATATCTTTGACAGAAAAGGGAGATTCGAGATCGTTCTGTAATTAATTAATTCTTTGGGGTCAAGTTGTGGTTTTTTAATGAGAGGCTTAATAACAGCCAGTTTGAAGGTTTTTGGGACATATCCTAATGACAATGATGAGTTAATAATATTCAGAGGAGGATCTATTACTACTTTACTGTAAGCAAACAGGAGAATGATGTGAGGTGTGTTTCTCTCTCAGGTAGCGTGTGCGATTGTGGCCGGTCTGCTTCATTTCTTCTTCTTGTCTGCGTTCTGCTGGATGCTGCTGGAGGGGGTTCAGCTCTACCGGATGGTTGTGCTGGTGTTTCACACCACATTAAAACATCTCCACATGTATCTGGTGGGATACGGAGTCCCTCTCGTCATCGTCATCATCTCTGCCATCGCCTTCCCAAAGGGATACGGCACCAAACGACTGTGAGTTTCTGGAATTGGTAAAATATGCTTGGAAAAAAATATATGATCAGTATATTGACTAATAATCATGCACACAGCTCGCTGTATATAATATATAGTATATGAAAGAAACCCCATGATTCAAAAAGTGGGTTTTGTCTCAACATTGAGGTCTATATGCTAGTGGACCTTTAACAGTTTTGACAGTTATAAACACTTACATTTATCTTTTCCTTTGGGAAATGTACCAAAAGTATTGACTAATCATCTTATGTGCAAACAAATACTTTAATCAGGGTTCATGGCTGTGATATAAACCAAACCCTGTAGTAGAATGTCCTCAACTTCCTATTTGGATAATGAAAGGAAAAAAGGGATGAAGTAGTCTTTTATGTGTTTTTGTAATCATGCGATTAATTTATCATTCTAATGTGTGTTGCAGCTGCTGGCTCTCTCTCGATCGCTATTTTATCTTGAGTTTTTTCGCACCCGTCTGCATCATTGTGATCCTCAATGGTTTTGTCTTCATCATCACCGTGTGGAAACTGGCTAAAAAGTTCTCCAGTCTCAATCCAGACCTCTCCAAACTCAACCAGATCAGGTGTGTGATCTCTTATTGATCTCAAAATAGATTCAGTCATTCTTGATTTGATTTCAGTCAGTGGTTTTGATGAATTATATTTGGTGTGTAGGAGTTTCACGGTGACCGCCGTGGCTCAGTTGTGTGTTCTTGGAGGAACGTGGATCTTTGGCTTCTTCCTCTTCCAGGAGAAAGGGACTGAAGTCATGCTGTACCTCTTCATCATCCTCAACACTCTCCAGGGGGCGCTAATCTTCATCCTGCACTGCCTGCTGTCCAAACCGGTACTTACACATGCAATATAACAACAGAAAATCTGTGAAGAATTTACTTACACACTGAACATTAGGTAACAGTGGCTTGTTTTAGACATTCAGTAACATCTTGCAGGATTTCAGTGATTTGAAATGACAGTTCACCCACAAAAATTAATCAAATCATGTTTTGTTGCTCTTGTGTTCATTTGCCATTGAGGAGAATTTTTAAGAATGCTTGTCCTTATAATGCCAGCATATAGTGACCTTCTTCAAGCTTCAAAAAATGATGCAAAATGATCACAAATTGATCCCATGCAATTTGTGCCATATATACGAAACGTTCAGAAGTAGTGGTTGACCCATATATCACCAAGGGCCAAATTAAAAAAAAAAAAAAGTTTAAATTGTTGGCATTAACTGATAAGTTTTTCTGGTTGATAAGTGCCAGAAGCAGCTTTTATTTTGACAGTTAAAGGACTTTTATATTGACAGCACTAAGAACAACAGCATTTGTGTGTTGAGTGTAATCTTAAATCCTTGATTTCAAACTATACTGTGCTACATATCCAGCTATATAGTGCGCAAAAACTTACTGGGTGAACTGTTGTTTATTTCCCTTTTATTCATGTTTTTAACAATTTCTTTATTTGTGAAAAAATATTTTAACACAATTAGTATTTTCCATATTTATTTATTTTTGTCAAGTTCAAATTATTTTTTCAAATTGATTATTTTTACAATTAGTTATTTCTAATGTACTAAATATGTAAAAATCTAAATTTCGTTGCAGGAATTGTTATACATGTTTTTTTTTTATTACATAGTGTAATATCATATACAGGTGCATCTCAATAAATTAGAATGTCGTGAAAAAGTTAATTTTTTCTTGTAAGTTATTTAGAAAAGTGAAACTTTCATATATTTTAGATTCATTGCATGTAAAGTAAACCATTTCAAAAGTTTTTTTGTTTTAATTTTGATGATTAGAGCTTACAGCTCATGAAAGTCAAAAATCAGTATCTCAAAATATTAGAAGATTTACATTTGAGTTTCAATTAATGACATCCCTACAGTATAAATTCCGGGTATCTCTTGTTCTTTGAAACCACAATAATGGAGACAACTGCTGACTTGGCAATGATCCAGAAGACCAACACTGACGCCCTCCACAAAGAGGGTAAGTTACAGAGGGTCATTACTGAAAGGTGTGGCTGTTTACAGAGTGCTGTATCAAAGCATGCAAAGTTGACTGGATTTGGGTAGGAAAAGGTGCACAAGCAACAGGGATGACTGCAAGCTTGAGAATACTGTCAAGCAAAGCTGATTCAAACACTTGGGAGAGCTTCACAAGGAGTGGACTGAAGCTGGAGTCAGTGCATCAAGAGTCACCATGCTCAGACGTCTTCAGGAAAAGGGCTACAAAGCCACTTCTGAACCAGAGACAACGTCAGAAGCATCTTAACTGGGCTGTGGAGAACAAGAACTGGACTGTTCTCTTTTCAGATGAAAGTAAATTTTGCATTTCATTTGGAAATCAAGGTCCCAGAGTCTGGAGGAAGAGTGGAGAGGCACAGAATCCATGTTGCTTGAAGTCCAGTGTGAAGTTTCCACAGATTGATGATTTGGGCTGCCATGTCATCTGCTGGTGTTGGTCCACTGTGTTTTCTGAAGTCCACAGTCAACGCAGTCATCTACCAGGAAATTTTAGAGCACTTCATGCTTCCTTTTGCTGACAAGCTTTATGGAGATGCTGACTTCTTTTTCCAGCAGGACTTGGCACCTGCTCACACTGCCAAAGGTACCAAAAGCTGGTTCAATGACCATAGTGTTACTGTGCTTGATTGACCAGCAAACTCACCTGACCTGAACCCCATAGAGAATCTATGGGGTATTGTCAAGAGGAAGATGAGAGACACCAGACCCAACAATGCAGATGAGCTGAAGGCCACTATCAAAGCAACCGGGGGTTCCATACCACCTCAGCAGTGACACAAACTGATCACCTCCATGCCACGCCGCATTGAGGCAGTAATTAAAGCAAAAGGAGCCCCTATACCCTAACCTGTACAAGTATTGAGTACATATACAGTAAATGAACATACTTTCCAGAAGGCCAACAATTCACTAAAAATGTTTTTTTTTTTATTAGTCTTATGAAGTATTCTAATTTGTTGAGATGAAATGTTATTAAATGAGATTAAATTTGTTGAGGTTTTTGTTAAATGTGAGCCTAAATCATCACAATTAAAAGAACCAAAGACTTAAACTACTTCAGTCTGTGTGCATTGAATTTATTTAATACACGAGTTTCATTCTAATTTATTGACATGCACCTGTATATCGGCTTTATATCGGCCACCCTGCTTCCTAAGATATCGGTATCGGCATCAGTCATCTAAATCCATGTCGCTCAACAACTATTCTGAATGCATGCAACTGGAGTTGGCCAGAAACTGTAATTTATTATCAAGTCAAATATTAGGGGTGTGCAGCGGAGCCATTATTTGTATCTGTATTCGGATAGATCCGGAAGTGGGCGTGGCTTAAAACGGAAGTTCGTCAAATTACATGAAAATACCATTTTAAATGCAAATCTGTTCGATTCATAATTTTCATTTAACAAATATGCCTTGTATAACTAAAGAAAGTATTCTTTTTTTATTAAAATTATAACTTTGTAAATATCTTCTATTTAAAACTTTATCAAAAAAGAAAAATAACTTTATTCTTCTTATTTTCCAGCGAAACTTTGTGTACAAATTTGACAAGAGACAAGAATCCACAATCTTAAATAAGAGCAGTAGTAGAAAAAAATAAGCTGAAAGAAGAAAAAAATAGAAATGGAAAGAAAGTGTTCAGTAGCCTACTCATAGCAGAATGACAATAAAGTTCGCTTGAACTTTAAGTAGATCATGTGTTGCGGGAGTCTGTGATCATTTACGAGTTTTTTTATCAGCAGAGCGCAACAAATCATTTGTAGCCTACCCTCCAAAAGCCTTGATCAAACATCGCTTTTCTTCATCTTGTATAATGAAATGTAATGCCATTCACGAAAAGGGCTAATAATGCGTTTTTACAGTTGGATTTCGAAAAGGTTTGAAGTTAGGACCGTTTTTAGGATATTTTTGTCAAGTTGATATAACTCCAGACAAAGCTCTGATTTCTGAGAGACGCGTAGACTCCAACGCGGCTATTGATTTGCGCTCATTTCATTCATAGTTTACACTCATTCACTTTACACATCCAGGCCCATAGCCAGCTATGAGGTCCAGACCTCCGTAAATGTTTCATGTTCAAAAATAAAATGTAAAAACATGAAAAATTATTTAAAATCATGTCGCTGAATAAATTCATGTGGCTGACTCGCAGGAGTGAAGGAGTTTGGCGCAAGTGCAGCCTTCACTCCGCTCCGCCATGTTGCCAGATCTACGTATTATAAGCGTCGCTGGACTTGTTTTAATACTTAATATAACAGAGTTAATAAAGTAATTAGGCCATTAATAAAGTGGGAAGATGAAGGTTGAGGTTAGATATTCTGTATCCTATTTGCATTTTTCAGGAGATTGGTGTGCTTGTTTTTGTAGCAATATCTGGCAACACTGCTTCGCCGGCACTGACAGCAGCAATCAAAAAAGGAGCGCGCGGATAGTTTATTGCTGAGGAGACCACATTCGTTAGACAAACACAATTATCATTATCTGTACGAAACTGTGTCAAACGCTATCAAAGCAGTACTAGCCATTATTATTGCACAAATCTTAACAACCGCAGACCACACCAAACATGTGATTGTGTCTGCCGAATATTTTTTCTGTTATTCGGATAAATCCGTTATTCGCTTTGAAGCCATTATCCGTGCCTTTCTGAATAAGGTATTCGGCTTCGGGCACATCCCAATCAAATATAATATATTTTGCATGTTGCCCCCTTCAGGTCAGGATGGAGTATTACAGTCTGTTTGTCCGAATGTGCCCACATAAGAAGAAAGCCAAATACAGAATCAGTACCAGCCAGACCAACAGCAGTCAGGTACGTTAGTGTGTGTTTGAGTGTTTTGGACATTAAAGCAGCATTTGTGGGTTCAGTTTCTTCATTCTTACTTTGACTTTGACAGAAACCTCTGCGGAGCGACGGCAGCACAGCAGAGTCACAGATGTAAAGCACTTGTCGTGTGCTGATGGATTTTGTACAAACTCTTCAACACAAGACACACAAAGACTTTCTGTGTCAAATGAAGACTTTTCACAAGCTTTAACTCAACAGTACACGTTCACAGTCGTCATCTGATGAATACTGCTGCTTGTTCATCACATGGGATATGCATCATCTGTTACTGGAGACGGAGATTGTTGTATAGACTTGAATCGAGTATTTAGGTTGCTTCTGATTTCGGCTTTTCTTTGCATGTGAGTGTAAAGTTTTAATTTTTAGATTATGCAGAAGAAAACAGTTTTATAATGATGAATGTTGTATTGTGTTGAGGGAGCGCATAGTTTGTCAATTAATGAAGTCATTCTTTAGAAGCGAGGCCGTAACCATGTCAAAACATCCTGATGTTTAGCTCACGAGTATTTCTAACCTGTGTATTTTCTCTGGTTTCTGCCGCCATTATACAGGAATGTAATGACTGTAACAACCAAAAGTGATATGTCTGTTCATATGGTATTATATTACATTATATTGGTAAAGATTACTTATATGCTATTTTGTATATGCAAACTAAAATTAATTAAAAGGGGAATAAATGGGGACATTAAAATTGTCATGTTATTTATTTAAATTTGGTTTAAAACTTTTTATTATTCTTAGATAATTTGAAGATTACTATTAATGAACTGTGTATTTGTTCTCTCTGTACATATATATGATATAATGTTAGCATGTTGACGCCTATAGAGGAAAAAGAAAGTGCTGGAAAGCATGCATGTTGAGTCACAGAGCAGGAGCTGATACAAGCAGAGGAAACAAGTGGAACACCTGAATGGAAGCTTTTGGAAAGAGCAAAATAAACATTTCCTAAAAGTAAACGAGATGGACAGACCTACTCTGAATGAGCTCCAAGGACATGAGACAACTTTTTTTGAAGACGCCATTTACTGGAATTGAATTGGGGTTAGACTACAAAAATCACACGTTTCCTAATAATAAAAATAACATTTCAATCTTATAGTAGCCGTGTGAAAGAACAAATCAGCTCCTTTTTAAGTCCCATGGGTTTATTCTGTGTTGTGCCTCCCTCTTCAGGTAGGACCCTGCTAAAAAAAACTAAACAATAGAAGCCCAATAGAAACCATCACAGAAATTCCATTAAAATACCATTATGAACCATTAGCTTTTTCCAGTAAAACCATTACAAAATTCCTTTTTGTAGTGTGTTTTGGGAATTTTTCTAATAGAATCCATCACATACCAGTAGACACCATTATAGTTTCCATTAAAACCAATACAATTCCCATTATAACCATTAAAACCATTACATTTTCTATTGTGTTTTGGGCAGGGTTCTATTGTTTTTTTTCAGCAGGGGAGAGAGTATTGCGAGAATATGAGCACATGAAGAGAAGAAACGACCGCATAGTTTCGCAAAAAATAGTCCAATAACCCTCAGGTAAATCGATTAGAATCAGAAGATCCAAGAGTCAAAAACTGGTTTCCATTCATTTCTCTACACCTCTTTTTAACCCCTGGATGCGTTACATCAGCAGTGGAGCTTACAATATATTATTGATTTGCCTCTATGATAAAATTTAAGTACATTTTCTGAATAATTTAAAAGTAGTTTGAACTAACATGAACTGTAACAATCAGAACTCAGATTTATTACACATTTCAGGGCCGACTAATGAATCTGTCGCAATGATGCAGATTTGCTAAGAGGTTTTACAAGCTGTTTACTCGTTTCAAAAGAAAATATATATATATATATTTGAGACATAGTGCTTAACTATCCGTCATCACCATCTGATGACTTTTACAGGCTTGTCTGGCTGTTATAACTCAGTTACTGCAGTCAAATAAATTATAGTCTAATTAAAAAGTCAAGGGTCAAGATCCCAACTAATGCAAACACCGACCACAATAATGGTGACATACAAATTATCTCAATAACTTCAACTCTGCTTCAGTGTTTATGAGGCCACACTCAGAGTGTTATATTAACACTGAGGATTTTGCTGTGTTGCAATGATTTGTATCATGAAAAGCACTATACAAATAAATTTGAATTGAATCGAAAGAGGGTGTGAAAAGATCATTTTGTTGAAAAAAACAAAAAACAAAAAACTTCACTAACTTAATCTGCTATCTTTGTGAAAAATAAAACGGGGGAAACAATATATGATCAATTCAAGTGTCGCAGATGATAAGGGCAATAAAGCTTCTTGCGAAATAAAGGCATTGCGACGTGTCTTGTTGATTGAGTCACAGCCCCTCATTTCTCAGAGGCTCGAGTTCAGACAGGACCCCAAAACAAGCCAGTCCAGACACGCAGAACGCGGAGAACCTGCAGACGCGTGACTGACAGCTGCGTCCTCCAATCAGAGCGGAGCGCGTCAGTGCGTCCTCCAATCAGAGCGGAGCGCTGATTGTGGAGGCGGGGCTTACAGACCGAGGTTCGCGCACTGTAAGCCAAGTGAGAGTTCACGAGTGTCAATAAATCGCTATGTGTCATCTTTCTCTAGACTTCTGTCGCTTACACACATTTCTCAGTAAGTTCTCGTCAGATCTGTGAAGGCCACTCGTGCAGCTTTCAGCGTTTCTCAGGGATCATTTCGGGCAGAGGATTGAACTAGCGGTCAAAACTCAGCGGGCTGATCAGGAGGAGCGCAGGCAAGTGCGTTTCAGGAGCAAATATCTGTGATCGACCTACTTTTCTTGTTATAATTACTGTATGCACACATGTAACGCTAGTTTAAAGTAATTTCTAAAGTAAGTCTTCAGTTCTTTTATTCTCCAATTTTTTGGGGAAAAGATGATAAACAACGTCCCCCCCCCCATTCATTTAACATTAAATAATAGATTAAAATAGTGCATTTATGCAACAGCTAATGTGTGTTTTTGTGAGCTCCTACCCTGACTTTTTAACTTATTCTCTATAATAAATGCATAGAATGTGCGAAAAATGTGGAATTTTACTTTAAACTTTTTTAGAGTAACTTTTGTTATTAATTGGGTATTTATGTGTAATAAAGTAATAAAGAATCACTATATGTAAAATATTGCTGTCAATACATCACACCAAGCATTTTAGAGAATAACTGATTTTTTTTCCAGATGTTTCTTATTAAGATGAAATGCGATGACAGTGAGTTTCAAGTTCTGAAATGTCATTAATTTAAAGATTTTTTAAGTTCTATTCTAAGAGTAGATTTATTAGATGTCATTGTCAAAACCAATCAATATTTAATTCATAAATAGTCCATATTTTAACTAAATGGGCAGCTAGAAGACTTCTGTTATTGTCATTACCATCACATGTCATCGCCAAGATTTTGAGTAGGTAAAAATCTGCTGAAGAATAATTCATAATTATATTTCCAAGTGTATACCTCAGGTTTTCCAACTGGTTGCCATTTCTTTTTCACCTTTTAATCACTTTTTTGGCCTTCACTGGTCCATTTTAAGCCCTGTACTGTGAGAATTAAATTTTAGAAGTACAACCAATCAGTCAAATGCATAATAATTAATGCTTGTTCTCTCTTGTCCTCTCTCCTCAGGATGGGTGCTGGAGACGGGTTTCGTGCCCCAGTAGCGGTCATCACAGCTGGGTTATTGAGTGTCCTGGGCCTCTCGTGGTTCTGGAGTTTACTGGCTCTCTTAGGAGTTTATTTATGTTCTGGAGGATGGAGGTTTCTCTATGTGGCCGCTTGCACCATTAAGAGAGACCTTGTGTGAGTATAACCCACTTTCTCTCAGTTTATTTAGTCGAGTATGAAGTATGGTGTAGAGAAAACTGACATGGACAAATATGAAGTGTTAGCGTTAGTTCTGGCAGGTTACGTGAGTCAAGCTTGCATCAGATGATTCTCAGCTGATCATATCTACCTATAGGAATACAACACCTATCACGGCATTCCTATATAAGCTTCTGTATCAATCAGCAGCTTTTTCTGCTTGCTCAGGAGCAAATCACCCTCCTCCATCCCCAACTCCTCCTTTCGCACAGTCAGGACTTGTCTTTCTGATATTCCTTGCTGAATCAGACTTAAATACACTTAAATATCATTAAGTACATTAATGATATCTGCTTTGTTCTGTTCTGTTTACCCTAGGGGGGTTATTATTGTTGCTCTCCCTGCTCATTCATGACAGGCTGCATGGATGGGCAGGGAGTTTTGGCACAGAACAGAACCATACCAAACCAAAACTTTATGCTAAGTATCTATCTTTTGACGATAGTGGTCCTGACAGAACTACTATTAAATCTATTAAAAACAGAACCACTTATATAATCTACACATATTTATCTCTTTCGTATTCTATCTCCTCCAGTGGTCTGCAGGCACTGCTGCGTGTCAAATCGTTCATGAGTCATTATGTTCGTACGCACAGCACCGTCCCGTCCATATTCGCCCAGCGGGTGGCGCTCCACCCGGAGAAAGCGGCTCTGGTGGAGGAGTCGACGGGCGAGGTGTGGAGCTTCTCTGAGCTGGACCGGCGCTCGAACGCTGTGGCGCAGTGGGCCGTGGCGCAGGGCTGGAGGTCAGGAGACGTGGTGGCCGTCTTCATGGAGAGCCGGCCGCTGATGGTGGCGCTGTGGCTCGGACTGGCCAAAGTGGGCGTGGAGCCGGCACTCATCAATTTCAACCTGCGACGTGATTCGCTGATGCACTGTGTGGGCGTGTCCGGAGCACGAGGGATGGTGTTCGGGGCGGAGCTTCTGGATGGTGAGACATGATATATATTTTGTTGTGACATGATATATTTTCAAAGGCCATTGGAGATATTTAAAGAGAAGTGTGGCCAATAGCTAATGGCATATAGCTGCATAACAATTTAATTTGAGAAAATGTGACAAATTTAGCCAAATATTTGTTCAAACGTTGTTTAATAAACATTCAAAAACAGTTTGGTGGCACTTTGTTTTACAGTCCTGTTACTCACGCACATACTATGTTCTTATTTTAGTAATTACAATAACTAGGTACTTACCCTGAACCTACCCCTAAACCTAACCTTAACCCATGTAGTTACCTTATATTACCAGTGCTTTCTTTGGTAGGTACACTGTAAGTACATGTACTGCAAAATAAAATGCAGCCAACTGTTTATTATAGTGTTGAGTTATTGGATACTAGAGTGTGTTGGCATTAATTATGCCATGAAATGTGAGTTTTGGGGTTCACAACTATTAGCTTTGAGGTCATATATATGCAAATTGGGCTTTAGATATTTATGGAATTGTATATTTTTGACATTATAGCCTACTTAATAAATCAATCAAATGTCTGACAGGAATTAATAAGTAGCAAAATAAAGATTTTGTAAAGGCAAGAGTAAAAAAAAACAACAAAAGTGAACATGAAGTGAAATGAAAATAACTAACTAAATAAATAAATATAATACCAAATAATAAATATATAATAAATATAATAATAAACAGTAAAATAGGACAAGCCCTTTGGTATTTCACATTAAAATAAATAAATAAAATAATGATATAAATAACAATAAATATAACGATAATAGGCCTAAATAATAATGTACATAATGATAAATATATAAATTATTATAATGATAGATGTCTAACTTTTGTAAATATATATACATACAGTAAATATAATAATAAACAATAATATAAAAATAATAACAAATAATATAAATAGTAATGAATGTACAATAAATATGTAATGATAAATTGATCTAATATCTCTTTCATTTAAAGCCCTGATAATCTGCTCACTGATCTGTCTGTGTGTCTGTAGTGGTGTTGGAGGTGAAGGACTCTCTCAGCTCTCTTTCTCTCTTCTGTACCGGCTCGACTGCGGCCGAGACTTTGGATTCGCTCTCGGCTCAGAATCTGGATGATCTGCTGGCTTCGTCTCCTGACTCGCCGCCCGCTGTCACACACAACAAGGGCTTCAACGGTCTGTATGTGTGTGTGTGTGTGTGTGTTTGTGTCTATGGATGAGGTGCTGCATATTTCTGAGTGTGGGAATGAGTTTATTTTACAGCAGGTAAATGTCTCCACATGTCCTCAGACGTATTAGATGTTGTAATCGTCAGGTCACATTTCATAGCAAAAATCTATTCAGAGAAATGATATTTTGCCTAAAGTAGACAAACCCTCTTTTAGTCTCTTTATTTAACTTTGTGACATTATTATTATTTTATTTGTGACAATAAAATGCGGCATATTTTCCCCTCTGCCACTTCAACACTTTTATTTTTGAGTTTTAGTATTGTAATTCTCATGACTATTTTATATATATATTTATTCCTCAGATGTCAAATTTATTTATATAGCACCTTTAATGCTTTACAACAATAAATACAAAACCTGACAATAGTAATAAAACATAATAACAACTAATTTTTGTTATTTATGATATTATACAATTATGTTTTAAACATTGATTTTCATTAGATTCTCATTATATTTTGATTATGTCATTATATTATTCAGAATCTGTGTAAGTGAATATTACCATGATAAATTAATATTTTTATTAATTTATAATCTTATATTAAATATCTAAATGATTTAATTTGAACAATATATTGTATCTATGTGATTATTTCTTATATATTATGACAATAATGTCACAATGTTGAAAATATGAAATGGTCTTGTTATCTTGCTTATGTTATATATTATGTTTACATTATTTAAATTGGCATAATTTAATAATCACAAATATTACCATGATGAAAAAACACTTTTACATTGTAACATATATGCATTTAAAGTAACATATCATTAAATAAATTTACAATATGTAAGGTAAATCGTTTTCTTTTGGGGGAAATGTGCTTAGTTGGCTAAAAGTAAAGACTTCACAATGTTAAAAATCTTAATAGTCTTAAAAACAGGCTACATTTTCTTAATGCTCAGTCTAATTCTCGTTTCTTGCTTGTGAGTTTGGGGTGAATGTAAGCCGGATGTGTTTTTGGCAGGTTGTGTGAGATTCACCCCTTTACAAAGAGAGAGAGAGGGCAGTGGTATTATGTGTGTTTTCAGTGAGCGAGCAAGTGAGAGTCAATGTGGGGAAAAGGTTACATACCAGCCAAGTACAGCGCCTGAAAGAGAGAGAGAGAGAGAGACTGAAAGAAAGAAAGAAAGAAAGTCTGAGCTACAAAAGCAGATTGTGTGGGAAAAACACGATGAAGGGAGAAAGAGAGCAGAAAACAGATCCGGTCCCTGAGGAGATGCACAGAGCAGGATCAGGAGATTGAGGAGAAAGACACCAGTGTCTGGCACAGATGGACTGATGGCTTGTAAATGTGTCAGAGGGTGAACGGTCATTGGTTAATTCACCTCTGACCTACTCAGCTGGCCTGATCCCGTATGTTTGTGTTTTGTTCATTTGGGTTCAGTCTTCTCCAGACGTGAGTCAGATCTGACACTACCTCTCTCTAGGACGCCCAGCAGTGTGTTCAGCTGGAAACATGAGTCACACAATGTATTCCTGACCTTTCCCCTATAATGCATATGTAGGACACAGATTGATTCATGTCCTTCATTACACAACCTGTGTACTCAGTGATGATTTTGATGTGTGTAGAGTGTGAGTTTACTTCAGGGTAACTTCAATGAGTGTAAATCACTTTGAAAGGTTTTTACAGTAATGAAAAACCTGGAAATATCAGGGAATGTTAGTTGATTTACAGGCCTATAAATGATCAAATCCTAAAAGAATTTTTTTTTTTTTGTGAATGTTGTTTTTTTGGCTATAAAATA
The DNA here is from genome assembly GCF_012432095.1 of Onychostoma macrolepis. NCBI lineage: Eukaryota > Metazoa > Chordata > Actinopteri > Cypriniformes > Cyprinidae > Onychostoma > Onychostoma macrolepis. The sequence goes on from NC_081155.1 coordinate 3,354,647, forward strand.
TTTAAATTATTTCTTAAAAAACCTTCTACCAAATTCTTATTCTTGCAGATTTAAAATGAGCAATCATTGAACTATAGCAGTAAATTACTGTATTACACTAAATAATGGAATTAGAATATTTTAAAACTGTATATATATATATATATATATATATATATATATATATTTTTTTTTTTTTTTTTCTTTATTAGGTTTTATGTTTTATTTATATTCTGTTTAATGGTGCTGTTTGTTTAAAGGGATAGTTCACCCATAAATGAAAATTCTGTCATCATTTGCTCACCCTCAAGTAGTTCCAAACCTGTATGAATTTCTTTGTTCTGCCGAACACAAAGGAAGATATTTTGAAGAAAGTTTGTAACCAGGCTGTTTTGGGGCACCATTGACTTCCATAGTAGGAAAAAAAAAATACTATGGAAGTCAATGGTGCCCCAGAACTGCTCTGTTTCCCACATTCTTCAGAATATCTTCATTTGTGTCCAGCAGAACAAAGACATTCATACAGGTTTGGAACTACTTGAGGGTGAGCAAATGATGACAGAATTTTCATTTTGGGTGAACTATCCCTTTAAGTTGAAAATTAAATATATTAAAAAAATTACGAGAATTACAATAAAACCCAAAAGTAAAGTTTGGGCAAGGTGCTCTTTTGTCAAGAAAATAATGTCACAAAGTAAAGAATCACACTGCTCCAAAAGGATCTAATTTACAGGCCTGGAAATGAGCAAATACTAAATAGTCATGGAAATTATCATAGTGAATATAGATTATTTTCTAGTTTTGCTCAGCTATAAAATACACTAGTCAACATTTGAAGTGGATCAAAACCTTTCATCAAAGTTGTCCTAAAGCCTAAAACCAAAATGCATTCTTGTCTTAGGACAACTTTGATTAACATTTTGGATCCACTTCAAATGTTGATTACAGTGTTTATTCAAAATTTCTGTTGGAATGCAATCACTACAAAATATGTTTTTTTTTTTTTTACAAAAAAGTTTTATAATAAAGAGTGGAGAAGTTATGGAAAATTGTTTGTGGAAACATCAAAGTGCACATTATGAGTAATTGTTGGAAAATGAGCTGAAATGACCTCCACTTAATATATTAGAATAGCTGACAACTGTATTCATTTTAGAGTTAAAATAAATCAAAATTCCTAATTTTATTGGTATTTCTTCTTCTAGTGGTAATGCTGGGGTTTAATTAATCTGAAGTCATTATAATTATCTACAAAGCTACAGCATTTTGATGTGAGACACGTGTGTTTCTCGTCTCAGACAGGTTATTTTACATCTACACCTCAGGAACAACGGGCTTACCTAAAGCTGCTATCATAGTTCACAGCAGGTTTGTGCAACGCTGTTCTTAAAATACCGAGCAGACGTCATGTGTGCAACTGTTTCACTCTGTTTGTGTGCGCTGTGCAAACAGGTACTATCGCATCGCTGCGTTCGGATATTACTCCTTCGGTCTGCGGCCAGATGATGTTGTTTACTGTTGCCTGCCGCTCTATCACTCCGCAGGTATGTTTGCAGTACACAAACATCACGTTCTACCCACTTTATGTCCTTCACTCGTTCTGTTCAGCTTATAGATTACAACAGCAGATTACTAAGAACACCTCAAATAACCCTTCATTCTACTGATATCAACCAGGTTGATAAATTGGCCTATATTTGGTAGTTTCATCTGATAACCCGACCAGTGTAATAGTTCACCTAGTGTCAACTCCATAATCTACCAACAGCCTTGTCAATAGATAAACATTTTGTTCTTGTGAGTTTTGAGTAAATATTGTGTAAGACAAGTGTTAATTTCAGTTCATCAGTTTGAGTAAATGCTATAAATTTAAGTATATCACAGCATTTTATAATCAGATATTAACACTCACTATTTTAAAAAATATATATATATCGATGACCCTATTTACAGTTTGTGTATATGCCACTGGTTTTAAACAATAACAGTAACAATAATAGCAACAGAAAAAAAAAAGAAAAAAGACTTTGACAAAATAAATTTGAAAATTAGATAAAGCCAAGTTGACAATTCATGTTTGATTGTGTTGCCATATTAGAGTTAAAGGTTTTTCCAGAGGGTATTTTGGATTTCTCTTTTTATTACTCCATAAATCAGAATTTTTGCCATTTTTTTAGGAATGTTGTATAAATCAATGTGAATGATATATGAACAAACCCCTCAGTAAAAACCTTCAGAATATAGATAGGAAGAACTCTGCTAAGTTTGGCATATGAAAATGCTGCTAAGTGGTGAAAGAAACTCACCAACTTTAAACATATGCATTTTTACCATGTTTTTAGGGTAATATGAACAATCTGATATATGAACAAACTGCGAAGTAAAACCCTTTAGAATATAGATAGGAATAAAATTGTTAAGTTTAGGGTATGTAAGTGTTACTGAACTGAAGAAAAAAAATTCACCACCCATCACCACCTTCAAATATATCTACTTTTACCATGTTTTTAGGGGTAAAATATTATATAAATTATTATGAATGATACATGAACAAACTGCTCAGTAAAATCCTTCAGGTTATAGATAGGAATAAAACTGCAAAGTTTGGTTTATGAAAGTGCTACTGAAGTGGAGAAAAAACTCGCCATCTTCAAATACATGCATTTTGACCATGATTTTAGAGGTAAAATGTTGTATAAATCAGTGTGAATGATATATAGACAAACCCCTCAGTAAAACTCTTCAGTATATAGAAGGGAATAAATCTGTTACATTTGGTGTATTAAAGTGCTGCTGATGTGGAGATAAAACTTTTAAAGATATGTATTGTAATTGTAATTATTATATTAGACGATAAAGCCTGCAGCTCTGCAGGTTCTTGAAGGAACGCATTAAGTATTATTTTTAAATGCTGAAATTGAATGTGTAGTTTAGGTGGCACAAGTTCAGCAGACAGGTCTAAGCAGCCAATCATGTCTCTTCTCTCTGTGTTTCCCAGGTAACATTGTGGGTGTGGGTCAGTGTCTGCTGCACGGTCTGACGGTGGTGATCCGTAGGAAGTTCTCCGCGAGCCGTTTCTGGGACGACTGTATCAAATACAACTGCACGGTGAGGAACTCTGACCTCAGGCATTAGTCTTCTTTTATAGTCACACACTAGAGTTATGAGTTTTTTCTCCTACACTGAGCCATAAATCTCCACTTCAGTAGCACTTAGACACACCAAACTTTACATTTTTATTCCTGTCTATATCCTGAAGGTTTTTAGAGAGGGATTTGTTCATATATAATTTGCTTGATTATATACAACATTTTAATCCCCCCAAAATTGTCAAAATATAGTGTTTTCTGTCTGTTCTAAGTATTTTCTAAATTATGGAGTGACAAAATGAGATACCCAAAATTCCCTCTGTAAAAACTTTTGACTGTAATATGTCAAAAAAATTAAACAAGAATTTTGAAACTGACTTCATCCAGTGTTTAGATTTTTGTACTAGAAATGTATGCAAATTAGTGCATATTTCATTAAATAATGCCTCATTTGCATATTTAAACCTAACATTTTAGAAAACTTGTAATACAAAAAATGTTTGCAATTATCAATGTAATCAATCAACTAGGTAAGTAAGGCGATAACTATTAGTTAATTTTTTTACCCTATTCACCTGCAGTGTCTCGCTTTAAAGCACAACTAATCATATTATTATGCATTTAGGGAAAAAAAAAATCAGACTTTTACAGTATATTAAAAAGAAGGAGAAAACTTTTATCTTTTGTTGAAGGCCATAATTCCAAACAAATTTTGCAGTATTTTGGTGCAAATTCATTCGTCAGTGTTCAAATTAAAAGGTAAATAGTTATATACTGTACCTTGAAGAAAACCAGAGTTTGTGACAACCAAAACATGTTTTGTTTAGTGAAGAATTGCCCAAACAAATATAATACTACATACTATTGAAACATTTTGTTTGATTTCAAGATTTTGTTTTGTTTTGTTTTCTTTTGTGGGATAGTCACTTTTGCAGTAGATGTCTAGTATAAAATATGAGTAAAATCAGTTATATAACCATCAAAACCAGAATCATTACTGTGTGATATCAGATGTACACAAATACACTTTTTTTGTTGTTGAAGTCCGTAATTCTAAATCTGACAGTATTTTGGTGTGAATTAATCTGTCACTGTTCAATTTAAAAGTTAAATACTGTACCATGAAGAAAATAAAATTAAATAACTGGCTTAGTAAATACTCAAAATTTTACTATTACATTTTAAGTGTTTTTAACATTTGTTTAACTCTTGTAGGATATACACTTTATGCATGAATTGTTCCTTTTGTTCCTAATCTTTTAAAGTTGTTTTGAATAAAAGTGTCTGTAAAATTCATAAATATAACTGTTCATCATCTTATGTCTAGTGTAAAATATGAGTAAAACCACCTAATGATATTCTGATATGTTACTGCATGATTTTTATACCGCGGATATTTCTGCACCGATATTGAAGGGTCAGCTATTCAGTTTGATTGTTGATGGTTGATTTGATGTTTGCAGGTGGTCCAGTACATCGGTGAAATCTGTCGATATCTGCTATCTCAGCCGGTCCGTCCGTCTGAGTCTTGTCACCAGGTGCGTGTTGCCATGGGCAACGGTCTGCGGCCCAACGTCTGGGAAACGTTTATGAAACGTTTCAACATCAGTCGCATTGGTGAGTTTTACGGAGCCACTGAGTGCAACTGCAGCCTTGCCAACATGGACAACAAGGTGTGTGTGAACGTTTTTTGAACTCATTAGATCTGAATAGGTATTGGGTGTGATATATTGATGTGTAATGTGCTCCTCTGGCCAGGTGGGGTCGTGTGGCTTCAACAGTGTGATTCTGCCCAGCATTTATCCCATCAGACTTCTGAGAGCAGACGAGGACACCATGGAGTTAATACGGGACAGTCGAGGGCTGTGTGTCCCATGCAAACCTGGTGAGAAACACACACACACACACACACACACACACACATGTCCTTGAAAGTAAGAGAAACAACTAGTGTTCAGGAGCATGTTGTGCTTGCAAACATAAAGGCCTTGGACCTGTGTGTGTGTGGATGCATGTATACTCATGCTATCACACACACACACACACACACATCTGTCTGGTTTGCTATCCTTGTGGGGACTCTCCATAGGCGTAATGCTTTTTCTACTGTACAGACCGTATATTCTATTGCCCTACACCAACCCTGCACCTAAACCTACCCCTTACAGGAAACTACAGGCATTTTTAGTAGGGATTGCAAATAAATGCAGTTTTGTTGTCTGCTGACCAAAACTGCATTTATTTGATCAAAAATACAGTAAAAACTGTGAAATATTGTTATATTTTTAATCAACTGTTTTCTACGTGAATATCTGTTAAACTGTAATTGATTTCTGTGATCCAAGCTGAATTTTGAGCATCATTACTCCAGTTTTCAGTGTCACGTGATCCTTCAGAAATCTATTATGGATTTTAATATGCTGATTTGCTGCTCAAGAAACATTTCTGATTATTATCAATGTTGAAAACTGTTTTGATGAATCACGTTTTTATGGAAACTGTGATGCATTTGATTTTTAAGGATTCTTGAAGTTCAAAAGGCTCATTTGAAATAGAACTTTACTGTCACTTTTGGTCAATGTAATCCATTTTTGATTAATAAAAGTATTAATTCCTTCTTAAAAAAATCTTACTGACCCAATCTTTTAAACACTAGTGTATATTTTGCAATCATGTCATGCTGATTTTACATTATCCTTTACTTAATGAAAACTAAGTGTGTGAGAGTTCAATGTTATATCTGTCCTTTAACAAATTAACCTTTTGTGTTGCGAATATGTGTTTGCCTGGAAACTCAAAACAAACTGAGTGTCTGTGTAGTTTTCTGTCTATTTCAAAAGTGTTTCAAAAGGTCCTCCTTTATAATTCGTAAATGGGTTAAAAGTCATTGTCTGCCCGGCTAGTAATGATAACGTACACGCTCAGTGCTCTGTGTGTCCTTGATTGCTTCTGGAGTTTAAATAAACATACATTTCACATCAGAGGAATTTATTTAATTTTATTTAATGTCTATATAGTTTTTCATATAATTGTATTTTTAATATTTTATTTTAATTATTTTTTTTTTTATTTAATAGTTTGCATTCTTACATTTTCATTTTCATTTCAGTTTAAGTGATTGCATTCTGTGTTTTTGTCATTTTTATTAGTTTTATTTTTACTTCAGTTTTAGTTTGTTATTTTAAGGCCTGGGGCCTCATTTATCAAGTGTGCGTACGCTCAGATTTGATCGTAGAGTGTGCGTACGCTTAAATCCACGCTAACGCTCATATTTATAAAGACCGTCTTTGACGTGGAAAAGTGCTTAGCGTCACGTCAGGGTCTGAGCAGACGTACGCACTTTTTATTGTTGGAGTATTGCAGGTTTTTTAAAATGTAAGCTGTTCTTGCAGCTCGCTGTTCTAAATTATGATGATTGGTGATATTTTATATGTTAATGACATTAATTAGGAGTCGTTTACAAGCAGAGAGCTGAAACCATTCAACTGCGTGCAAGCTCAAGATCATTTGCGATTCATAGATTTTACATCTGAAAGAGGTTTTCTATGAATCAAACGTACTCATATTTGAGATATGATCGTAAGATCAAATTTAGGATGGTTTCTGCGCAGCATTTTATAAATGAGGCCCCTGGTTTCACAGATGGGGCTTAGACTAAGCCAGGATTAGATCATAGTTCAATTAGGACATTTAAGCCATTTTTATAAACATGCTTAGAAAAAAAAACATTACTGGTGTGCATATTGAGACAAAACAAAGGCACTGATATATTTTAAGATCAGTCAGTGCAAGTTTCTTTCAGCTGAAACAGCTCAGATTTACACTTTAGTCTAGGACTAGGCTTAAGCCTTGTCTGTGAAAGCGGGGGTAAATGTTAAATGTTGCCTTAGAAACCAGCTGAAATAAAACAAGTTTATATTTTTTATAGAATATGTAGTTAACTATAATAACCCTGGTGTAAATATGCACCTATGAGACATTTGTGTATTTTCTGTGCACTTCAGGAGAACCAGGGATTATCGTTGGCCGAATCAATCCTCAGGATCCGTTACGCCGTTTTGATGGCTACGCGAATCAAGAGGCCACCAATAAAAAGATTTCTCACAATGTCTTCAAAAAGGGAGACTCGGCGTATGTGTCAGGTAAAGTCAGATTTCTCCAGATATGAACTGATCCACATGTGTGTTAGATGGATGGTTCTCACTCTGTGTTCCTCTCTCTCAGGTGATTTGATGGTGATGGATGAGTTCGGTTACGTGTATTTCCGGGACCGAGGTGGAGACACGTTCCGCTGGCGGGGTGAGAACGTCTCCACCACAGAGGTGGAAGGAATCCTGAGCGCTCTGTTGAATCAGACGGACGTGGCCGTCTACGGCGTCTCAGTGCCAGGTGAGTCTGCAGATGTGTGAAATAATAAATTATAGATGGTTTAATTTAACAAAAATAATTTCATTTCATCAAATTTATTCAATTAAAGCACACAGTCATCATTTCTCCACCGAAGCCCATTTCCACCTCAGAATATAGAAAATAAAAATATAATTGTAGCTTTATGTCTTGAAATTGTCCTGTAATTGCAACTTTATATCTCCCAGTTGTGACATTGTGAGATTTCTTGAAATGTGAAATCTCATCATTGCAACTTTTTTTTTTTGTAATTGCGCTTTAACTCACTGATATCATATGTTACAACTGTAACTATTTTTTACGTTGGCCTAGAGAGCTCAATGTGCTGCAACTTCAGAAAACACATGCAAATAGAAAAAGCTCCAGCAAATCAAGAAAACATCTTCATCAGTTTGACAGCAGGTGCTGCAAATGCTCACAACACAAACAAATAAAGAATTTTATCTGCAATGCGTTTCTTTATTTGTTTGTGTTGTGAGCATTTGCAGCACATGTGTTGTCAAACTGATTAAGTTGTTTTCTTAATTTGCAGGTGTTTTTTTTTCTATTTGCAGCACGTTGAGCTCTCTCGGCCACCGTCATTTTTCATATTTGCAGCTTTATATCTCCAATCTGTGACTGTATATCTTACGATGTGAATTCAAATCTCACAATTGCAACTGTTTTGTGTAGTTGCAACTTCTTATCTCTCAGTTGTGATTTTATATCTTGAAACATGAGTGTAAATATCACAATTACATTTTTTTTGTAATAATTGCAGCTTTATAACCGTGACTTTACATGTTTTTCAACTATTTCTTGTAATTGCAGCTTTATATCTTATAGAAGCACATCTACATCTTACAGTGTCACCCTATTTCTCACAATATGACTTTCCAACATGTGAAACTTTGAAACAGTTTTCTCAAATTTATTTATTTATTTTTGATACTCATTTATGGCCCTACTGTCACGATCAGCACACACAAGGGAAGCGAGGAGACGAGGAGTAACTCAAAAACCAGTCTTTTAATGAAATTCAAAAACACACAGAAGACACACAGCAACAAAAAACAGAAAACCACAAGACAAGACAGGACACAGGACTGACACCCACCCAGAGTTTGTTGTGAGAAGCTAAGAAGGGTTTGGCTTGCACCATAAACCCCAGATCAGAGATCATGATACAGCGATGTCAGTGCATGTGTTTGACGTCGTTTTGTGTTCAGTAAAGCTTTGAGTTGCCACTGCAGCTGTTCTCTGTCTTTTTCATCAGGTGTGGAGGGGAAGGCAGGAATGGCTGCCATAGCGGACGTGACTAATGACTTCAACTGTGAGACGTTTCTACGAGATGTGCGGAACGCTCTTCCTTCATATGCTCGGCCCATCTTCTTACGACTTTCACCTGAGGTCGACAAAACAGGTAACAGAAACAGATTCATGATCAATTTCCCTCTGTATTTTCCATTGTTTTCCTCAAACATACACTGTAAAAACTTATCTTAAGTTTAATGGTAAAAGTGCTAGTAAGAAAGTGTTAATTGGTTAACAGTTCCCTTAGTATATACTGTGAAAAACTGTAATAGATCTAATGAGACATTTCATTGTAATTTTACAGTAAAGTACTCTTACATTTTTCAAAAGTTTTAAGTAACTAAAATTTTTAATTTTAATTTTTCTAAGTAAGTTACCAAATAACTTTTAAAGGGGTCATCGGTTGTGCTAGTTAGCAACTTTCGCGGCTGAAGTTTGCAGTCTGCTCTTCACTCCATGGAAGAGAGGGGCGGGGTCAGCAGAGCTCATTAGCATTTAAAGCAACATGCACTAAAAACAGCTTGCTGAAAACAGCTAGTTTGACAGGGTAAAAAAAGGTGTTTTTTACACTACCACTGAGACATTTTAACCAAAGTATGTTATAGTCTTTTCATTTAGACCCTAAAGAATCATATCAACTTGTGCAAAATGGGCATCCGATTACCCCTTAAAATTTAAGTTTTTCAAAGTAACTAATAAGTTTTGGATTTATTTATTTATTTTCCTAAGTAAGTAACTAAAGGTTTTCTAAGTAGAAAAAAAAAAGTTAACTTATAACTTGCGGTGAAAATTGTATTGACATTCCCAGAATCACATTGGATGGTATTATGTTTAAATGTCTTTTTTATTTTTTATTTATTATGTATATTTGGGCTTTATCTACATCAGTGGTTCTCAAACCTGTCCTGGAGTATCCCCAGCCCTGCACATTTTGCATGTCTCCCTCATCTATCACACCTGATTCAACTCATCAGCTCATTAGTGGAGCCTGCAAGCTCTGAAGTGGGTGTGTCAGATATAGGGAGACATACAAAATGTGCAGTGCTGGGGTACCTCATGGAGAGGTTTGAGAACCACTGATCTACATCTTATGTTGTGTGTTACTATAATGGTATTTTGTATGAGCTTTGTTTCATCATGTGACTTTTTCTGTTCCACCTGTGTTTTTTTGTTGGTTGTCAGTATATTATAAAGTTACAGATGTCAGTTTTTTACTGTAAATTTTACTGATTATCATTTTTTTTACAGTGTACAATCTGTATCCCTGTAAAATCTTTCATGTCTTTCACCCACAGGCACATTTAAAATCCAAAAGACTCGCTTACAGAAGGAGGGATTCGACCCTCAACAAACCAGCGACCGCCTCTACTTTCTCAACAGCCGATTGGGGCGATACGAGAGTCTGACGGAGGAACTCTACAGCACCATTATGCAAGGAAAAGTATCGCTATAAGAAACAGAGAGTCTTATTGTGTATATTTCATAGTTGGGTATCGATACACTGCTTTTTTTTTTTCAAAATCAGCTAGATAACTGGACTACAATCAAGCTCATGCTTGTCACACTGTTGAGTTAGTACTTGAAACCACTAGTTCTGCCTTTCACATTGTTCAATAGTACAAAAAGTACCTTTTTCAGTTCAAGCATATCAGCAATGGCCTCTGGAAGTGAAACTGATTTTATTATTACAAGCCTCGAATATGTTAGAGATTTTTGATTAAAAGTGAGAAAAAGTAAGTCCGGTATTTCTAATTTAACTAAACATAAAGGTGCTTTACATGATATTACCGAAAAGTGTTTCACGAGGTAAAAACACTACTGTAAAGGACAAAAAAATGAGTCAGGGAATCCATGTGTGATTAACTAGTCAATCAGAAGACTCTCTGTCTGTGTTTGGGTTTGCTGGTTTTGGAGGGGTTTTCACATTCAGCTGCTGTTGAGAACGGGTAGATTTCTCCAGGTATCATTGACTTACAGCACTGGAAATCACTTACAGCACTTTTAATGTGGTCAACACTGTGATACTGAGACATCTCTATGATTTCAGTCTTTTAATACATACATATATTCAATTCAGACAGGTAACAGTAATAGTATTACAGATATGCAAAACATTTCAAATCACACACATTAAACTGTACAATTTCAATGTTAAAGCAACAACTTCTGAGAAACTTAGCTTTAGTAAAATAGTGTGTATTGAATGAAAATGTTCTGATGTGACATGTACATAATCATTAACTGTTAGCAAATCAGATTGTTTATTCTTTTTCAGATGTTTTGGCTATTTTACTTTCACTTGAATTTCTAAACAATTTTAATAAATTTATCTCAATAGTTTTACACCATGAAGTACATGAGCGTGTTTTTCCAGCTTTAGATAATCTGACGTACAGAAACAGCAATGGAATAAAAGCTGTAAAGTGCTGTGAATTCTTCTCTTACTCTCATTATCATAGATAGACAATGTAAATTTACTCGCCTTTGTGATGTTACAAACTCTATGATGTACTTTCCTCTGCTGGACACAGAAGAAGATATTGTAAAGAGTGCTAAGTGCCCATTGACTTCTATTATGGACAAAACCACACCGAGACATTTCTCAAAATATCTTCTTTTATGCTCCATAGAGGTAAGAAAGAGAATTGGCTCTTGGACGACATGAGTAAATGATCATAGAATGATCATTTTTGGGTGAACTATCCCATTAAATAATTACCAAATGATATTGAAAGTATAACAGTCAATCATGTTCTGTCATCATACTTTCTAAAGGCCTTCCAAAGGCTGTTAAATCTCACAGAGAGTGACAGAACAGTCTGACTGAAGCAGAAACCCAGCACAGAGGGGTTGAGTGAATGTGGTGTTGAATGTGTGTATGTGTGTGAGTGTGTGTGTGTCAGAGACGCTGTAGAAGGACAGAGTGCCGGCCGACACATCCACATACACTCCTACTCTATTAGAGGATGAACGGACTGGTATATTAGTCACATTCTTATTGTGCTTGATAAGATAGCTTAAACGAGAACACTTCAGCCCCCAAGAACGTGAATTAAGGCCGAACGCGTAGTCATTATCAGCTCCTTTATACCTCGTTCCTTTATAAGTCACTGCTATTTCAACCCACATCCTCGTGCTCCATTCAACCTCCCAGTAATGGCGTCCGGTCAGACTCTCTCGACACAGGACCTGCGGCTGCCAGTCGAATCTCTCGGGATGATCTGGATACGGCTGCCTCTCTCTCACGTGCGTCGCCTTCCGGTTCCCCTCAGACAGAAAGAGGTTCGGATGAGCCGTGTTTGGGTCCAGTGTGAGATTACAGGCATCTGAACACAAACGTAGAGAGCATTTATAACACAAAAGCATTTTGGCTAAACACTGAAAATGTGTTATTGTGTCTGTATTTAAACCTACACTGCGTAATCTCCAAATCTTGGTCATTTTGTCTGTAGAAGAACAAGCACATGTACCATATCATTAACACATTTTAATGTTAACAAATGCAATCTTACTATAAAATGTTGCTGAAAATGTTAATGTATGTCCCTACCTCTGACTTTTCAGTCCAGCAGAGGGAAACTTCACAACTGGATCCACTTTCTTCTGAGTTCTGTAGTAGTATTGCTGTAGACCTTTATTGAAATGTAACAGATTCACATGTATTCAACTATAATAATGTAAAATATCTGCTGGTGCATGCCGTGTTTTCACGGTGACAGTGTTATAATCATACCGACAGCACCGAGCTCGAGCTGAAGTTGACGCTCACTGGATTTGTGATGTTTCTCATGAGTACAGGAGCATTTACGGTTTCACCTGATTGAAGATTCATCTGCACTGCATTTCTCACTGAAACAGAGACAGAGAGATGTATTCAGGGAATTTCTCACATTACACTCGTAGCATTTGTTGCTTCTCCTTCATTACCATCCTTCTCTAACTGTTCAGCCAGATGGTTCTCGTTCATTATCCTCAGGATGTCCAGTGTGACCCTCACTGCTCCTTCTGGTGTAAACTGTGCCTCCATTATGTCCACTGTGTTAAAGGAATTTGCCTTCTCGATATCAATAACTGAAATGGAGTCATGATTCTTCTTTAAGTGCCATTTAAACCTGTCTAGTTTTTCTTTACCCAGATTATCCAGAGTCTTCAGAAGACGCTCCTGAATAGTTGGCATCTTCTATCACTGGTGGGTTTTTGTTTGATTTTTTGCTGGAAGAAAAAACAACAGCAAAACAAAACAAAAACATAGTGACTCCACATCGCTATATGTGACACTAAATAACAAATTAGGATGAAATGCTTTTGAGATATATTTACAATTGTCATTAATGTCTATTATGGTGTTATCAGCTACATCTCAAGCAAGTGTCTGTCCAATTAATGCATTTTGTAATGAAAATCAGACTAATCTGGTATAAGATGTTTAAGAGATTCTGCACAAATCTGATGCTGTTGGACATTTCTCTGTAAGCCTGCTTTGAAATGATTGTGAAAAGTGTTGCACAAACCTGAAATGTTACTTGTACTGAGACACTTTTACTCACATTTAAATAATGTAAAAAGTCTTAGTACATTCAGTTCAAATGTGAATACAGAGATTTATATTCACACACAACATTAAGTAACGCAAATTATACAATATTAAATTTTTACCAAAATCTTGCTTTAACTTGCCACTGATAAAGTTGTAAATGTACTCAGTTAGTAAAGGATTAGATAGCAAGAGATATCAATTATGTTTCTGTATCTTTCATCATTAATTTCATACCTTGTTTAAAGCAGTGATGATCCTAAGAAACTAGATGAAGATTTACTGGAAACTCTTGCACTTATTTTCGTCTCATTTTCGGTAACAGCAAAAATGCAGCCTGGGCTGACTGAACAGTGACGTTGAAAACCTGTTGGTCTTGTTGTCCTACTTCTGAAATAAAACACCTTCTCTTTCCATAGACCACATTCACAAACTCATGAAATGACTCAGACCTTCACTCCTCAGAGAAAATACTGATATTATGGTGCAGACCTTGGTCTGCTCTCATCTGAAGTATCTGAAGTGAAACTTGCCATCATTGATAGACATGTTAATGTGCACATCTGGATAAAGACATAATTAACCTTACCAAAAAATACTGCAGTTTTTAAAAAAGTAATACTGCAGTTTTTGTTACATGTAGAAAAGTGAATTTTTTTGGACACGAAAAAACTGCATTATTGTCGTTTTACTGCAATACATCTGAAGTACTATTAAAATACAACTGCAGTAGAGCTGTAGTATTACTAACAAACAACTGCAATAGAACATCAGTATTACTGAAATACAGCTGAAGTAGTACTACAATATACAGTATAATACAACTGAAGAACAATTCAATACAACCGAAGTGCAATACTAATAAAATGCTGTACAGTAACACTGAAATGCAACCAGAATATTCAGAATTACAAGCTTTATTTGCACACATCTGCAATATAATGAATTAAGGTACAAAACATCAGTGAATGTCTCAAACAGCAATGCAACAATAAATTATTTTACTTTTCTTTAAACTTAAAATAATAGGCTGAGAGTTACACTAAATGTACTTAGTGTTTATTTACAAATCATGCACATTTCTTCCCTCATTATTCAGACAGGTTTCATTTTTGAAGAGGTTATCCTCATTATTCATGCTGTTGGACATTTTTCTGTAAGCCTGCTTTGAAATTATATGTATTGTGAAAAGTGTTGCACAAACAAACCTGAAATGTTACCTGTACTGAGAAAATTTTACTCACATTTTTAATAATGGTAAATTAATGTAAAAAGTCTTAGTGCATTCAGTTCAAATGTGAATGCAGAGATTTATATTCACACACAACAGTAAGTAACGCAGATTATACAATATATATATATATATATATATATATATATATATATATATATATATTTTACCAAAATCTTGCTTTAACTTGCCACTGATAAAGTTGTAAATGTACTGCTCAGTTAGTAAAGGATTAGATAGCAATAGATATCAATTACAATTCTGTATCTTTAATAATTAAATTCATACCTTGTTTAAAGCAGTGATGATTCTAAGAAACTAGATTTACTGGAAACTCTTGGACTTACAGTCGTAGCTCATCTCATTTTCGGTAACAGCAAAAATGCAGCCTGGACTGATTGAACAGTGACATTGAAAACCTGTTGGTCTTGTTGTCCTGCTTCTGCTGAAAGAAAACATCTTCTCTGTCCACAGACCACATTCACAAACTCATTGGCCTATATGCTTTTGGATCTGACAAAATTAATTGCATGTACTATAACAAAATTATTCTGTCTGAAATCCCTAAAACATACATGCATCTTTTCTGCAAAACACTGACTTAAAAATTAAATTAAAACACAAATTAAAACATAAAACACACAAGACACACATTGGGTTAAGTTATCTACTGTAACTTGGTAGTTAGTGCATTATGACATAATTTTCATTTTTGGGAAAATTATCCTTTAAGTATGCATTGAGCCCTGATACAAACAAATGTGAAGTCTTTATTTTCTAATCCGTTAAAAGCAATAAACTAATTCAAAAAATGTCCTTGGCTTGTTTTGTCTGTAGCCAGAATATGCACAGCAAAATCCCCGGTGTTAAATTAACACTGCTTGGTGTTCATTTGGGAAACACCAGCAGAGTGTTAGGCCCAGAGGCAAGAAAAGTCAAAAGTGAGATCTCTTTAACATCTCAAATATTTCTCCTAGACAGCAATGAGGTTACTTTAAAATCAAATGGAGATTTTTTAGCTTGAGTCTCCTGCTTCTCCTGAGACAAAAACTCTCTCACAATGGTCTCCTTTGAAGCTTTAAAAGAGATCTCAACAACATCACACATTGTGCTCAGATATTTCTCCTTAGCTAGAGACTGGATCTCTCACATTTGTCTCTTTTAAAGCTTTAGAAGAGATCTTGTAGACAGTGAAATTATTTCCTTTATGAAATTAACTCCTCATGAAGTCAAAACTCAGGAACTCACAGATGCCATGTGATAAAACCAGAGGTGGACAATCCAGGGGTCAGAAAGTAAAAGTCCTGCCATATGTTTGTTCCACCCATGAACTCAGCAGCTGATTTCACCAGAGAAGGAAAGACATTAGGCTTGTTTGAGATGCGCATCGCCTCGCCTGAAATGTAGGCGAGAGCAGGCGGCTGCAGTGAAGGGAGGAGTGAAATAAGCACAGTCAAGACGGACAGTTCTGAGCTCTCGAAGTGGAACAGATACCAACGAGATCAAAGGCAGATATCGCGTTATTCTCACTCATATGCTGTGCTGCTGATAAACATATAATTTCAGTTCTGTTGCTTATATATGAATATAAAAATGATGAACAAGACACTCAAAGTGCTTGCTATTTAATTCCATACGAAAGGCGTATTTATCATCCATTTTTATTTGAATTCAAACATGTATTTTAGATTTTTATAGAAACTATGACTCATAGTGTTTGGGAATATTCATGCACAATTTAAATACATAATAGCATCCCAGTCAACAATTTGATCTCACAGTGATGTCACCATGAGCTCACAGGATACTCGTGATGAGGTCACAATGTGAGGTAACAGTGAGCTAAAAGTGTAACCTCACAGCGTCCTCACTGTGTGCTCGTACTAATGTGAGGTCAAAGTGCACTCACTGCACAGAGACTAGGTACCCAGCATGCATTGCAGCATGAAGCTTTTGACTGTCACCATTGTTGAGATTTATACACTGATTCTTGATGTCTCTCTTTGTGTTTAAATTATACTATAGTTCAAAATGTTTGTGACCTATTCTTTTAAAATCATTCATAAATTATTACACTGTTTGATCCTATACCGTATAATCAAAATGCTGTTACAACTAAAACATTCAGATTAATAACACTTCACAAAGACTGCATACTGAATCTAGGTGATGACTTTGTTGTTATCAGCAAGAACCCAATATCACCTGGTTGCAGTCTCTTTGTGGTGTTACTCGCCATAACAAATGTGCTTTACAAACACCGTTACAGCAGCCGCAAAAAAAATAATGTTATAAAGTCAAGGGTCAAGAGCCCAACTAAAGCAAACACTAATCACTTTAATGGTAACATCAAACAAAACAATAAAACCTAATTCTCAATAAGCGCTTTTGTAGATATCAGAAATAAAGTCAGTCTGGTTAGTAACGAGTGGAGCAGGTGATGCTGTTTGTGGAGTTGTTTAATCTTTCTCTGTTGAGATCATGAGAGATTGAATGTATTCTTTTATTTCAGTTGGTTTCATCGAAGGCTGTGTCTGGAAGTCAGTTGTATGTTTGGAGAAGGTTCTTATAACAGAAATCTGTTAGCTGGGCGTGCACTTATGAACTCATCATGTGAGAGCACTGTGATATCTCTGTGATAGTGTTGAGAAACAGGAAGTAGAATGTCCCCCTGGTGACTGATATTTGAGCTGCCTCCTCTCCACCTGCTCAACATTTTGAATTCACAATGAGCTCATATATTACTCACACTGTGAGGATCACCTTATGAGAATGGTGTGATGTCACTGTGATCACCGCGTGAACTCACATGTTGACTGGGATGGAATCAGCTTAAAAAAAAAACAAAAACATTTTAGAAGAGAAGGCAGCATCACGGTTGTCTGAACCAATGAGCATTAAGCTGTGTCGTCAGTCGTTTCCCATCATGCTTTTGATCAGTGCAGTTGGTGGAGAGCAACTGCGCGCGACTGCTCAATCCAACACAGCCGCCTCGCCGTCGCCAGAGTTTTTTGGCACACGTCAGCATGACATCAGAGCAAGGCGGACGTAACTCGGACACTTTTCTAACCGGCATGCACCTCGCGGTGATCATCGGCAGGGCTGTTTCAAGCCATTTTGACGCCCTAGGCGAAATCCCTATTAGTACCCCCATCTATATATATATATATATATATATATATATACTGTAGATCACATTTGTCACATTTCAATTGGTTGTCATAGTAACAACACTAATTTGTGGAAATTCAGCACATTTTGAGTTCTACAAATCTGAAGGCATTAGGCCTATTTGTAAATTGACTGTTAAGATAAAACATTTTGCACAATTTATTATCTGTGATACCATTATAGCCAATGGATGCCTGTATAGCTCTATGTAACAATCCCTAGTTGCTAAGAAATTGTCATCAGACATGAATTAATTTGATTACATTTGGATTTGGATAAATGTTTAGATATTATCAATGGCTACTTTTTGACTTTATCTGGTTTTTTTTGTTCAATTGTTTTGTTGTTGTTGTGTCAGTTATTGCATTATTATTTCAGTCAAACTTATAAAACCCTTTGTTACCCCAAACTACATAGGCCTATAAAAGCCTGATCAGTGACATAAAAGTAATCAGAATGCAGCTACTTTTTCTTTTATTACTCATTGACGCTACTCCCTTTAAGCGCTGTTAAAAGCGAATTAATAATTTTTAATTTTTTTGGAAGCAAATTAATTGATTCAGCATTTCGAAACTTCTGTAAGGATGCATTAAATTTGACAAAGCGGTTTAAGTATGTATTGATCTTAATTGTATTGATTTTAATTGTCTGTAAAAGTTTTATATGGGAATATTACACAACACACTGAACTTTTAACTATGCATTGCCGCAAAAAAGGCACACCTTTTAGACCAGTTTCACATGAAACATGATTTCTCGGCTGCCACAAATACTGCCTAAACAAAATACTGGTTTTGTGCACTTTTTATGTACCAATATTTTAAATTGGCCTTTGAACTTGCATGGCAAAAAAAAGCCTTACCTTGCCAAAACACGGACAGAACCCATTGATCTAATGGCATTGTTGAGCGCTCCAAATCCAAATGCAAACTTTGCATGATGCAACAATCAGAGGCAGTAATTGACAGCGCTCTGATCCAATGGCATACAGGCATCGTCAGAATGACAGTCCTCTAGCCCAATGATGTTGGGGGGATCCAATGGGGGCAGCAATCATATTTTAGGGTGTCCGTGCCACTCTTGATCACTACCCTGTTAAAATGTAGTGGCAGTACGTGCACTCATTGGCGCCCCCTCCAGCTGGTGGCGCTCTAGGCGACCGCCTAGCTTGCATATGCCTAAAAACAGTACTGATCACCGGCGATCGGTTCTGTGCAGATTTTTCTCATCTCAAACAAGCCTATTCCTTTCAAGTCACAATCCAGTCTCAAGTCAAATCCCAAGTCCTCAAAGACTTAAAGATAATGAGATAATTAACTCTTTCCCCACCAGCGTTTAAAAAAAAAATTGCCAGCCACCCCCAGCATTTTTGATGATTTTCACCTAAATTTGACAGCCCTCAGAATATTTTCTGCTATGAATATAAGAACATATTATATATCAAAATAAAGAACCAAGCCTCTGCTTTTAAACAAACAATAAAAAAAAACACTTTTAAAGTGAATAAAACCTTTTTATTCTATCTTCATGTGTTCATGTTTTATCACCATTTGAATGCAGATGGGTTCCATCAAAAATACAAAATTTTGGACAAAAAACTGAGAAAAACACACACACACAAAACGCACACACACACACACACACACAAACATATACATACATATGATTATACACACACACAGGCTACATACATACATATGCATACATATACTGTGCACGCACGCACGCACACACACACACACACACACACACACACACACACACACACACAAACATATACATATACATACATATGATTATACACACACACAGGCTACATACATACATATGCATACATATACTGTGCACGCACGCACGCACGCACACACACACACACACACACACACATGCAAGCTAGCGGTTATTAAGCCTCTTATTAAGAAACCACAACTAGATTCTAGTGAACTGGCAAATTACAGACCCATTTCAAATCTGCCGTTTATGTCTAAAATTTTAGAAAAAGTTGTGTCTACTCAATTGTGCTGCTTCTTGCAAAAAAATGATCTCTATGAAGAATTTCAGTCAGGTTTCAGGCCTCACCATAGCACAGAAACTGCACTTGTTAAAATTACAAATGACTTGCTTCTTGCGTCAGACCAAGGCTGCACCTCATTGCTAGTTTTACTTGATCTTAGTGCTGTGTTTGACATTATAGATCATGACATACTCATAGATCGATTACAAAATTATACGGGTATTCAAGGGCAGGCTTTAAGATGGTTTAGATCCTACCTATCCGATCGCTACCACTTTGTTTTTTTAAACGGGGAGTCATCTCAACTATCACCAGTAAAGTATGGTGTACCACAAGGATCTGTCCTAGGTCCTCTGCTATTTTCAATATACATGTTGCCCCTTGGTGATATTATTAGAAAATACGGGATTAGTTATCAGTGTTATGCTGATGATACTCAACTATATATCTCAACAAGACCAGATGAAACTTCTGAACTATCTAAGCTAATAGATTGTGTTAAAAATGTAAAAGATTGGATGACCAATAATTTCCTCCTATTAAATTCGGATAAGACCGAGATATTACTTATTGGTCCAAAAAACAGTACTCAGAATCTCTTGGATTACAATTTGCAACTAGACGGATGTACTGTTACGTCCTCTAAAGTCAAAAATCTGGGTGTTTTATTAGACAGCAACTTGTCCTTTGAAAATCATATTTCCCATGTTACAAAAACAGCATTCTTCCATCTTAGAAATATTGCCAAGCTTCGAAACATGCTACCTGTTTCAGATGCAGAAAAGCTAGTTCATGCATTCATGACCTCTAGACTGGACTATTGTAATTTACTGTTAGGTGGTTGTCCGGCATCTTCAATAAACAAGCTACAGATAGTCCAAAATGCAGCGGCTAGAGTCCTTTCCAGGTCAAGAAAATATGATCATATTACCCCAATTTTACAGTCTCTGCACTGGCTACCTATTAAGTTCCGGATCAATTACAAAATATTATTACTTGCCTATAAGGCACTAAATGGTTTATCTCCTGCGTACCTAACTAGTCTTCTACCACGCTACAATCCAACCCGCTCCCTAAGGTCGCAAAATTCTGGACTTTTGGTAGTACCTAGGATAGCAAAGTCCACTAAAGGAGGTAGAGCTTTTTCACATTTGGCACCCAAACTCTGGAATAGCCTTCCTGATAACGTTCGGGGTTCAGACACACTCTCTCTGTTTAAATCTAGATTAAAGACACATCTCTTTAGCCAAGCATTCACATAATGCATCTTATAATCTTGTACTGCATTTATATCTGATCAAATGTACATTATAATTCTTTAGATTGGGTTGAACAAATCATTTTTGCTTGAATAGAACAGCAGCTACGCTAATTATGTCTCTATCTGTTTCTCTGATTCTGCCTAGGAATTACTGAAGCGTCAGTCTGGATCCAACCCTTAAAAAGATCCGAGATGACCAAACACCTGAGAAGAGATGATGGCAACACCTCAGACAACACATAATTACCAAGTTAAGTCTGTCATAACTTAAATATATTGGATTTCTTCTGTGTGTATGTGTATATGTATGTATATATATATGTGCATGTGTGCGTATGTGTATGTGTATATATAGTAGAAACTTAATTTCCTGTAAAGCTGCTTTGCAACGATTGTATCGTAAAAAGCTCTATACAAATAAACTTGAATTGAATTGAACATGCATACATACATACACACATACACATACATAGATACATACATACTTACATACATACATACATACTTACATACATACAGATAGATAGATAGATCTATAGATAGATCGCGCCCACACACACACACCTATTCAGATCGACGAATCGGTCACAATTACAGATGTTTCTGTGTCTGTAAATGCATCTCTCTCACTGACTATTTCGTCTCGATCAGATTCAAAATGCTCAAAACATGATCTACATAGGCTATATGATCTATACATGATCTACATTTTCTCTGATCCTTCCATTTATGCCGTTTGTTTTCTATTCGCACCCTAAAAACCCAGAAGCCCCGTAACTCATTCAGGACATACACTAGGGCTTTCCTTACTATAATACATCTAGAACACGGATTGCTGTAAAAACTCATCAATGGCGGGGAAGCGTTGTCTCTTAATTGACGAGATATCTCGTCAATGGCGGGGAAAGCTTTAAGTGACTAATTAAATGATGATTGTGCATTAGTGATGAACACCTGCTGTTATTGAGAATCACAGAGGATCAGATGTTGATGTTTTATTGGTTAAAATGATGCCACCATCATGGAGAGCAGTGTTTGCTTTAGTTGGACTCTTTAGCAGGTGTTCATCACTAATGCACAATCAACATTTAATTAGTCAGTTAATCATCTCATTAACTTTAACTCTTTGAGGACTTGGGATTTGACCCGACTCGTTTGTGACTTGAAAAGAATGACTTGGTTCCTCCTCTGGTGAAATCAGCTGCTGAGTTCATGGGTGGAATAAACATATGGCAGGACTTTTACTTTCTGACCACTGGACTATCCACCTCTGTCTGTAATATATCTGCTTGTTTTACACTCTTTGCCCACCAGGTGGTATTGTGAGCAAATTAAGCCTCCAGAAATGAACCCTTTTGTGAAGCACTTGGCTGAAAAGCTGAAAGCTTTATGAGGCTTTTTTTGCCCATCACTACTTGAAAGTATGGGATGTCTAGAATAATCAAATATCTAAATTAATATTTAATCGATATTTGTGATCAGTTTTTAATTAGAAGTACAGTCTAAGGCAGCGGCTATTAAGTGTAAATAGCGATAGATGCTATATACACTAAGTGCAAATAGCAGTAATTTTTTAACAATATGCTATTTACATTAAGTGCAAATAGCTATAGATTATATTTACACTATGTTAAAATAGCAAGATTTTCTGCTATTTATACTAATTGCATATAGTGGCAATTATCTGCACCTCAGTATTGTAGTACATTATAAAACAGTATGCAATAATAACGTATTGAGTGTAAATTATTGTTTTAATTCAAATTATTAAATGGATACCACCTTATTGGTACAATAAATCCCTCCCTACACCTACCCTAACCCTACCCGAACTTAATTTTTATTGAAAATAAATGCCTTTTCGATGCGATATGAGATTTGAAAAGGGAGAAAATAAGTTTGGTAAAAGGCCGGTTCGAACTCGGGTCGATCACATCAAAAAGCATGCGCCTTACGATCTACACCACTGAAACTGATATTGACTGAGTGTCTTTTTTTAATGTTGACTAACTCAATCACATGTTGGTGGGTGGCGTTAGTATAAATAGCCTTTGCCAACAAGGCACTTAGTGTAAATAGACACTCCATTTTGGGCAAGGCATTGGGTACATTACTATTGCTTACAACAAATGATGTGCTTACACACATAAACATTCTATAAAAAGTAACATTATCCTTATTCATATTTTATCTTAATCTCTCTTAAAATATACATTTCAGATTTTTTTTCTATTCATTTAGTGCCTTTCGAGTTCTTGACTTGGTGCACACTATGTAAAGTTGTTGAGATATTTTTTAAAGCATTAAAGGAGACAAATATGAGGCCCACAGTGTCTTTAGCTTAAGATAAAAACTGAACACAATGTGATTTAAAGGAGACAACTCTGTGCTCAGATTGTTCTCCTTAGCTGGAAACACTAGATCTCTCAGTGTATGATGATGATGATGAGATATTGTTTGAAACATTGAAGGAGACAAATATGAGACCACCAGAGACTTTAGTTTAAGAGAAATATCTGTTTTTGGGTGATTCCCAAAAGCAACTATGGTTGCAAGTTCCGTGTGTGTTACATTAACACTGGTGTTCATATGGAAAACTCCAGTAAATTGTTAATGTAACACCGGAGATTTCACTGTGTGGCATTTTCCCAAACAATATCAAGAAGAGCATTAATCAACAGTAATAATTTTTCATGATATTAACCTATAATGAGTTCTTGTTTTTAAATAGGTAATTTACTGTGCATTATGCAGCTGTTGTGTACATACATGTACAGTGTGCCACCTTTGTAAACAGTCTGTGCAAATACACATACATGTGATATCAGATGCAGCTTCTGTCCCATCTTTGCAGTGGAGGTTCCTTCAGCTGATGTTTAAAAAATAATTGTAATTGGTTCATTCTAAGTATTTGACATTAAAAACAGAACACATATAATAAACACATTTAATAAAATATAAAACATTTCCCTTAAAATGTTAAATATGTTCCTGAGGGCAAGAAAATCCCTTTAATGGAAAAGTTAATTTCAGACACTGGGCCAAACTATCATGCCAAACATAAGTGACCAATAGAAACAGGTCTTCCAATCTGTTGCACAGACACCACCCACTGAAATACAGCTTCACTTGAATAAATAATAATAATAAAAAAACCTTTCAACTCAAAAGCAAAGGTTTTAGACCCACAAACATTCACAGCAGTACAGAGAGCAGCTGTCTGCATGTTTGATCAAAACTGCACTAAGAAAAACAATTATTTACTCACACTGCAAAGGGGTTTGTTTGTCAGTCACTATATTTTTGAAAATAAAACAGCCATAAAAATGTGTTATCATTTTTAAATGACACTTTAATTAGTTTGAATGAAAAACGCAAAAGTAGGGCAACTCAATATCAAATGCCTCAGTTTTCATATGGCCTGTTTTTCTTTGGATTTGTCCAGACAATCTTTCCATCGTCCTCTCTGATAAGATTCATCTAAGATCAGCTTCCAGACGTCTAGAGGAGCTGTAGCACAAAGACAGGCAGAAGGAAGGAGTGAGATGTTAATGTTATGGACAGACATGGTACAAAATTTAGACAAAACCTTTTAAATTGATAATTAAAAAAAGCTAATTTCAGCAGTTTAATGACAGGTAATATATTAGCGGCAAATTTATAATGGTGTACAAATGCAATAAATAAATAAATAAAAAATAATACAATAAGTTATCATAGGTTCATAGGTAACTTTAGTATTAGTTACATTAATTCATTGTCTAACATTAAGTAACAATGAGAAATACGTGTTATAGTATTTATTAATTGTTAATGTTAGTTGAAAATACAGCTTTTCATTGTTCTTTAAATATCATGTGCTGCAGTAAATAATATTAACAGATACGTTTGAGGTTAACAATGTATTAGTAAATGTTAAAATTAACATTAATTAACAAGATTAATGGATAGTAACAGTAATAGGAAGCATCAATAACAGAAAGCATTGTTCATTGTTAGTTCATGTTAGCTATTGTAGTTAACTACAGTAATGTTCACAAATGGAAACTTATTGTAAAATGCTGTATGCTGTAAAGGTAAATGTAAAAAAAAAAAAAAAAAAAATGTAAATGTAAGTTCTTAGACATACTCCTCTAACTGTTCAGCCAGATGGTTCTCATTCATTATCCTCAGGATGTCCAGTGTGACCTCCACTGCTCTTTCTGTAAATTGTGCCTCCATTATGTCCACTGTTTTAAAGGCATTTGCATTCTCGATATCAGCAACTGAGATGGAGTCATGATTCTTCTTTAAGTACCATTTAAACCTGTCTAGTTTTTCTTTGCCCAGATTATCCAGAGTCTTCAGAAGACAAGCGTGAATAGTCAACATCTTCTGGTCTGTGCTGGAAAAGAATAAATACATTTAAACAGACACAATGACTCCACACTGGTATACGTGACAGTAAATATCTTCTTAGGATGTAATGCATTTACAACTGTGATGGAATTCATTTACAATTGTCATTAATATGGTCTCTGTCCTTATGATGTTATGAGCTATGTACTTTATGTTTTCAAGGTACGTGTCCACTGAATGCAGTTTCCATTTTGTAATGAAAATCAAAGCTGTTCAAGAGATCCTGCACAAATATTTTTCTGACATTCAGACATTTTTCTGTAAACCTGCTTTGAAATAAGGGTAAATATTTTACACTAAGTGAAACTAGCATATTTTCTTAGGGAGAGATGCTATTTACACAAAGTTAAAATAGCTAGACGGTTTCACCTGCAACAACATAAACAAACGTTACAGTGCATGTGCGCTATAGACCCTTTTCACAATGACGTCAGCTATTGTTCACCTGTACTTCCGTTATACCTTTACACCGGAGACTGTACAACTTGAAATATAAAGGTGTATGTTAATAGTTAAGACTAATAATATTAATGTACTTACAGTTGGGTTCTTTTCTGAAAGTTATTATTCTGCTTTAGATGGTTGAAAGACTTGCTTGCAACAACTGTAACAATAGACTTGCTTTCAGATTTGTATGATAACGATTATCGCTACGTATCCACATGAAATATGAACTTAAAACCTTTTCACTTGTTATTTCAGTTTATGTTATTCCTTGGATAAATTATTTGATTCATTTCAGTTGTTGCTGCTATGATCATAATAGTGAGTACACTGTGTAAATTAAATTATCTGTATAGTTCCATGCATGTGTAGTTGTTCTACAATAAAAAAGACATACATCGTGATTACCACATGGAAATATCTAAAATGTTTGTTTATTTGATAATCGAACCATCTAAATGCAATAAAGACTTCAAACACGTTTTCAACTCCTCCCTCGACTTCAAGCGGCAAATCAGTTCGTTTGAGATGCCAGACACCTCTCCCTGAATGAGGACGACAGTAGACAGCAGCTGTCATCCTCTAACAGTATTTGTGGCAGTTGTATAAGTGTCTGGGTGAACTCCAAGCTGGTAGCAGTCACACTTTACAATGCTGGCAGAAGTAAGAATACCCTGCTTCGAGTCAGAACGGAAGTTGCGTGACGTCATGTGAAAAGGGTCTATTGTGGCCCAAACTTAACTTCTGAAGTCTCTACGGTAGACTTCTGCAAAGAATCAATCCCCCGGCTTCACAGACAAGGCTTAAACTAGTCCCAGACTAAAGTGCATGTTTGAGCTGTCTCAGCTGAAAATATCTTGCTCTGACATATCTTAAAATATGTCAGTGTCATTGTTCTGTGTCAAAATGCACACCTGTAATGTTTTCTTCTAAGGCATTTTTGTAAAAGTTGCTTAAATATCTTAATTTAACTAAGGCCTAGTGCTGGCTTAAGCTAAGCCCCGTTTGTGAAACCGGGCCAATAACAACAGCACAGTCACTCTAGAGTAGATTACTTCTGATAACAAGCAACAGACTGTATGTTTGCTGCATAAATCAGACAGACAAATGCTAATTCATTTTCTGCCAGCAGGAGGTGCTTTTGGAGCGGGAGAATTAGAGGTTTCCCTGATAACGGCTGTGCACAAAGCAGCGCTGCATGAACCCTGCTGTATCAGGAATTACAGGCAAGATGACATCTAAATTTTTCTAAAGACAGTCTTCCTTCAGAAATACAGTGATATAAAAACAGCGCCGCATTTTGATTTTGAAACATGCAGTGCTCATGTTTCAACAAAGTCAAAGCCTTTTGGAAAATCAATTTGTGGTGGTCAGTCACCACAAATAAATCAATGCATGGGAAACATTGAAATCCCACAGCACACCAACCTGAGCCCAACTTCAGTCTACTCATCAACTTAACTTTAACTGTGTTTGTAGTCAGCGCCACTAGCCAGACTGATAAACAAACACAGACTGAAAGTTAACTTCGGGCCAAGCATGTGCGCCTGATGAAACTGTCTACTCTATAGTTTCTATTTACACTATGTTAAAACAGCAGGATTTTCTGCTATTTATACTACTTATTGCAAATAGTGCCAATTATCTGCACCTCAGTATTGTTGTATATTATAAAGCAGTATACAATATGTATGTGTGTAAATTATTATGTTAATTCAAATTATTAAATGGATTCCGCTATTGGGACAATAAAGCCCTCCCTTCACCTACCCTAACCCTTCCTTATACTTTATTTTCAACTTTTTTTATTTCCTTCATTTTTATTGAAAATAAATGCCTTTCTGATGTGATATTATATTTGAAAAGGGAGAAAGAAAGGTCTACAGCACGCTCTTTACCATCTACACCACTGGAGCTGTTGTTAGACTATTGTCTTTTGTAGTCTTGACTAGCGCGGTCACATATTGGTGGGCTGAGTTAGTGTAAATAGCTTCTGTCCACAAGGCGGGCTGTTTGCACTTAGTGTAAATAGACACTTTATTGAAAGAATGTGTATTGTCACTTAATGTTATGGAGAATTACAGAGGATCAGATGTTGATGTTTTATTGGTTAAAATGATGCCACCATCATGGAGAGCAGTGTTTGCTTTAGTTGGACTCTTGACCCTTTACCAACATTTCTTCTAAGCTGCGGCCGTGCAGAAAAAATAATGTGCTGTGCACATGCCAAAATGAGTTGGCAAAGCCATTTGATTGAATGACAGTAAAAATGAAAGAATCATAATGCTTGGGCAAACTGCTATAGAGTTGATGTCGCTGCGAGTTAGAACCGGTGAATGCGGTTTACAGGTTTCGTAGAAAGAGAATGACGTGAGTTGCTGTAGAAACCGTATTCTTCAATGGTTGCGGACTTAAGAGCTTGACACGAGAACCAACGCAAACGCAATGACGTGAAATAAACGTCCTCATGTATTAAAGAAGAGTGGTTTGTTTAAGTGCTGGAAATAGCGGATGATGGCCACAGAGACATTTAGCTACAGTCACACACAAGTGATTGTGCAGACTACTTCATTGGGATGTTTAGACAGCTATAGAATAATTCATATATTCATTTTTTTTAATTTTTTTTTAATTTAACTTACAGATCTCAGCTTAAGTTTTGCTTCAGTTTGTTTTCTATTCTATTCTATTCTATTCTGTTCTGTTCTGTTCTGTTCTATTCTATTAGTTTAAATAGTTTGTTTTGATATTATATTATATTATGTTAGGCCTATATTATAAACCTAATAAATAATTGACCCGTTTTTTTTTTTTAATGGAGTCTCTTGCTCATCAAGGCTGTATTTATTTCAAAACCACAGAAAAAACAGTGATATTGTGAAATATTATTGTAATTTCTAATATTGGTTTCCTATTTAATACCTATACTTTAAAATATAATTTATTCCTGTGAAGCAAAGCTGAATTTTCAGGATCATTATTCCAGTCTTCAGTGTCCTTCAGAAATCATTCTAATATGCTGAATTATTATCAGTGTTGCTGATCTAATATGCTGTTTTACAACAGTGAAACTGTTGTGCTGCTTAATATTGTTTTGGAACCTTTGATACTTTTTCTTTGATTAATAAAAAGTTAAAAAGAACAGAATTCATTCAAAACAGAAATATTTTCTAACAATATAAGTCTTTACTATCAATTTTATCCATTTAAAACATGCTTGCTGAATAAGGTTTCTTTAACTCTCTTTAAACTTTTTTAAAGTATCTTTAAAAAAGAAAGAAAAAAACAAATTCTGACCCCAAACTTTTGAATAGTCTATATTGCAACACAAACACATCTCTATTTTGAATAAACACTGTTCGTTTTTTTTTTTTTTTTAAATAGCACAGGTCCAAAAACATATTGATTATAAATCAGCATATTAGAACCATTTCTGAAGGATCATGTGACACTGAAAATTCAGCTTTGCTTCACAGGAATAAATTATACTTTAAACTATATTAAAATAGAAAACATTTATTTTAAATTGCAAAAATATTTAACAATATTATTTTGTGACATAATATTCAGTATTTTTTATCAAATAGATACGGCCTTGATGAGCATAAGACACTTCTTTAAAAAACTTTACTGATCTCAAACTTTTGAATGGCAGTGTATTATACTTTAAAAAAATAAAAGTTTTCTCAGGTAGCCTAAAATGTACATCATTTAGTTACATCAAGGGTCAAATCAAATATAAATAGCACATTAAAGTTAAGTTACACACTTTTTGTGTGCGTGCTGTAAAGGGTATAATGAATGTTTTTGCTCAGGTGGCCGAAATGTCCACCCAATAGAGAAAAGTTTTGTTCAGCAAGAAAATAAATTAGAGGGAACATTGCCCTTGACTCCTGTGTTAGATCTCTCTGTAACAATGCATGTGGTGTTGTAAAGCAGAGAGGAGATATTAACTGTTTTTATATGATTACATTCAAAATATTTTTTTTCCTTTAATATGGTTAGGTTTTGCACAACCTGATCTCACAGAATTCCGTGTAATGTTCACGGACTTAATTAAGCTCCGAATCTGTGGTGGCATCACGGAATCGCCGAAAATTCCGTGATGGGCTCACAGAAAAAATTCTGTGATGAGCTCACAGAAGTGATACCAATGTAAGTCAGTGACAGGCATCAGCCGTGCTCAGGGCTGGACTGGGACAAAAAATCGGCCCTGGCATTTTTTGGTCCTGGTGGCCCACTACTATATATATATATATATATAATGTGATATACACTACCATTCAAAAGTTTTTGAACAGTAAGATTTTTCATTATTTTTTTTGAAAGAAGTCTCTTCTGCTAACCAAGTCTGAATACAGTAATATTGTGAAATATTTTTACTATTTAAAATACCTGTTTTCTATTTTAATATATTTTAAAATGTAATTTATTCCTGTGATCAAAGCGGTATTTTCAGCATCATTACTACAGTCTTCAGTGTCACATGATTCTTCAGAAATCATTCTAATATTCTGATTTGCTGCTCAAAATACATTTATTATTATGTTGAAAACAGCTGAGTATAATGTTTTTTCAGGTTTCTTTGATGAATAGAAAGTTCAGAAGAACAGCATTGATCTGAAATATAAATATTTTGTCTTTATCCTCATTTTTGATAAATTTAAAGCATCCTTGCTAAATAAAAGTATTAATTTCCATCATTTCTTTCCCAAAAAAACAAAACAAAAATTATACTGACTCCAATCTTTTGAATGGTGTATTAATGTTACTAAAGCTTTTTTATTTCAGATAAATGCTGATCTTTGGATCTTTCTATTCATCAAAGAATCCATTAATAATAATAAATATTTCTTGAGCAGCAATTCAGCATATTAGAATGATTTCTGAAGGATCATGTGACACTGAAGACTGGAGTAATGATGCTGAAAATTCATCTTTGATCACAGGAATTAATTACGTTCTAAAATATATTCAAATAGAAAGCAGTTATTTTAAATAGTAAAAATATTTCACAATATTACTGCTTTTGCTGTATTTTGGATAAAATAAATGCAGGCTTGGTGAGCAGAAGAGAATTCTTTAAAAAAAACATTCAAAATCTTACTGTTCAATAACTTTTGACTGGTAGTGTAGATATGTATCATTGCATCTAGTTGTTTTGGATAATAAAAAAACGTCAGGTCTGACAATATCGTGTCTTTTCGAATTTAAATCTAGATTTATTCGCATTGGCCCATGGAAACCTCTATGAACACACTAATTAATTTACGTTTAATTAAGAAGTATTTGCGTATTCTGCACTAATGGCACGCGCACACAGGATATAGATGCCTGCCTCCGTTGCGAGTCTCTATCAAGCACTTTACCGATTCAACTGTTCTCCTCCTCCTGCCTGGCTCTTTACGCCGCATCACTCACCGCAGAGCAAGCCTGTTCTTGATAAAGCTGCTGTGAAAACGTGGGAAAAGCCGACGACGAAGTTGGGGTGAAGCGTTCTGTATATAGGCGGAGCAAAACACTTCATAGCTCCGTCTAGCGCATTGTGATTGGGTGGTTTACGCTGTCAATACAGGAGACAAACCAATGGGCCACTGGCTGCTCCCTTCAGCGCGTCGGCCCACCGGGAAAATGCCCGGTATGCCAGATTACCAGTCCAGGCCTGGCCGTGCTCCACGCACGGAAACCCTTAGCATCAATATGCCGATGCGATACTGGGGGATTTATTGTCATCATTATTGTTCAGAACTGGGTAGGTTTAGGGTAGGGGTGGGGTCAGGTACTCCAGTGAAAGTATAACTGCATCGGAGTCACTCTTTTTACGTGGTCTGATGCAGCGCTGGTGTTGAACCAGTGAATCCGTGCGTGGACCACGGCTGGTGCCTTCTGTGAGCCCAGATTCGGAGGTTAATTAAGTCCGTGAACATTACACGGAATTCTGTGAGATCAGGTTGGGTTTTGCATTACCAACCCCGAGAAGCTACAGCATGCAAGCAAAGTGTTGCTCTAGTAATTAAAGTGAATGATTTTTAAATTGCTGTAATGCATATAATGACAGCTGTAGTATTCGGTTTCTACAGCAACTCAGATCATTCTCTTTCTATGAAACCTGTAAATGATTTTAAAATTGTTGTAATGCATATAATACATATATTTGTTCCTGTACTAGTTAGACACATACAGACTGTTTATTATCAATTATCAAAGCAAAAATATTGCCTCCCCTTGAAGAAGCATACATTAAATTGCTTAAATACATTCAGTTTTTAGTAAATATTGCTTTTAGCAACCTGTAAAGTGCTGTAGAAGACTCTACTTACGATTCTGCTTGAACAAAGTTTTCTTGTACAGTCTGCACTTCCTTGATCTTTCTTTGTTCACTTGTTTCACTTTCTCTTGAGACCTCCCTTGAGCCTTAGAAGGTCATGTTCCTGTTTCAGTCTGAGGCTTTTTTTTTTTACCTAATATGGTAATGTGTACTGCAAAGGGGAGAAGCTCTATTGTGGCAATGATAAAACTAAGTGAATTGAACATGTAAACTCCTGGTCAATATATTGTCAACTAGGCTAAATTAAAATAATAATAATAATAATAATAATAATAATAATAATAATAAAATACTATTAAGAGTCAGATGAAGTAGGATAAATATAATATAAGTAGTATTGGCCGGTGCAGAATGACAAAAAGATGTATTGCTTTGACCTTTCGTGACCTCATAATAATATTAATGATAACCATATGTGACCTTTGATCTCATAACGAGTTCCAGATGCGGAAATTGGAGAAGCGTGAAATTCCGATGTCATCTGGGGAAGAGCTATGTTATCCGGAGGTGTAAAACCCCATAAATGATCTGTCAAGCATTGTTTTTGAAGATTTTATGGACCGTTTTGCGTTTTGTTTTGGGGAGTGCCCTCCCATCTGCGGCGCGCGTGTCAGGTTGCGTTCCGAGGCGCATGCTCTCTCTCTCTCTCTCTCTCTATGGAAAAAGATAATGGTTTTAAGGAGAAAATCAGAATAAATAAACATTTTTAAACAGAATAGTTTTAAGACACACTCCCCAGCTCGCACATATATTCGGTTGGCTGTATAAAAATAATTGAAATAATATAGGCTATCAATGAGAAGTGATACATACTAATACAATGTTTAGTTTAACAAATAAAATGGTCTTACGTTCTTCATGGTATACCAGTTGGCATCAAATGACCTGATTACAAAAATTGTGTTTAGTTTAAACTTTAATTATGTATTCCTCTCTGCAGAGTGAACACGCTCCTGTCTGTCTGCCTCTGTGTGTGTGTGTGTGTGAGAGAGACGCAGGCCCTCCACCGCTCATGCCATTTCTGTACGCTGCGAGTGAGAAAGTTTTTGCAAACATTTGATTTATTTCTATGCTTTAATGTTTCCCTAATACGTCTGAGGTTCTTATATTTTAACTTATTTCACATCAAACGATTGTTTAAAAGTTTCTTATATCTTCAAAATTGAATGTTTTTAAACTAAAACTAGTAACATCTCAGTAGTTTTATAGCGGAGCGATGGCTCGATTATCGTTAGCGTCGATGCAACGTGATTAGATGTTCGTTTTGTTCGCTTATCTAACCCCCGGCTCGTAAGGGCTTCAAAACTTTTTAAATTATTTATCTAAAATGACAACTAATTAACCTTTTATGCTACGAATTTGACGTTGGTTGCTATCCTCTCTCTCTCTCTTCCTCTCCCTTTCCCTCTCTTTCTCTCTCTCTCTCTCACGCGCATGCGTGCGCATTCAATCGTCCCGAGTCGTAGGCTATTCTCTTCTTTTAAATGAAAATAAATAAATAAACTGTGCGATCATGCACGATATAAAACAATGCAAACATTTACACTAGTTTTAGTCGTCACTAAAAATATAAAAAATTTTACCAGGAGCGGAAAAAAGAGTTTGTCATGCTAGAAAAAGTTATCAAAAGGGGAAAACAATATGTATTTTAATAGGCCACACGATAAGGGTTATCGTGGACATGTCTGGACATGTCAAATTTTTATGTTTTCCATAGACAATTCAATTCCATTCATTTATTTGCACAGTAACAAATTGTTGCAAAGCAGTTTCTACATTATATATGTAACCGACTATAGTACAGTTACTTTGTTGGTTTTGTGTGTAGTTCCTCTACTGTGCTGCAGGGGGCCCTACCAGATTTTCTATGTTAAGGGATAAAATGGAGGTAGGCAGTAGAGTAAGAGATACCTGTTTGATTAAGAGGAAGCATGGCTTCCACTTGCATAACCTTACCACAAATGGAGTTCAGTTTGAGAAACTAATGTTTTCAGCTCAATCATGTAAGTGTATTGGTTAATTTTTTGTACTGTGTAACTTTGCATTAATATTGTAAATGGTTTAAGGGTGAAACTATGTGGTGTTGTTGTTAAAGGCTAATACTAGTTTTTGTTTGTTTTGTAGAAGAACTCTTTTTGTTTCTGTCCTTACCTTGTCGTCTTTACTCTGAATGCCTCATCAATGGCCTAAGAAAATCTCTTCTTTAAAGCTCTGTACTTATTGTGGGACAAAACAACATCAAAGAATTGCAACGTACTCTGTTTTAAGGAGATTCGGATCGCTGATTATTTATGCTACCCTTGCTATCAGACACTTGGATTTTTTTCACCTCCTATCATCATTGAGGACTTCAGTATTCGGATTCACCATATACTTTGGCTGAAAGACCAATATTCATTCAATTAGATAAGTTTTTTCTTTGTTCTCTATTGTGATAAATGATAAATGTGACGGGTGGTTTTTGCAGTCAAAAAGACTTTGACTGTTTTTCATGTACATGCTGTAATGATCTGTGGATTACCTTTATTTAATATAAACACTTTGTAATGCACTACGGTGTTTTGTGGCATTTTCAGTTGAGGTACCCTCCCCTAAATTATTTGTGCTTTTTGCCCTTGTGAAAAATTTCACTGGGACGGTTACAAAATGGTGCCCGAACAGGGACCCCTCAGCTTTGAAAAAGGCACAGGTGGAAAATAATCCGTCTGGTAAATAGTCGTGGTTCATTGTTGTAGTTTATTAACCGTCATCTGCTATGGATAAGGATGAGTGCGTTGGTGGAACTAGAAGAGAACCGATGAGAGAACTGATAAACACACTTAGTGATTTATATATTGATTCTGATGAAGACAGTGAGCAAGTCGAGGATAATGTTCATGTGGACGATTCATGTTTTCCTCCTCCGCCTCCACCAATAGAGGTAAATGAAGGAGTCAGCCCCAACTGTGACACAACGTTGATGGAACGTCTTATTGAGATTGAAAATCAAGTGGCTAACATCGATCAAAGGGTGAGTGAGCAAGTTTCTTTGGATGTGTTTGATGTGCAGTGTAAAAAATTGGAAGAAAAGATTTCTTATCATGTCCAACGTGAATGTGAAAGAGTCAAGCAACAGATGGAGCTAATGGTTATGGACTTGGGTCAATCGATTGTTGATTGTTCTAATTGCTGGTCTCTTCTCTTTAAACAAAGATTTCAGTTGCTGAGCCCAAATGCTTCTACACCAAGAGTTCCTAAAGTAAATGTTCCAGTAAATGTTTCCCATTCTCCAATTCATAATGCGACTAGCTGTGTTTCCATTCAAAATATCCCTCCTACCATTCAGTATAACCCACCTGTAAAGATGGACTTCCCCATTTTCACTAATGCATTTGAGGATGATCCTGTTTTGTTTGTGGAGCGATGTGAAGAGTATTTCGCCGTTCGACCCCTCAGTGATGAAGAAGTAATTGCTGCTCTCACTGCTGTTTTAAGAGGCACTGCTAAAGATTGGTGGATGGCAGAAAGGAAAAATGTAGCGAGTTGGAAACAGTTCAAAGAGAAGTTTCTGCTTTCATTTTTAAGTGAGGATTACCAGGATGTGGCTGCAAGAAAGCTTGCTGAAAGAAAACAAGGCCCTAAGGAAAGTTTGAGAGACTTTGCTTATCACTATCGTGCACTGTGTTTGAGATGGAAAAAGGACATGACTGAGAAGGAAATGATTCAAGCTATTCTAAGGAACTGTAATCCACGGCTAGCTAGTTTACTTCGTGGGACTGTTAAAGATGTGGGAGAATTAGTGAGGCTTGGAACCCAAATTGAGAAGGATTTCAATGAATCAAAGAAGTATTGGAGCCAAGTCAACAGTGAAGAGCAGAAGAAGAAACCTCCTGTTCCTCCAGATTTCCAACGCAAATCCTTACAGGGTGCCAATAGAGTTGTGTTGCTGGATCAGATTTCAGAAGCTCGTGATTTTAAAAACCTCACCATTCCATTAATACTTCGGAACAGCTATGTGTCTGCCATAGTGGATACAGGTAGCACATTTTCTCTGATTCAAAAGTCTTTTGTGGAAGAAGTTAAGTGGCCATGAAGATTATCAGCCTAGTGGAGATCAGACGTTCCTATTAGCAAATGGACAGAGGCAGAGTTCTCTGGGTAAAGTCAATTGGGAGTGTGAAGTCCAAGGGCAGAAGATGAATGTGACCTTCTATGTTATGCAAGATTCAGACTTAACCGTACCAATAATCCTGGGAATTGATTTTTTATTAAAGTCCGAGATGGTATTGGATTTTAAAAAAGCACAGTTCCAGTTATCTACCACAACAGAGCCAAAGATTTTCCTTTTATGCACTACAATGGACACTCTTCCAATTAATTTTATTTGGCTATGCCCACTGCTAGTCTAGAAGACCACCAGCAGATCTTACGAATCACACAAATGGTAGATTCAGATTCGATCATTCAAAGTAAGTTGGAGGCGTTAATGTTAAGTTGGCCCACAGTATGCACTCAACAGCTTGGCAGAACAAACTGTGTCAAACATCGTATCACTACCATAGCTGAGATTCCCGTAAGAAAAAGAGCGTACAAGGTTTCACTGGAGAAACACCAGTTCATTGAGTCTCAAGTTCAAGAGCTTTTGGAGAAACAGATTATCCGACGCTCTATTTCACCCTGGGCAGCACCAGTGGTTGTTGTGCCGAAGAAAGACGGAAGTTCTAGGTTTTGTGTTGATTATCGGGGTCTTAATGCTAAGACCCATCTAGACGCCTATCCAATGCCTCAAATTCAGGACATTTTAGAGTCTTTGCATGGTGCCACTGTTTTTAGCACCCTTGATTTAAAAAGTGGTTACTGGCAGATGGAAATGGAAGTTGACAGTATTGAGAAGACAGCCTTTGTTACCTCCTCTGGGTTATATGAATTTCTTTGTCTCCCGTTTGGGCTGAAAAACTCTGCCGCATCATTCCAAAGACTCATGGAACACGTGTTGAGGGAGGTTAAAGGAAAGTGCTGCATGGTCTATATTGACGACATTGTTGTCTATTCTAATAACATTGCTGACCATCTCATACATCTTGAACAGGTGTTTGCATGTCTTCATAAGGCCGGTCTCACCCTAAATCTTAAAAAGTGTAACTTCATCCAACATTCTCTTTCATTTCTTGGACGCATTGTGACACGAGAGGGAGTGAAAACTGATCCAACCAAAGTCTCTGCCATTGAATCCTTTCCTATACCCCAAAACCTTAAGGATGTACAAAGGTTTCTAGGACTGGCCGGTTGGTATCATCGGTTTATCCCCGGTTTTTCTGAAAGAGCAGCTCCATTACACGCCCTGAAACAAAAGAATGTTAAGTGGAAATGGACTGAGCAATGTCAGCAAGCACTCATGCAAGCGCCTGTGTTGACCCCTCCTGATTTTAGCAAGGCGTTTAAAGTTCAAACGGATGCAAGCGATATTGGACTGGGAGCAGTCCTTACCCAGGATATTGAAGGGGAAGAGCATGTTGTTGCTTTTGCATCACGTTTGTTAAGAGGTGCTGAAAGATCGTACTCCGTATCAGAAAATGAATGTTTAGCAGTTGTATGGGCGGTAGAAAAATGGAGGCAGTATCTGGAGAGGAGAGTATTTGAAGTCATCACTGACCACACTGCTTTGACATGGGCATTTCAACACCCTAAACCACCTTCTCGTCTGATTCGTTGGACCATAAGGCTGCAAGGTTTCCATTTCACTGTGAGGTATCGAAAATGACAGTGCAACGTTGTTCCTGATGTTTTATCAAGAGGTATCAACTGCACACCAGATACCCTGCTCATTAGTACCGCCACTGAATCCACATCTCTACCCTGCAATTTACCGGTGGATCTTTCACAAATAGCTATGGAACAGAATAATGATCCAGAAATCCAAGAGTTAGCAATCAAAGTCGGAGAACAATCTACTGAAGATGTGATGAGAGTTCATTATGTGATGGAGAATGGCTTTCTTTTTCGGAGTCTTCCAGATGGTCGAAAGGGTCAGAAAGTGCAATTAGTCATCCCCAACGCTTTTAGACAGATATTTTTACAGTATGCTCATGACAATCCTCTCAGTGGTCATTTAGGGAAGATGAAAACCTTACTTGGGCTACTAGAATCGGTATACTGGCCTAGTATTCGAAATGATGTGTGGAAATACTGTAAGGAATGCCAATCGTGTCAAAAGTACAAAGCTTCTACTACCAAGGCTTCCGGACAGTTACAGAGCACTCCTGTTGTTGAACCGGGATATATGCTAGGTGTGGATATCATGGGACCTTTTCCCCGAAGCTCCAAGCAGAATGAATATCTACTTGTGGTGGTAGATTATTTTACCAAGTGGGTAGAGCTATTCCCAATGAGAACTGCTAAAGCATCACTCATTGCAAGAATTTTGGTGGAAGAAATTTTCACGAGATGGGGAACACCGGCTTATCTCGTTTCTGATAGAGGTACACAGTTTACCTCTCACCTTCTTAACCTTTTATGCAAACAATGGGGGGTAATACAGAAACTTACCACTGCATATCACCCGCAAACTAATTTGACGGAGAGAGTCAACAGAAATTTAAAACCGATGATTGCTTCATATGTAGGAGAACAACACAAGCATTGGGACAGATGGCTAGCAGAATTCAGATTTGCTATAAATTCAGCATGGCACGAGAGTACAGGATTTTCACCTGCAGAGGTAGCTCTTGGCCGTAAACTGAAAGGGCCAATGGAGAGAGCCCTCCAAAAACCGCCCAATCCTGAAAATCCTGTTTATCCTAACTTAGACTGTCAGAAACTTCTCATCGACATGGTAAGGGAAAACGTGGAACGAGCTCAAGTCAAACAAAAAAAGTACTATAAATTCACATAATTTGTGTCTTTGGTCAAAGTTGGAGATGTAGTTTGGGTTCGTACCCATCCCTTATCTAAAGCAGATGACGGTTTTATGGCAAAATTGTCACCAAAATGGAAAGGTCCAGCAGTAATTAAAAAGAAATTAGGTCCGGTAAATTATAGAGTTTCCTTTATGGATGATCCTGACTCCATAGACTCTTATCACGTACAGAATCTTAAAATTTGTCACGGTTGGGACAAATTTTCTATCGAGGGGAGGAGTATGTAACCGACTATAGTACAGTTACTTTGTTGTTTGTTATCCCTATGTTAAGGGATAAAATGGAGGTAGGCAGTAGAGTAAGAGATACCCGTTTGGTTAAGAGGAAGCATGGCTTCCACTTGCATAACCTTACCACAAATGGAGTTCAGTTTGAGAAACTAATGTTTTCAGCTCAATCATGTAAGTGTATTGGTTAATTTTTTGTACTTTAACTTTGCATTAATATTGTAAATGGTTTAAGGGTGAAACTATGTGGTGTTGTTGTTAAAGGCTAATACTAGT
Organism: Onychostoma macrolepis; assembly: GCF_012432095.1. Lineage (NCBI taxonomy): Eukaryota > Metazoa > Chordata > Actinopteri > Cypriniformes > Cyprinidae > Onychostoma > Onychostoma macrolepis. The sequence continues at coordinate 3,394,195 of NC_081155.1, forward strand.
TTTTGTTTGTTTTGTAGAAGAACTCTTTTTGTTTCTGTCCTTACCTTGTCGTCTTTACTCTGAATGCCTCATCAATGGCCTAAGAAAATCTCTTCTTTAAAGCTCTGTACTTATTGTGGGACAAAACAACATCAAAGAATTGCAACGTACTCTGTTTTAAGGAGATTCGGATCGCTGATTATTTATGCTACCCTTGCTATCAGACACTTGGATTTTTTTCACCTCCTATCATCATTGAGGACTTCAGTATTCGGATTCACCATATACTTTGGCTGAAAGACCAATATTCATTCAATTAGATAAGTTTTTTTTCTTTGTTCTCTATTGTGATAAATGATAAATGTGACGGGTGGTTTTTGCAGTCAAAAAGACTTTGACTGTTTTTCATGTACATGCTGTAATGATCTGTGGATTACCTTTATTTAATATAAACACTTTGTAATGCACTACGGTGTTTTGTGGCATTTTCAGTTGAGGTACCCTCCCCTAAATTATTTGTGATTTTTGCCCTTGTGAAAAATTTCACTGGGACGGTTACATACTTAGAACCTTTAATATTTATATTTACATTAATTAATTTTATACCGTATCATCCCCTAAACCTACCCATTGCAGTAAACTTTTATTTTTCATAAGCATCATTTAGTATAATTTAATTTAAAAAGCTAATTTATTTACATTTTTTTTAAATTTAATTTTAAAAAAGTTATGCTCGTGGGTACAATCATTTGGAGTATTACTACACTCCATGACACTCCATAGACAAAATCTTTTTTTTTTTACTGTACGCCTACCAAAATTCTGCATACAACCATTTTAATAAAATATTGATTGTAAGCTATCTTAATTATGAAAACTCAAGAAATTTCATCATAAATTTGCAAAACACAAGCATGTACATTCATGATGCTAACATATTATTGTAACACAGTTTGTACTGAATACACTATAATCAGACTTTAACCAGTAATGATGTATATTTTTAAGATACTGAAAAACACAAATGTCAAAACTTCTACGGTGCTCTAGCGATTATATGTATAGCATACAGTATAAAAACAAACGTTTCAAGCTAAAAAGAGACTCAAGTAACAAACCTTTTTTTTGTTTTTGTAAGTAACAGTCATGTTTCAGCAAAGCAAACCATTTATCACACATTTGTAAGTATTTTAGTTTTTCTTTTTTTTTTTTTTTTTTTTTTTTTTTTTCACTGACCACACATAAATCCTGTTTTTCTTAAAAACACAAACATGCACGTTCGGGCTGCTGGCATACTATTGTAGACCAGTTTGTGCTGAATACAGTATAATCAGACTTTAGCCATTAATATGCTTTTAAGATTCTGAAAATCACCAATGGTAATACATGGGATGGTATCACAAAATGTTACAAAGGCAGTTCATTCATCATACATTTTAAACACATTTAGCATTTATTTAAGTTTATTGAACTTATAAAACACACCATTCTCATCTTTTAAAGATGTCAATAAATAAAATGTGATTATATGTAACATATTATATAAAAATAAACATTTTACAATAGCCAGGCTAGGCGATAATAAAATGTCTTACTTTTTTTTTTTTTTTTTTTCTGTGAACAATGATGTCCATTCTGTGAATTAAAGAGTTCCATAAAATAAAATAATAAATACAAATGTTTAAGTTGTAAACGATATCAAATTTAAACAAAACTCGCAGCTCCTCTTTGGGGTAATCTCGACACAGACAAGACAAGGGAGGGTGAGGACCGAGTTACAGACCAGATGATCTGAGATGTTAGTCTGCTATCCTTCTCTCTAAAAGAGAGTATCCCTACTTCAGCTGATGTCGGTGACTCTTATTTCAACTAAAGAATAGTTTATATTAGATTTATTCCACATTAAACACTTCAGCATCTTTAAAAGGTTCTTTTAATTATCATCTCCAATGTTTTATTCCCCTCACACATGCGATAAAACATTTCGCCAAAGTCTTTCTGCATATTTAAAAAAAATAAACTAGCAATATTTTAAAAAGGTCCATATGTGAAGGTTCTGGGTGTTTGTCACAGCGTTGACGTATCTTCCGTCAAATGCGGAGATTCCTTATTTAAGTTTTGTCTTTTAGAAAATTTTATATTTAACTTATTTCAAGGCATATTACCCACTTAAAAAGCTAAATAAAAAAGCAGCCATATCTTAGAGTATTAGCCTACTAGGGTGAGCCTGTGATCTAGTTCTACACTTATATAGGTGTATATGGTCGTACTTTTCTGAACGTTCTTTATCAGCAGGGTGAAACATACCCTTAGCTGAAAATATACTATTGGTTGTCTACTAAGAAACATATGTAGACAGACCATATGACGATGTAACATCTTGCCTGATGGTATTTAAAATGTTTAAGTCAACTACAGTCATGTGAAAAAGTCTTTACAAAATCGTTCATGTCGCCATGGTACACATTCTTCGGAGTTGTAAACTACTCTTGAATGAATCCGAACATGTGAGGAATACCTTATGCGGAGCAATGGGCCTCCCCCCTGAGAATATTTAATTACGCTTTAAAAACACAGAACAAGCTAAATGAATGTCAGACGGTATGAAAATGCCTACGGTGTTAAAACCTATCTACAATATGTATTAAACATATGCTTTGTTGTTAAGACTGCTTACTAATAGTGGTAATACTGATGTTAAGTTTTAACAGTTCACAAGTCTCATAAATCTATATCATTTTCATTTATTACTTTTCTTATTTTTACAAAGATGCAATTCATAGTAAATATAAGGTCAAGACATATTACAAAAGAAATCAGGTTGACAAATGTTTTTAAAAATAGGGAATGCCAACTCCAAACAGATCCACACACACACACACACACACACACACAGAGGCACCATTCAGGAAGGTCAGCAGTTCAGATCAGAACTTTTTCCAAAATCAAGTATTGTGCATTTGTATAAGACTTACTGTTTTAAAGCATCAACTTCCTTTAAAGCTTGAATAAAAGGCTACCAGTTGTAGTTTCATATCCGTTGTGTTCTAACAAAGTCATTAATCGATTCTCTTTGATTTATAAGATTTACTTTTATTACTGCACAAAGGTTCCCACTACTTTTATAAGTCTGATAAATATGTGATGAATACACGAGGAAGTGAGAATCAGGTTACCAATTAAGTTTGACACAATGTTTTTAAGAAAGGGATTTTATTTATTTTAAACACAACTAAACCAGATAAAAGATTCTTCTTTCTTTTTGACAAACCTACATTTAAAAGTATTTGATCTTTAAATTATTTGCTCTTATTTTCTAAGGTCCAATAGACGAACCTTCTTAACTGAACAAAGAAAACATATTTTACATTCATTCATCATATTTTATTCAATATTTGTTCGTGTATCGTGGTTTCATGCCTTTGTCTAATGCTTTAGATGCATCAGAATGCGGATTTTTCACCATCGAACATGAAATTAAAGAGGTGTATCAGCCGAGCTTGTTTCAACTTACCATTTAGGTTATTATTTTTACTCACATAGATATAGAACAGATATAGAATAAACCTTATTATCCATGCTTTTCCCCTACAGACCCAAAGATAATATCCAAACAATATCTATGGGGGCACAGTTGTAAATTCCTAGAGGTCTAGTTTAATGGTTTCATTTTACTCCGGGTTAGTGTTATGGATGACGTTGTTCACATTTTGTTTGCTGGACTGTATATGTCATTACAATGACTGTAGGTGAGGCCTTCTCTCTCTTAGAGCGGTCAGCATTCAGTGTTTATAGAAATAAATGAAATTAAGAAAATTTCGACTTGAGAGCGTTTGACTGTCCTAAAAAGTAATACGGACTTAATTATCCATATCCGTAGGATGTTAAGTCTTGTTGATTTACACATACAACTGAAGCATATCTAGCCATCGCTCTGAAAGCCACACATTCAGTAAAGTTGATGTTGTACATCTTGAAAAGGTTACAGACACAAAATATAGAGGAATTTTGTGAGAGAAAAAAAAAAAAAAAACCCTATGTATCTCAAGAGACACAGTTTCTAAGAAAATCGCAGTATGAATACAGACAATTACGCTCGTGGGCATTTGTGTATATTTTTTCCTTACGTCACTAGATTTAGACCTCTTGTTCAAGATAGCTGTTGACGATATTCACATTTTATTTGTCATACCAACGACTCGTTTCTTTCAAAGGTTCCGTTTGCTATTAATTATTAGGCCTATGCGTACTACCCTTATAAGCATAAGCATAAGCATCTGCCTCTTGCTAAAAAATTTTCTGTTTTGTCCACTTTTGGCAGATTTGGTAGAGGGACTATGTCGACTTGTTGTAATGTGACAGCAATTAAGAACCATAACGTTAAACTACATGCCCATGAAAAGGTCACAGACGTAGTCTTTTATACAGGAAATATGTATCGGTATAACAAATACCTAATACTGAAATACTCTCTTTTAAATATTTAATGTTTTTAGTTTTGGTGTTGATTTTGACGGCCCTCCCCAATAGTGGATACCACTCTATACTTTTTTCATTGTTTTTGTACAGTTTTTAGATGAAGACCATCCTCAGAGATTGGTCAATCATGCAGCGAGTGAAAACGAGAACAATATAAGATAATTAAAGGAAAGTCAAGAGAGTGTTTAAACTGAGATTATGGTGTACAGATTACTGGTCCGTCTACAAAGAGGCCACGCGACACAAGGCCTCAATCTTACTATTTCACTGTTACATGTACATCTATTTCATTTAGAGCGCATACAGTTACGCATTACAATTTGAAGATGGTGTGGAAGCAATATTTTCTTTGTGCGTGTCTCTAAACGTGACTTTAATAAGTAAATCACAGATGTCATGTAGTTGATTCATTGAAAGGTGCATGTTATTGACCGTTTTAGACGGTCTGCACCAACACACAGACACATGATTTAGGTATTCATCTGACCAAAAGTTTTGATCTTGGGGAAACACGCACAACACCAACTGAGAGTTGTCATGATTGTCTTCATAACCGATCCACTTTTATTAAAACAACGCGGCATGAAGTTACTGTATTCAACACCACAGCCCCCTTGAAATATTGTAGTATATCTTTTTTTCCCTTTCTAAATATCATAAATTTAGATTAAATATTAGATGTTAAGTGTTTCCAAGTTGTCATGCCTGTCGTTGATTTTTATAACACATGTTTCACCAAACCTAAAGGACTGAAAAATAGGTTTAGCATAAGACAGCATTTCAGCTGTTAGCCTGAAAATGCAAGTGAACTGAGATTTCATACTGAGATAATCTACAGAACGTAAAACATTCTCGCAGTTATATTAGAGTCTTGGATTCTAGTTTGTTGAATATTGTTTGTTACTGTACCACTGGTTTAACACCTCATTACTTGAAGACACGTACTGTATAAATCACAAAGTTTTTTCACTGTAGTAGCCCGACTCTCAAATCAGACCAAAAAAAATAAAAATAGCTTGAGTCCTAGTAGTAGCAGTATGAAAATCGGTGGGTTTTTATCTTTCTATTTGTTCATATTCGTCAATATTTAGGTTATGTGAATTTGCTTGATTTAATAAGATATTGCTTTAATCCGTCGTCTTCATTCGAGACATTTACGTTATATTATTAATAATATCCTAGTTTAGATATCAATTTACCAGACCTATTTTTTTTTTTTATAATTATTTCCGTTTACGCTCGTACATTCTATTCAGCTACTCGTTTTCTTTTTAGAAATAAAGGATTAGGATAAAACAATTTCAAAGATCCTTGTGCCACATTCTATATTCACACACATTACCCAAACATTTTGTTAAATATTTTATTAAATCAAGGAAATCCACATAAATATTGATAAATATGATGAACACGAACAAATCATAGAAAGAAAAAACACAACAATTTTCATACAGCTAAGTCTCAAGCAAATTTTTTTTTGGTCTGGTTTCAGAGTCGGCCTACTGCAGTGAAAAACTTTGTGATTTATACAGTACGTGTCTTCGAGTAATGAGGTGTTAAACCTGTGAAACTGTAACAAACAATATTCAACATAAACTAGAATCCAAAACTGTGAGCTTGTTTTATGTTCTGTAGATTATCTCAGTATGAAATCTGTTCACTTGCATTTTCAGGCTAACGGCTGAAATGCGGACTTAAGCTAAACCTAATTTTCAGTCCTTTAGGTTTGGTGAAATGTATGTTAGAAAATTCAACAACAGGCATGACAACTTTGTAAACACTTAACAACTAATATTTAAGCTAAATACATGATATTTAGAAGGAAAAAAAAAAGATATACTACAATATTTCAAGGGACTGTGCTGTTGAATACAGTAAATTCATAACTGATCCACTTTTATTAAAACAGTGCGGCATGAAGACAATCATGACGACACAGAGCTGCTGTTGTCAAGTCAAGTCACCTTTATTTATATAGCGCTTTTAACAATACAGATTGTGTCAAAGCACTTAACAGTATCAAATTGGAGGATAGAGTGTCAGTAATGTATAATGATAAGATTAAACACTCAATTTTCAGTTAAAGGCATTTCATTATTGAATTCAGAGATGTCAGATGCTGTTGTGCGTGTTTCCCCAGGATCAAACCTTTTGGTCAGATAAATACCTAAAACATGTGTCTGTGTACTGGTGCAGACCGTCTAAAATGGTCAAAAACATGCACCTTTCAATTAATTAACTACATGACATCTGTGATTTATTTATTAAAGTCATGTTTAGAGACGCGTACAAAGAAAATAGTGTTTCCACACTGTCTTCAACTTGTAATCTGCAACTTTGTGTTGTAAATGAAATAGATGTACATGTAACAGAGAAATTGTAAGATATGTGTGTCTCGTGGCCGCTTTGTAGACAGAACCAGAAAAAGCTCTACAGTACATCACAATCTCGGTTTAAACAATCTCTTGTAGAAGGACTATCCTTTTATTTTCTTATAATGTATTTGTTCATATTTTCCGGCAAACACTCGTGACATGATTGACCAGATTCTGAGAATAGTCTTCATCTAAAAACAATGAAAAAGTATAGAGTGGTATCAGCTAGCGGGGTAGGCCATCAAAATCAACATTAACAAATTTAGAAGAGAGGATTTCAGTATTAGGTATTTGTTATACTGATACATATTTTTGTTGTACAAACATATTTCCTGTATAAACGACTATGTCTATAACCTTTTCAAAGGGAATGTAGTATAATGTCATGGTTCTTAATTGAGGTCACATTACCTACGCTTTTTAAGTGGAAATGTTGAAACGAGTACGACAAATAAAATGTGCACATCTGAACAAGCTCTAGATGTAGTGGCGTAAGAAAAAAGTAATTTAAAACAACATTTACAAAAATATACCCAGATGATTATGAGTGGGTTTTCTGTATTCATATGATATTTTCTTAGTGACTTGGAATCTTGAGTTACATAGAGAGCACTAAAAAATTCCTTGATATTTTGTGTCTGTAGCCTTTTCAAGACTGTGTACGACCTCAAACTTTACTGAATGTGTAGCTTTGAGCACAATGGTAAGATATGTCAATTCAGTTGTAAGTGTAAAACAGCACGCCTTAATTTTTGTGTCGATACTTAATGGGGTCTCGCATCAAATAGATGCATAATCGTCCTAAAAAGAAATACCGACTTAGAAATAAATGAAAATTAAGAAAACTTCTTGAGAGTGTTTGACTATAAACACTGAATGCTGATGGCTCTCAGAGAGAAGGCCTCACCTACAGTACAGTCATAGTAGTGACACATACAGTCCAACAAACAAAATGTGAGCCGCGTCGTCCATAATCCTGACCGTCTCACTTAGTAAAATGTCAGTCACAATAGAACAAGAGGAGGATTTCTGTATTCTGTATGCATTATAGCAATTTTTCTTAAATGTATACATTTTTGCATTTTGTAATTCAATGATTTTTAGTCAATTTGTTTTGTGCAAAGATAATTCCTATGTAAAGATTGTTTGAATTCTTTCTATAACCTTTACAAAAACGTGAAACATCATAGTTCTCAAAATATGTTTGCATTACATCAAATAAATATGACAGAAGTGGAGAAACAAAGATGTTTAGCACATGCACACATTGTAGATGCTTATGTACACCTGAGATGTTGCTTTATTTGAGTCAAAGTAGATGGCGACAGTGTCTGATAACATTCTTTAATGTTTAATGTCATTGTGTTGAAAAAGATTCTGTGGACAAACACCTCGAGGGAAATAATTTGAAATGGAGGTTTATCAAAATAATAAAAAGTTCAGTCAAATGTTCAATCATTTTCATTTTCAATCAAGTGTGTGCTCGTCATGCTCTCTTTCCCATGCAAGGATTAGCATGAGCTTGCAGAGGAGTCTTAAAACAAATACAGCCAAACAGACGAAATGTGAATTGTGTCATCTGCTATCTGAGCAAGATGACTAAATCCAGTTATCCTTTCACAATTGTTTATGAAACAGATTTTCCTAATTCTATATGCATTATAAACATTTTCTTGTCTTACACTCTTTCTTAGATATTTGGTCTCTTGAATGTATGAAAGGTTATGGATTAAATTTATCAATACAAGTGTGGAAATTTTTAACATGCTCAAACTTAAATTAATGTGCAGCTTTCAGTGCAATAGTTTGATTTGTTTCAGTTGTAATAGTTTTAAGGATAAAACAGCAAGACTTAATTTTAAGAGGAATACATAATTAAAGTTTAAACTAAACACAATTTTTGTAATCAGGTCATTTGATGCCAACTGGTATACCATGAAGAACGTAAGACCATTTTATTTGTTAAACTAAACATTGTATTAGTATGTATCACTTCTCATTGATAGCCTATATTATTTCAATTATTTTTATACAGCCAACCGAATATATGTGCGAGCTGGGGAGTGTGTCTTAAAACTATTCTGTTTAAAAATGTTTATTTATTCTGATTTTCTCCTTAAAACCATTATCTTTTTCCATAGAGAGAGAGAGAGAGAGAGCATGCGCCTCGGAACGCAACCTGACACGCGCGCCGCAGATGGGAGGGCACTCCCCAAAACAAAACGCAAAACGGTCCATAAAATCTTCAAAAACAATGCTTGACAGATCATTTATGGGGTTTTACACCTCCGGATAACATAGCTCTTCCCCGGATGACGTCGGAATTTCACGCTTCTCCGATTTCCGCATCTGGAACTCGTTATGAGATCAAAGGTCACCTATGGTTATCATTAATATTATTATGAGGTCACGAAAGGTCAAAGCAATAAATCTTTTTGTCATTCTGCACCGGCCAATACTACTAATATACTCACCTTAAATGTTCTTTCTGTGTATTTTCACAGAATTATCATAGCATTTTTAACGTGTGTCTGGGCTGCATACACTTCTCAGCTGGTCAAGACTCCCTTGGGGCTGTTACCTTCATGGTATTTCCCTTCCTCACCCTGATTCCAGTTATGTCAGAGTTTGATCACCCAGTCAACAATTTGATCTCACCATGATCTCACAGGATACTCGTGATGAGGTCACAATGTGAGGTAACAGTGATCTAAAAGTGTAACCTTACAGCGCCCTCACTGTGTGCTCATACTAATGTGAGGTCAAAGTGCACTCACTGCACAGAGACTAGGTACCCAGCATGCATTGCAGCATGAAGCTTTTGATTGTCACCATTGTTGAGATTCATACACTGATTCTTGATGTCTCTCTTTGTGTTTAAATGAGAGGGTGTCTTATGCTTTTATAATCTTTCATAAATGATTATGAGACTGCCGGGTTCTATATTGTATAATCACTGAGCTATTACAATTAAAAACTTTAGAGTAATAAAGCCTTAAAGACTGCATTTTGAATCTAGGTGATGACTGTGTTGTTATCATCAGTAACAAAATATCACCTTTCACTTATTTAACATTGAATCAACATAGAAACATTATCAAATCAATCCTGCTTTTTACTTCTTTCAGTCAGAGAACATGCAGGACTGCAATTAATATGGTTTTAAAATAAAAAAGTCACTCAAAGTAAACAACATCAGTCAGTTTACATGCAAAAAAATTAATTTTTGCCACCACAGTATTTGAACAGGAAAATAACTTTATATTCAAGTAAAACAAGTGATTCTTTAAAAAAAAACAACAACAAAAAAAACTTGTTGGTGACTTCCAAAACATATAGGCACAGATTCACAGACAGGGCTTAGCTTAAGCCAGAACTAGGCCTTAAATTAGGATACTTAAACAGCTTTTATAAAAATGCAATAAATAAATAAACATTACTGGTGTGCATCTTGAGACAGGCAATGCCAATGACATTAAGATCTGTCAGAGCAAGTTATTTTCAGTTAAGACAGCTCAAACATGCATTTTAGTCTGGGACTAGCCTTGTGAAACTGGGAGACAGAGCTTAAAATACAATTTACATACAGAATATGGTTAAATGAATGACAAAGTGACTTAATTACATGGAACAGTTCATTCTGAATTTATAAAGCAAATGCCAGGAGAAGAGCCTGTAAAACTGACACGTGTAGGCCTAACAAATGCAAACTGCATCTGCAAAATGGAAGTAAATGCAAATGAAAACTCACCATCAAAGGCAGAAACACTAAAGTACTACAGACTGAAACATTACCAGTTTGCTGTTTAGGACTTGAAGCTTTTTACGGATTGAAGCTACTTTTCTGATTCAAAAAATGTTTTTACTCCTCATTAAACGGATAGTCTGATGAACTCAGGGCTTTCCACCACAAGGCAATGCCCACAAGCCGTTCAGGACCACAACCGAGCCATTTCTGCACCGTCACAGCAGGCCTCCTCTTTCTCAGCTCTCCCTTGTTGTTGATAGGCATCTAAAGTATAAAAACAAATAGGATGTTAAACCTGCACAATGTTGTAAAACATTTGATTAGCAGTAGTAGTGTATAACTGAAAGAAGGTGGGTCCTAAGTATTTGGAAATGTGACTTAATGTACTACAAAATTAAGTGGAAATTGAAATTTGATAAAAGGTTTACATTCAAGCTAAAACATGGCAAATTCAAATTTAAGACTATTTAATTTTAATATAGAAATTAAGCACCTATAGACATGCGTATTATTTTGAAACCCTTAATATAAAGTATTTTTCATGTTTGGAACAAATTCCTCACAGCAGCTCACTCTGTGCCCTCTATTTTGAAGATGTGCCTGTAATATCAAACTACTGTATATTGATATAAATGGCATTGCCTAATTCTATATTGTTTATAAATTATATATATATATATATATATATATATATATATATATATATATATCATACAAACTCAAAGAGTATATAGTCAATTAGGGCTGTCACGATATTAGATTTTCATATCACGGTTATTGTGGCCATAAGAATCCACAATATCGATATATCACGATATCTATAGAAATCTATGGGGGAAATCTAATTTGTTTGAGTTTTTCTTTTTCACCCAACGAACATAAAGATACTGATAAACACAGGGTACAAGACTCTGGCTTTCTCTGTCTTCTTTGGAGCTCCTATGAAATAAGATAAAAAATACTGTCAAGTTCAACAGTATGATGAATAAATATTAATGGTAACACTTTACAATAAGATGTAATTTGATAACATTAGTTTTCTGTGTTCATATATTTAAAGAAAGGGTGATTATTTTAATAAGTACCATGTTTTCTTTACTCATGTTATTTTTGTATTTGCAATCAATAAGGTCTGTGCGTAGGAACACTTCATTTCTTTGTTCAAATCTATTATTAACAGTTACACGATTAAAACTGATCTTGAAAAACTGAGCGACCACATTGCTATATTAAACTCCGTAAAATGTTCAGCTGGTGGCAGTGCTATGCACTTCATGCCTCATCTGCAGTCGTTCTAGATGCACGTTAAAACTGAATTAGCAGCGCTCTTACTGTATGACTTCAGTGGCGCCGGCGCAACTATAGGTTAAAGAGCTTAAAATACAGGTATACAAGCTAACAGGTTAAAGTATCAGTTTAGATATTAATATGGCAACACTTTACAATAAGGTTCATTAGTTAACATTAGTCAGCATTTACTAATGCATTATTAAAATCACAAGTTGTTTTTAGTTATAGTTTGTGAACCATGTTTCATCATATATAATTGTTGCTCTTAGTATGTTAGGGGGCTACCTTCAAATATTGCATTTACAATTATGATACACGTTCAACACTAACCATATCTTTTTGTATGTTTAATTTTTCAGGAGAATGTCTGATATCCGTTACCAAATTGATTCTTTTTTTCATCTAACAATAACAATTGACCAAACAGTTATTTTAAGAACTACTCTTCTTTCTCTGCCTTCTTTCCCTTATTTCTGTCTTCACCTTTTATACCTGACTATCGGTTATGACAGGTGAGGCCATTACATTTCCAAAATCTTACTAACATAAGTTAATTTGAACAGAACATGCAAAAACTTAATGTTATTGTCTATGCCTACAAAAAGGTTAAGTGGTTCAACAGTAAATTCATCTTTCTCTATATAAAATAACACCCCCCCTTTTTTTTTTTTTTTTCTTAAGCTCAATTGCGATAAGGATGATTCCAGGATCTTGGAAGCTTGTTAAAAATAAGGTATTAATTCATGCTGTGTGTGTGTGTGTGTGTGTGTGTTTATATATATGCATGCATGTATGTTAAGGAAAATGTTCATTTTCTATTTTGATTTATATTCCAGGATGTTCCTGCACAGTCAGCATCTGTGGATTGCGGTGTATTCATGATGATGGTATCAAGGGTTTTGTGTCCCCATCACATTCATCTTGGGCATAACCCCACATCCATAACAATTGTCATCAAAAGACATCAGGCTGATCCCAGTGAAAAAAAGATTTATATATATCAATGGCGGCGGTGACTTTTTAACCGGGTATGCTGAGTGCTAAGATTAAGGATCCCCCTCCTTCGCTTTTAGGACACACTCAAAGAGAAAACACCATGGCAGGTGTCGATTTAAAAGTATGCACATTCCTACCTTAGGCTATTTGTAAATGAAATTCATCTCCAATCCTTCTTCTATCGTTTCAGGTTTATCCATAGTTATTCGAATGCTAGAAAACAGCTGATTTTCCAAGTAAAAACCGCCAAATAACGTTTACACGTAGTTACGTTATGATACGTAATATTCAGAGCGTGGGGAGATGGGGGGGGGGGATTTCCCAGTGAATAGGAGTTAAAACTCCCACCCGGATGACAATAATAGACCATGCAAAATACAAAAAAAAAAAAATAATAATAAGAAAAAGATATAAATAATAATAATATCTTTAAAATATTGCCAAGTAACGTTGCAAACAACAATAAAATCACAGAAGGACTTTAACTGTAAGCGACATAAGTATACGGAAATGTTGTTTGTTATTATTTCAAATTTTGTATACATTTATATTTATATTTAAGACTTTTAATGGATTTAAATTTGATCAAACTGAATTTAAGACCAAAGGACCCATGTGGAGACTTACCATGCACATCTTGGAGCCTGGTGTCTCTAAATGAGTTTTTTGTTGTTGTTGTTCATGCTGATCTTTCGGTCTCCTACTGCCCAGTTAATCTGAGAAGCCGGCTCAATGGTTAGAGTACAGCCCAGCATCCTAATATATGCCTCAACTGATGCTCCTCCAACAGCAAAACAGCCAACCTATAAGTGTCAGGAACATATATTTGCACAAAGCATGGATAGGTTACAAATAAATGTCATGGGAATGTAGTTTCCGTGTCAAATGAAAAACATGCTTTTGTCTATAAATAAATAAATTTAAAAATTAAATAAAAATAAATAAATCTTAATGTAAATTACCATCACACATCTGTCATCTTCACTTTGAAGAATCTGCTCTGGTAGCTGCGTCTCATGATGAAACCCCAGACCTCCAGACACTGGTTCAGCCAGTATTACAGTCACTTCAGAATAAACAATGGGAAAGCAGTTTGAGAAAAAAAAAAACACAGTATATCAACAACTTCTATGATACACAGCGTTCATTTTTCATAACCGTTAGTGTAGTTTCTCAGCTCCAGTCCTCAGGACCCCCTCCCAGAATGTTACAGCTGAACCAGGTGTTTTAATTAGTGAGACATCTAAAACACTCTAGGACGGGGCCTGAGGACTGGAGATGAGACTCTTTTACTATTTACTGCTGCAGCTTAAATAAACATCTTCCCTTTACAAAATAAAAGATTGTATTAACATTAAGATGCTTTAAGACATGTATTTTATACATTTAATAATGACTTGCCTTTTATTATTAACCTTGATCCAGGAGATTCCATCCTCTGACCTAGATTTAAAAAGGTAAAAGTAAAAGTTTAGAGTATGCAACACCTGTCACAGGTAACAATCAACAGAAATTCATTCTTACCTGATGTGAGCAAACCAAGGAAATGTCCCTCTGATGGGCTACAAAAAGGGAAAAATGAAGAATGAAAAACATAGCTATTAGGTTAATCAAATATTGGTTGTAATTAGTTGTGTGTCTTCTTTACTGTTCTACTGGAGAGAACAGAAGTCACCCACACCTTGGATGACCTGAGGGTGAGTAAATTAACAGCACATTTTCATTTTGGGGTGAACTACCCCTTTAAGGTGTCACAGTAAAACAAAAGTAATATATAAAATTGTTCACATAACATAAAAATTACATAAAATCAAACAATGCAAGGTTTTCCCTCCCACGAAATTCAAATAAGGTCGATGACACGAATAAGTTTGTAGAAATGTTTTACGTTTTTGTTTTTTGAGGAAGAAAAGTCAAAATCGCGCTCAGCCTGCGTGTGCTGTCACACACACCCAGATAGCAAAATCCCAGCAAACAATGGCGGTCCATCAGCGTTTTTTGGGCGGCACAAATTCAGCGGCTTAATACGGTCGGACCACCGTCGGCACACCATCGGCGAGCCGACCAATCTAAAAACGCTATCGAGTTTTTTGGGTGGCACGCCACCAGCGGTTTGCCGCGGCTGGCCCTCCGTCGGTGCACCAGTGGCAAGCGGAGGGTCTGACCTGTTCTACTGAGCTCTTACATGACACTTTCTTTTATAAATTATATATATATATATTACATTTATGTTTTACATTATTTTTACAGTTAGAATCTGAAGCACTGAATAAAAATAGTGAGTTATAATTATTAACAAAAGTTTAGTATAAAAACTGCAAGCACATTTTTAAATGAAATAAATAGTTTGAATGATCGTAAAAACAACAATACAATACAAAAAAAAAAAAAAAAAATCTATAAAAATTAAATAAAAATAAAAGTGCTACTTTGTCCCACTATCAAGTGCGGGTTGCAGTATACACCTATGTATGAATGGGTCATATAACTACAAAACGATTAAAATTCAAAATTAAATATTTTTTTGTTGTTGTTGTTCATGTTCTATATAATGTTTATTTAAATGGTGCGTGACTGTGACGTGTTTTGAGCGCGCTCTGAGTCTCATCATTCAAACGCTACAGCGAGGGAGTCACCATGGAAACGAGGCAGCAACTCTCCAACTGACAGCTGCAACACTGCATCTCTCGCTGCTGTTTTCACCGTTTTCAGGTGAGTTTAGTCCCTAAAATCACACAAATATTACATACAACTGTTCCTGACACTTTACTTTTCTTGTAATTGATGCGCTGTTGAATATTTACTTCATAAAGACGGTTTAGTGTCTTCGAAAAAGTCCGTTAGCATCTCAACTGTTTTCAGACGATGTATGCTAACTCTGTGAGCTCTGATTTATCAAAGTTTTGACTTTTCATCACATATTTATGTGTAGTTGGGAGATTTTAATAGCTTTGTAAAGGTTTTGTCAATGGGTTATTGGAATTAGACGAGTTTATTTAGCCGCAGTGTTCAAACACACACATTACACTCTCACTATTGTGTCTGGTAGGGTTTGGAAAACAAAGTGAAATATATTTAATGAAAATCTTACTTCGGCCGTTCGTTGGTCTGGACGGCGCGCGTTCATGTGACTCGCAGTTCACTTGGACTTGTCCAGAAAAACACAAGTTATAACGGAAGATGAATAGTGAAATACACGCGAAATGAAATCACTACTACTTTTCTCTGAGGTGAATCCGTTGTGTTCGTAGCTAAGTGAAGGATCAACATCTGTCAACTGTCGTCATATAAAGGGAACTCTGTAAAGAAAGTAAGTTAAGTTACATGGAATTTTTTATATATATAATTATTTCTGTGCGTTTATGTGGTTTTTTTTTTTTGTAATCTTATTACTTACAAAAAAAAAACACCTTTAGGCCTGGTCTCCGTCCATTTCGCATTTGAAATCTGTTCTCCCGCGCTTTGATTTGATTGGCGGTTGGCAGCCAGCTTTAGCTGGACTGGATTGTGGCGCATGAAAAAACCCTCTGAATTCTCTCTATTCTCCTTAGATAATTCCACATGATTTAAATCTAATAATTATAACGAATATATAAATTATAAATTATATAAATGATAATTATAATTTAAATATTTAATTATAATTTAAAAATATTTTGATTTAAAAATAAAAATGTTTAATTTAAGTTAATGAACTGGATGACCACAAGAATTATAAGGGCATTCATTGGAGCATTTAGTCATTATCAGTCTCTGGCTGAATGTAGCCTACTCCTCTAGCTAGCCAAAAACAGGTAATGAACACATTAATTACTAATGTAAAAACATTACTACTACTGCTGCTAATAATAATAATAATATCCAGCTGGTTTATCTGACTTCTATCTAATGTTCACAGTTCTTTGTTAGTCCATACACTCAGTAGACAGTTTGATTTATTTAACGGTGCTGCTAGTGGTGACGAGTTTACAAAATTTACAGCATTTATTGTTTGATGAGCATGTGCTCACTACATTTCAGGAAGATGTACCATATTTAAGTGCTGAATAAGGGATTGACAGTCTAAAGTTTCACCAGTGAAATGCTGACCAAAAATCAACATTGATTCAATATTTGTCTTTTCAACACTGAAAAGCATTGAATTTTCAACCTCAACCAAAATGCTGATTCTGATGGAATTTTAACATTGAATCAATGTCACCTTGCTATATCTGGGTCTTAATGTACCAAGACGGTGATAAAGACAAAATTGTAAAGCATGTGCAGATATACGTATATACAACCTGATCTCACAGAATTCCGTGTAACGTTCACGGACTTAATTAACCTCCGAATCTGTGGTGGCATCACGGAATCGCCGAAAATTCCGTGATGGGCTCACAGAAGGCATCAGCCGTGGTCCATGCACGGACCCTTACGAAAATTAACCATGGTTTTACTATAGTAAAACTGTAGTTAACCATGACTGTAGTACCCGTGGTTTTTTGGTACCCGTGGTTTTTTAAAAAACCATGGTTCTGATACCATGGTTTTACTACAGTTATATTGTAGTAATACTATAGTACAACTGTAGTAAACCATGACTGTAGTACCCGTGGTTTTTTGGTGCGAACCATGGTTTTAAAAACCATGGTTCAATTACCACAAATGAACTATGGTTGTAATACCATAGTTTAACCATAGTTTTACTAAAGTACCTCAAATTACATTTAAGCCTAGTTATTCAACAAACATCTACAAAATAAAAACAGAATGACAAGTTACTATTCTATGATACAGGCTTTATTATAGCAGTTACATCATCTGAAACAAAATATTGTTATCACATGTCAAAATGATTCAGAACTATAACTTTATTTAAAAAATAGTGATAAAGCACTGCAGTGGTAGAGATGGTTTTCTGCTAATTTACAAAATAAAAATAGCAAATTGTTTCACTGTAATAATGCATTATCTCTATAGAAATTAATTACGTTGTACAAATAAACATGACTTAGTGTTCACACATAACATTATACCGCCGACCTCTTTAACAATATCTTTTGTAGGGCTGCATGCAACTAACAATTTTTTTGGATATCATTATAAGCATTAAAGTGTTAAAATACAAACATTACATTCTAATCCTAAAAACAGATTGCTTGTTATTTTGAAACAGAATTTAAAACAATTTAAACAAAAAAACACAATGTTAACTTGTAAGAGGTACGAGGAACAAACACAATCATTCGTCTGAACAGAGTTATTATTATATTATATTAATGGACAATTCCAACAATAGTGCCTTTACTGTTACTGCTCTCATAAATATGATTACTTGTGTTACATGTAGGGTTTTAAACCTACACTTAATTTCTAACAAAAAAATATTTGAGCAAAATGTGTATTTTAGTCAGAATTATGAGCGGTCTGTTTGTTTTGATGCACTATTCAAATTCGTTGATGATTATTTTAATTATCGATTAGTTGTTGCAGCCAGGCCTAGTTTTATACAACCTGTAAACACAAGCCCAACACAGGCAGATGTGTGCAGTCCATAGCATTAACAACCTTGATTACAATATCAATGAAGGTAAAAAAGGTTCTTTCATTGGAAAAGTTTTACACATACAACAAAATACATTCACAAGAAATGAGAAGTACTTTAAAGAATGTTTAAAATGATATCAACTCACACGAGAAGATTTCAGTCATTTCAGGCCTAAAGCAAGCTGATTTATTCTACATCGAGTCACCTCATGGGGGCCGATGAAGGCCAGATGAATCCTCCACACTTTTACTTGGTGAAGGAAATGCCCCTCTTTTCAAAAACTTTTCATGCTGCATACATGGCAGTAGTGGTCAGTATAAAGTCTATCATATAGTCCAGTAGGTTACAGTCCACATTTGGTTTGGTTGTCTTGATCTTCACCCCATATGGTCTCAGGACCTAAAAATTAGAAGAATATATACACAATATTAATAAACAACTTGCTGGAATACTCAGTTGTTATTGGTCAGTTGCACACTCACAGGGGTGTGGACTCGAGTCACATGACTCAAGACTTGACTCGGACTCGAGTCCCAAATTTGATGACTTGTGACTCGACTCAACATAATTAAAGAAGACTTGAGACTCGACTTAGACTTTGACTGCAATGACTCAAGACTTGACTTGGACTTGAGCCCTGTGACTCGGAAAGACTTGATCAGATCAGCGTCGTTATCACTCTAGACGGCTGCAGCGTGCTTGCGCTTGACTGGCAGTAAGCCAGAGACTGCGTTCAGGAAGCGCTTGATATACAGTATATGCTAGTATACATTAATGGAATAATAGCATAACTTACAACAAAAGAACCGAGATACGAAAAAAAAAGTAGTTGCTATCTCCGCTCGTGAAAAGCGCTGCCCTGCCCGTTTGAGCGGCAGGGAGGAGAAAGGAGATCACTGGTGCTCGCCTCATCATCACCGTGACCGCTGCTGTGAAATGCTAAACATATTCCTCACTTCTTTTGTTTGTCCGACGCCGAGGTGGACCATGAGTGACGGCTCCGCATCCCGCCACGACCCCTCGCAGCTCTACCAACTCGATGTGCTTTAATTTTCATTTTTATTGGTAAACACCTCTCTGAGACCCTTTTTTTTTTTTTTTTTTGTCAGATCTCCACTGTTCAATCAGTTGCATATTTTAATGGCATGTGCATTTTATTTTTCATTTAAACCTCAGTTAAGTTTAAAGTTAATCCATAATCAAGATTTAAATATTACTTAAATCCAGGATCAAAATGATGGGTTAGAATGTAAACCTGCTTATTTTTAAAGGTTTAAAGTTTGGTGCAAAATAATTATTAGATAAACCTTGATTTAAGCTAGGTTTAAAATTAATTATTGCAAATAAATTAGCAATAATTTGAAGAAAAAAAATAAAGGAGCAATTGGCCTAATGATCATTTTAAAATATAATTTGAAGAAGTGTTCTTTCACAAAATGATTTGTGAATTGTAGTCTATATATAACTATAAAATATACTAAATTTTTCTGCCCCTTCACCAGGCACTCATTTCACTTTTATTTCTTTCAGGATAATTAATTGAATTCACGTGTTGTAAATAGTCTGTAGCCTATAGCACATATAGCCCCTAAATTTAGCGATCAACTATGCATATTATATACTTAACATTTAACATACAACATTTTGTCTTTGTTACTCTTAGTTATAAAGAATGGTAGCACAGCATTTTTGAATGACTGTCTTCATGAGTTTGTCTGCATCCATATTGCAGGTTTCCTCTCACATAAAGTATGGTAGCAGTTATTTCTTCTAGTTCTTTCAAAGCGGTTCTTTCTGAGTTTCTGCTCACATGTTTTTAAATCTGTTTCATTGAGGTTCCAAATAATGGCTCATTGGCTTAGATATAACAAACACCTAGCATATATTCTTCTTATACACATGCAAAGTATTTCTAAAAAAAGTATTTCTTTTAATTTTAATTACTTTTGAAGTATTTCATGTAATTTCTATGAAATTATGTTGTCTTTGATATTTTGTTACTAATAAAATAGTTTATTTAAAAAAAAAAATTCCACTGCTTGTACTATTTTGGCACAATCCCTAAACTGAACTTGAGTAGTTTTACTAAGGGCACCCATCTCACATGAAATTAAACTATGTAAAAACATATTCTACCTGACTTCCTGATATAAATTACTATAAATTTGATATGGGAATTAATACTGAGACACTAATTTGGGCAAAGAGCACTAATGACTTGTTTAAGACTTGAAGTTAAAAGTTGAGGACTTGCAACTCGACTTGGACTTGCCTATTTTGACTCGAGACTTGACTTGGGACTTGTCTGTCTTGACTTGGGACTTGACTCGAGACTTGAATGCAAAGACTCGAGACTTACTTGTGACTTGCAAAACAATGACTTGGTCCCACCTCTGCACACTCATCTACACTCTTAAAAAAAGGTGACAGAAAGAACCAAAAAGGGGGTTTCGCGGCGATGTCACAGAGGAACCTTTTTTGGCAGGTTAATGTCAGTACCTCATCATCCACTACTATGCCCTTTTTCATCCCGTGGAAACTGCCACTGGTGTTTCAAAGAGTTCCTGCTTTCAGTCCTTCTGATGAATGGTTGAGGCTGGGTACATAGGATCCTGTAAAAAAAAAAAAAAAAAAACAACCTTTCATTAGTTTCTTAATTTTGCCAACCCTCAGACAACACATTACCAAGTTAAGTCTGTCATAACTTAAATATATTGGGTTTCTTCTGTGTGTATGTGTATATGTATATATATGTGCATGTGTGCGTATGTGTATGCATATATATAGTAGAAACTTAACTTCCTGTAAAGCTGCTTTGCAACGATTGTATCGTAAAAAGCGCTATACAAATAAACTTGAATTGAATTAATTTTAATAGGTTTAGCACAGGTATAATGATGCAAAATGACAAACAATGATAATGGAAAGGTATTTTTAAGCTGAACAGCAGTCGGAATAGAAACAAAATCAAAGCAAGTCAAAGTATTTTGGAAGTTCATGCATCCATCTATTCACTCTCCAAACCAAATCCTCTCTAAGGTCTTGGGGGCTGAAGCCTATACCAGCATCTTGGACCACAAATCCATCCAATTAATGGTATTTAAGCAATATAGTAACAATTATACAGTAACACTCAAGATTTTGGAAACATTACAGTGTTTTTGGGGAAAAAAATAGTAATATTGCAAAATATAATTACACGTTAAAAAGAACTGTTGTCTATTTTAATATATTGTAAATTGTAATTTATTCCTGTGATCAAAGCTGAATTTTCAGCATTTTTTTGAACAGTAGTGTCCTGTATGTTTGAGGTTTTACTTACTAGTAACATGGTACATAGCGACTTAGAGATGTTGTCCGACAGGAGACTCTGCGCTCCTCTGCTGCACGGCCATCAGCATATAATCTAGAAACATAATATGCAATTTATCACAGAGCCAACGATATTTAGCTTTATTTAAAGGAAGCAAGCTAGAGCAGAAGTGAAACGCAGAAAAGAAAATGGTACATGCACACACACACACACACACACACACACACACAAAACAAACAATTTCTTAAAATAAAATTATTAACATTCATGTATTTAGGTTTGTGTCACTACCTGTCAAAACCTTCCTTTAATGAACTGTAATATAACAGATGCATGGTGATATAAGAAAATATGTTGTGAAAAAAAAAATGCATATGAATGCATATTTCTTCTATGCTCACCTGTGTTTTCTGCATTTCTGTCAGCAGCTCCCTTCCTTTGCAGCTTCTCTTCCTTTGTAGAAAGATTATATTATCACTCCTGAAACCACAGAACAATTTTAATTTATCAGTATTTGTTTACCATGAAAGATCAAAGCACTTTTGAACTGATGTTAGGTTCAATTAATTCGTGCTTCATGTAAGTGACGTCACCCATTAACAGTATACAGCACATATTTTAGGTGAAATAACTTAGACAACTTCCAATAAACCATTGACAAACTGACAGCAAACCCTTTACAAAGCTATCAAAACCTCTCATCTACACATAAAGATGTGATTAAAAACCCAAACTTTCATAATAAGAGCTCAAGCTTCAGAGTTAGCCTATAACATACCTCGCCTGAAAACAGATGCTAGCAGACTTTTTCGAAGACTGTAAAACATTTCTGTGAAGTAAATATTCAACAGAAACATGTCAGTTACATGTAAGAAAGTGTCTGGAACAGTTCCCAGCTAACAGAAGACCAGCGGGCCACTGGAGGCCCTCTGGTAGCAGAGTCGGCGGCCCACCGGCGGACGCCACCCGCGGTTCACCGGCGTTTTGCTCATCGTTATTCCAGCGGACCACCAGCGGCAGCCACCGCTTTTCCGACAGCAGTCCGCTGACGAGCCGCTGGTTTATAATTACTGTTTGCTGGCGGTCCACAGTCGGTCCGTGGTTCATAATCAGTTCGATTACGCTAACCAAAATATCCTTGCACACAATAATGGATCAAAAACAATGTACAATGATAATTGCAAATTTATTTTCACAGATTAAACATACAAATGCATACAGTATATCTATCAGATAGTTTTATCCAATGTGACTTTCAAATAAAAGCATTAAATTCACATATGTCCATACAGAAGTCAACCACAAAATTAACCATGGTTTAACTAGGATTGTTGTAGTAAATTCACAGTAACTACCATAACCATGGTCTTACTACAGCATAGTAGTAAACCTATAGTAACTACAAACTTCACCATGGTTTCAAAAACTATGGTTACTACAGTTTTACTCAAGCATTACTAAAATATTACTTTAGTAGAACCATGATATCAAAACCTTAGTTTGAGAAAACTAAAACCCTGATTACTACAGTTATGATTACTAGTTTTACCATAGTAAAAACATGGTTGACTGTTGTAAGGGTACACTGATTTTCACAATCAAAGCAGCTTTAGAAAATTTCAAGGTTTCAAAAAAAAAAAATGACTGTGACTCAATGGGGAGCATCTTCTGGCAACAAATGAATGTCTATATGTCAATAACGCTAAGATAATACAAGTTATGTGTTCAAAGTCATGTTCAGTTAAATAGACAACCATTAAATGGTAAGTTTGGTGAATTTAAATCCACTTTATACTGTCACAAAGTCTGTAATATGTAAATAAACAATACTCGGATAATGCTAAATATTATTTAGCTGACAAATAAATGGGTATATCTCATGGAACTCAGAGAAAGATTAAACCTTGTTCGTTCACATATATATTACCATCATAGTAACAATACAAAGTGGGTTGAAAATCACTCAACGTATGCTTTAAGGCAATGATTACAATACATAACATTTGTCAGGTTGGTATGTTCATCTATAGTTGCCATCATCTGGGTCTTCATCTGAAGTCACCACAAGTGAGGCTGGATCCAAGCTGTAGTAACACTGGGATGGGAAACCTGAGAGATAGAAACAGGAAAACAAAAGGAGAAGAATTAGCAGAGATGCTGTTCATATTATTTCAGGCAAAAGATGATCATGTGCATTTATTACTAGAGTACAAGGTTATGAGTTGATATGTGAATGCTTGGCTAAAAGATGTATTTTTAATCTAGATTTAAACAGAGAGAGTGTGTCTGAGCCCCAAACATTATCAGAAGGCTATTTGAGAGTTTAAGAGTAAAATCTCTGCCTCCTTTACTGGACTTTGATATTCTGGGTACTGTCGATAGTCCAGAGTTTTGTGACATTATTTAGCTTACTTTGCTATAATTTGGTTAAATCACATTCTGATTTTATTGTATATCCCTTAGTAAGCATATAATTTGTCCTCAGTATTCAGGGAACAGACACAGTCTCACTCTAAAAAGTCGTTTATAGTCCATTCAAATAAAATGTTTTAATTGGTCAAACATTTAGAAGACTACAGCAAGTTATGTCAATTAAAATTTAACACTTTACTCCATGTGTTTCATATGTTACCTCAACTAAGATTTATTATTTTGGCATAATAAGAAATTGCGGGGGAACTAAAACATTTTTATAGTTTAACAAAATTATAAAAAGTTATTAACTGGTGTTTATCAATCACTAAAAACACACAATTTACAACACATAATAGCCATTCTTTAATAAAAATCTCCATTTATAACATTTGTCATACAGACTAAACATACAGGCTTAAAGAAAAAAAAAGTCACATACATCTCAGATGGCCTAAGGGTCAGTAAATTAACAGCAAATTTTCATTTTTGGGTGAACTATCCCTTTAGAGCTCCAGCTGACAAACATTACATCTGTAATACAACTGCAAAATTCAGTTTAAACTTTAATGAACTAAGAAAAACCTAAACAAGCTAAACAAAATGTTAGCAAACAAACATTTACAAATATTACTACTGTTCACAATTACATCTTTAAAATGAGGCAGAAGTCACAAAAAAAAAAAAAAAAAATGAAGCAGGAGTTACAGTACATAAAATCAAGTCAAGTCATCTTTATTTATAATGCACTTTATACAATACTGATCGTGTCAAAGCAGCTTTACAGTCAAACAGGAAAATAGTTTGTTAATAATGCAAGAGGACATTAACAAGTAATTTTTCCAGTTAAAGTCAGTTCATTGATGATTCAATGAAATCATCATTCAGTTCAGCTCTCTTCCAATAGTGTCTATGCAATCAGCCAAGCGTCCCCAAATAAGCAAGCCAAAGGCGACAGCGGCAAGGACTCAAAACTCCATCGGTGACAGAAACGGAGTAGAAAACCTTGGGAGAAACCAGGCTCAGTCGAGGGGCAGTTCTCCTCTGGCCAGACGAAACCAGCATGGCATGGTTTAATTCCAGCACAGGTCAGATTGAGCAGAGGACTTGTCTGGTTCTCGTGGTCTTGTCCCGATGGCCAACGAGGTCTTCACTGGGGATCTGTCTCTGGAGCTCATCTAGCTGACATGGTCTCCGCTGACATTCAGGGATGTAGAGGTCATCTCTAGGTGCTGATCCACCATCTGATCTGGATACGGACTGGATCTGGGTGGCTACGGTGACCTCGGAATAAGAATGAAACAGACTAATATTAGCGTAGATGCCACTGAGAACAATAAAGCACATTAGAATTGTAGTAAACACTCTAAACATTTACACACATTACCTGGAATGAAAACAATGAACTCCTAGTCTTGAAGGTACACACAGTATGTAGTTGCAGTGGAGCGGTCTGGTGTTTGGTGCCTTGGAAGAACTGACTGGGTTGCATCTGAAATCTTGCAGTGATGACAAAGCACCAATGAAACCTTTGGCCACACCCTGATGGAGAAAGAAAAGTACATTTTAAGTTAAAAAAAGTTAAATTATATCCACTTAACAACTCATAAAACACTTTCTAAATGTCCACTCAAAAAAGTTGGATATGTTGCATGATTTTCTCGTTAAATTTAGTCAAAATTAACATTTAATCATAACGTAAAAATAACATTTATTTAGTGCAACTCACCTGACTCGTGAACTTGACAAGATGGCAGCGCTGTTTCTCCCGTGAAGTCACTCAGGTTCATGCACGTGCCGAATGATCTCAGTGTTGGCTGGATTTGTGTTTATTAGTTTAGTCAACATTTAGCATTCTAAATGTTGACTGGATTTGAAAATAACCATTCATTTAATATTTTTTTTAAATATACTTGTGCAGACTTAATATGTCTTCTCAACTAAGCACACGCAATAAAAAGAGTTCAACTTAAATATTTGGTAACACTTTATTTTGATAGTCCACTTTAGACATTCTACTAACAGTAAGAAACTTTGCAAGTATATGTCAACTTATTCTACTAACCCTAAACCTACCCTACTGAGAGTTAGAAGACATGTAGTTGCAAATTAATGAGAATTAGTTTACACGTAGTTACAAAGTTACTTATAGTTAGTAGAATGTCTAAAGTGGACTATCAAAATAAAGTGTAACCAAATATTTTTTCCCTTTCAACATTTTGTTAATTGGATTTTTTACAGTGTACATATGCCGCAGTATTGGGAGGAACATCAGAACTAATTTACACAACTGTTAAAAAGTCTGGGGTCAGTAGAATTTTTACTTTGAAAGAAGTCTCTTATACTCACAACTCAAAAAACAGTTAAAACAATAACATTGTGAAATGATACTACAATTCAAGAGAACTGTTTTTTTTTTTTATTTGAGTATGTTAAAATTGTAATGTATTGCTGTGATCAAAGCTGAATTTAACATCATTACTCCAATCTTCAGTGTCACACGATCCTTCCAAAATAAATCTGATTTGCTGCTCAAGAAACATTTCTGATTATTAACAATATAAAAAAAGATGTGCTAATAAACATTTCAGTGTAAACTTTTTTTTCTTCTTCTCAGGATTCATTGTTAAATAGACTCCAGACCTTTAACTGGTACAATACTGTTCTAAAGTTTACAGTCAGTGAGATTTTTTAATAAATTCATTTTTATTCAGCAAGGATGCATTAAATTGATGAGAAGTGAGAGTAAATATTTTTGTTTTTAAAAACACTGTTAATTTTAAACTTTGTTCATTAAGGAATCCTGAATAATACACACAAAACAAAATACGAATCAGGAATATTTACTGAGCAGCAAATCAGCATATTAGAATGATTTCTGAATAATCATCATGTAAAAATGATGCTGAAAATTCACCTTTGATCACAGAAATAAAAGACATTTTAACATCACTCACTCATGTTTGGATGTCAAAACCTTCTTAAAATAACTTTAATAAAGAACTGTAAAAGATGCATGGTGATATGCATTTTTTAAACTAATTTGCATATATGAAGTGATTTAATGAGCTTACCTATGTTTCCCACATCTCTGTCAGCAGCTTCCTTCAGAAATGTAGATATCTTGGAGCTTCTTCTGTTGTAGAAGTGTCACTGCTGAAACCACAGAACAATTTTTATCAATAATTGTTTGCCATTAAATATCAAATCACGTTTTAACTAGATTCAGTTAATACATTCCCCTTTAAGTGACGTCACCGATTAACAGTAAAGTTACAGCACATATTTTAGGCCAAATAAATTCGTCTAATTCCAATAACCCATTGACAAAACCTTTACAAAGCTATTAAAATCTCCCAACTACACATAAATGTGTGATGAAAAATCTAAACTTTGATAAATCAGAGCTCAATATACAGAGTTAGCATACATCGTCTGAAAACAGTTGAGATGCTAACGGACTTTTTCGAAGACAATAAACCGTCTTTATGAAGTAAATATTGAACAGAAGCGTATCAATTACAAGAAAGTATCAGGAACAGTTGTATGTAATATTTGTGTGATTTTTAGGGACTAAACTCACCTGAAAATGGTGAAAACAGCAGCGAGAGACGCAGTGTTGCAGCTGTCAGTCGGAGAGTTGCCGCCCCGTTTCCATGGTAACTCCCTCGCTGCAGCGTTTGAATGAGACTCAGAGTGGGAGTTCATCAATTCACCTCACAGTCATGCAGCATTTAAATAAACATAAACAACAAATTGTTTTTATATCATTTTGAATTTTAATCGTTTTGTAGTTATATGACCCATTCATACATAGGTGTAAACTGCAAACCCGCACGTGATAGTGGGACAAATTAGCACTTTTATTTTAATTAACATTTTTTTTTTTTTTGCTATTTTTTTTATTAGATTTTGTAATTGTTTTTACGATCATTAAACTATCTATTTTGTTTAAAAATGTGCTTGCAGTTTTTATACTAAACTTTTGTTAATAATTAGAACTATTTTTATTCAGTGCTTCAGATTCCTTTTAACTGTA
This sequence comes from Onychostoma macrolepis, assembly GCF_012432095.1. Taxonomy (NCBI): domain Eukaryota; kingdom Metazoa; phylum Chordata; class Actinopteri; order Cypriniformes; family Cyprinidae; genus Onychostoma; species Onychostoma macrolepis. The sequence goes on from NC_081155.1 coordinate 3,422,356, forward strand.
AAATGTAATGTAAAACATAATATACGTATATATATATATATATATATATATATATATATATATATATAATTTATAAAACAAAATTGTCATGTAAGAGCTCAGTATAAACACAGGACAAGACCCTCCGCTTGCCACTGGTGCACCAACGGAGGCCCAGCCGCGGCAAACCGCTGACCGACAGCGTTTTTAGATTGGTCGGCTCGCCGATGGCATGCCGACGGTGGTCCGACCGTATTAAGCCGCTGAATTTGTGCCGCCCAAAAAACGCTGGTGGACCGCCATTGTTTGCTGGGATTTTGCTATCTGGGTTGTATGTGATATTTGTGTGATTTTAGGGACTAAACTCACCTGAAAGCAGTGAAAATAGCAGCGAGAGACGGAGATTTACTGTTCGTCAGTTACAGTGTTGCACACCGTTTCCATGGAAACTCCCGCCGCTGCAGCGTTTGAATGAGCGCGCGAATTCAGCTCGAGTCCATTTAAACACGTCACAGTCATGCAGCATTCACAAACCTCTTAAAATCTTTAAACTCATTTTGTAGTTCTACGACCAATACATTGGTGCAAAATGTATGATAGTGGGATAAATAAAAAATAAATTATATTTTAAGATTTGTATCACTCAGCCTTTTTATTTCATTTTAAAACATGATTTTTAAACTAAACTTTGCTTTTGCTAAATAAGCATAATAATTTTGCCAGGTCATGCAAAACAGCATTAAAATAGGAGTAAAAAGTATAAAAGGACTGATCTACTGGTGTTTTTTTAATTAAACACTATTTATAACTAAAAATTAATACTTTATTGAGCTTTAATTGAACACAACTAAAAGAAAATGAGTCTGGAATGAGTTCTGGACCAGGCAGCTAGGAACATTTAGCTCACTTGATCTCACTTTCCAGAAAAAAAAATATTTACAAAAATGTTGATTGTGAAGAACCATTATATAGTCTAAAGAACCTTTTGTGCAATAGATATAGGTTCTTTTGGATATTAAAGGTTCTTCATGGAAACATACACCCTGCCAAATAACCATTTTTTAAGAGTGTATTTTTTGTAATAACTGACAACACATTTGCCAAATTTGATTGTTTCATTTTCAGAAATCATGAGATTAATTATGATTATTTTATTGAGCCCTTTTTTTTTTTTTTTTAAGAGTAAGAAATAACTAAATATGTAGTTAATACTTTTGAAAAACATGGGTTATTTTGTAATGGTTCTACTAAAAATGCTGTGGTAAACCATAGTTCATTTTGCAATTACTATGGTTTTCTACAAAAACTATAGATAAATCATGGTTACTGCAGTAAAACCATGATTAATTTCGTAGTTACTATGGCTTTACTACTAAAACCATAGTTAAACCATGGTTTATTATGCAGTTACTGTGGTTTTACTACAAAAACCATAGTTTAACTATGGTTACTGTGGTAAAACCATGGTTAATTTTGTAGTTACTATGGTTTTACTGCAAAAACCATAGTTAAACCATGGTTACTACAAAAAAACCATGGTTAATTTTCGTAAGGGGATTCACTGGTTCAACACCAGTACCACGTAAAAAGAGTGACTCCGATGCAGTTATACTTTCACTGGAGTACCTGACCCTAAACCTACCCAGTTCTGAACAATAATGATGACGATAAATTATCGCGTCGTCATGATGCTAAGGGTTTCCTATTTAAAGTGTTGAACCAGTGTGTCCTTGCGTGGAGCATGGCTGATGCCTGTCACTGACTTACATTGGTATCACTTCTGTGAGCCCATCACGGATTTTTTTCTGTGAGCCCATCACGGAATTTTCGGCGATTCCGTGATGCCACCACAGATTCGGAGGTTAATTAAGTCCGCGAACATTACATGGAATTCTGTGAGATCATGTTGTTTATTTCAGTTAACTGAGCATTACTTTTGCGAGTCAAAAGCATATTACAACAATTTACACTTAACTAAGAATAATGGTCAAATTTATAACTGTTAATATTCTAAAATAAGATCTTCTTTATGACTTATGCAGCCTACAAATGCGACCTCCAGAGGATGCAGCCTTCCGTTTGAGAAACGGCCTGGGAGAGTTGATTTAACACTTTTTACTGTGAGTGTAAAGATTCCTTTTTTTTTTTTTTTTTTTATTGATTGGCAACAATCTATAGCTTTGTCAGTGATTTAAGTAATTGGTTAAATCTAAGTGTTTGACATAAACAAAATATATACATTTAATTATTAAACTTACCTTTACAAAAGTAACATAAATTTCTAGGAAGCAAATAGTGGAAAAGTTCATTTCTGACCCTGGGCCAAAGTGAAAAGTGATCAACAGAAACAGGTCTTTCATTCTGGTGCACAGACACTGCTCACTGACATGCAGCTTCAGTTGAATTCAAAACCTTTCAACATCAAAGAAAAGGTTTTTAATCCCACAAACAATCAAAGAAGTACAGAGAGCAGCTGTCTGGATGTGTGATCAAAACTGCACAAAGAAAAACAATTATTTACTCAGACTTCCTTCAACAAGGATCTTCTGTGATGCTTCTTTATGGATGAATTTTGTGTTTTCTTTTAATTGTGTGGGGAATTTACATGTGATGAAGACTTATTTAGCAGGCTTAAACCAGGACAGAAGTTAATTGACCTGTAAAGATTAGGACACTACTAACCACTCAGTGAGTTGCACAGTTTTGAAAACGAATGTTAAGGGTTGTTTTAAGGACATGTTTGTGAATGCCGGTAGCCAGCCACTCTGAAGCGGTCAAAGGCGAATCTAAACGAGTCAAAAAGTCGAGACAGGACCCATCGTCAACATTTCTGTGTCCACTACTCTAGTTCATCCATAAACCAGAAAAGAGACTCAAAGTGCTAAATACCAGAATTATCCTTTAAATAAAAACTCACTACCACATAAAAATTATTTGGCCTGTTTTTTTTTCATCATGTAATTCTTCTATACATGAACAAAAACAGTGTATCAAATGTCTGTTTGCGGTAAAGTAACTTATTACTGATCTTTTTGGAAATAACCGGGCCGGTTTGGGAGCCTCTCTCCTTGTCTTTCTCTCAGACAGTAACACACACACACCCCATACTTTTTTTTTTTTCCTTTAAGACAATATACCTTTATTCGAATGGAATAACTAACACTGAACTCATGATTACAACAGACAGGCCCTTGGTATGGCTTAGTTGAAGTATTTCACCGACTCAGCTAAACAATTTTAATGTCAATTGGTTATTTGATTACATTTGCATTATTATATTATGAATATGGATCAAGTTAGTGATAGCTGTTTTACAGTAATACTGTAAAGATTGTGTGCTATAAATATGCATGTAATGCACATCAGTAAAAAAATCTTTGTCCTTGTTCATTTTGTTTTTTGTCACAGGATGTCGATGAAAGCACTCAAATGGCCATAGCGGAGACAGTATTTGGAATCTTTGTCATTCGACAAGAAGGTGCAGAGCCTGGCGATGACCCCGCGGATGTTGGTATTGTCCTGGAGGGGGTGGAAGTGATGAGTGAGTTGGGCAATGTAGCTTTTGCTGTGGTGATGTTGCTGGGGCTTGTCTACGCGCTAAACCTGAGCTACCCCCAGGAGCTCAAGTACACTTTTGAGGTTCTGCAGAAGATCATTATGGAATTGGATGGAAACAAACTATCCAACAAAGGACAAGTTCTCAAAACACTGCTTTCCCGTTAAGAAACATCGCCATAGCAAAAGCTACACCAGAAAACTTGTACCTTCTGTTTTGTTGTTTCGGTACTCCAGCACATTAAACTACAGGTGTAAGTGCAAATCTTGAAGGGGAATGTGAGTATAAAGACAGGGCCCCATTTCCCAGTATATCAGTGTTCAGTTCATCTGGGGGTTTTTTGTGCTCTGTTTTTATTAAAAAAATGTTCTCTCTGATGCAAGGTCCAGTCTATTGGCACTTAAGGAAAGCTGTATGCTGAATTATTTTTTCAGTTTCTCATAAAAAATTAAAGGGATAGTTCGGCCTATCCCTTTAAGACTAACCTATGTTTAATTTTTTTTAAGTTTAAACATTTACAAATTTCGGGAGTTAAACTTTATTGTAAGATCTCCATTTGTCTTGTTTTTACCCTTGATGCCAACCATACTGTAGACATTGTTGAAACTTGTTTAAAAAAATGTCCCTACGTTTCAATGTAAAAAATTTAAATATATATTTATGCAAAAAATGTTCTAACTTTGGTAAATATTTTTTATTAACTTCTGTGTGAGTTCACCATCACATAAAACCACAGGTGCAAGATGTACAAAGTGCAAATGTTAAGAGTAGATTAAGTGGGATGCGAGTGAGAGGGCCCATTTCCCTGTATTCTCATAACAAACTTGAGATATATTTCCTTGTGTTATCAACAAGCAACTCAACTGTGTAAAACAATGTGCATTATATATTTCTCATTTGTTGTGTGTTGTTTCCACCATTAGAGTTTGTTAAAAAGGTTTTAATTTATTCAACTCAAAAGCTATTCTTTGAAGTAATGTAATTAAATCATGGAAAGGATTTCCATGTGATTAAATGGCTTTCTTTCAGCATTAAGCACTTTTGTTAGGCTAACTTAAATAAATTCGTTGGTCCAAAACATTGCTGATTAGTTGGGCTGACACTATTAAATTAAGCTGTGCCCAACCATAGTAAATAAGTTGAATCAACCTTAATAAATTAAGTTGACCCAACGTAAGTACATTAAATTGGAATAACAGAATTGCATAATGCTGAAATAAAGCAAGTTAATCATGTGGAAATCCTTTCCATGATTTTTTTATGTTCATTCAAAGAGTAATTTTTTTGAGTGTATATATATATATATATATATATATATATACAAATACATATACATACAGACAGACAGATAGATAATATGTTTGGACTTTTGAAATCTTCTGTTCTCACCAATCCAGTCAACTGCCCATCTGATGTATCTTATAGGGAAATTTTAAAATAAGGAAAGTTCACAAAAATGTTGACTTTAAAAGCAAGTTTAGCAAAATCTAAGGGATACATTTGGCTTCAGATGTTTCCCAGTAGTAATTGCTGAACCACTTACTTACAAAACTTGCTGTAACAATACGTTGGTGGTTGGTCACACAAGCGCTTTCATAAAAAACAAACAAACAAACAAACAAAAAAAAAACGGTCAAATGACTGGCAGCTACAGCTGCCAAAAATACACCGTAAAATTACAGTAAAATATCTTGCTTGAAATAAAGTGCACAAACAATCATTTTAATAATAATAATAATAATAATAATAATTTTCATTAAAGGTTTTACAAAAGAAAACAACAACAACAACTTATTTTACAGATTTTTATTTGTTTCAATTACGATATTTTACTTTAATTTCATGGTTTTTGTTTGGCGGCCATAGCTACCAGTCATTTGACCGTTTTTACAGTGTATAGTCAACTTTTCAACCCGGCTATTTATAGACAAGAAGTACCACAACTACCATTTTGTAGTCCATAGCTATTTTCTAAGTCTATAGACACTTGAGTAACTGACTGAGTAACTGACTGAAATTTACATTTTTTGGTGTTGCTGCTTAAAATGGTCCCCTCTTCTCTGTCATGTCGTTACAATCACATTCACTTTGTCGTGGTGTCATTTATGGCTTGATGTTAAAGTCAGTTCCACTGTTTGCATTCTAAACCAAAATGTTTTAGCAAAGACAAATGTTTGTATTTTTATTATTACTATTATTCTTGTGAAAACAATTCGCCTCTCTAACTTCAGGAGATCTAAGGATTGTAATGTTGGGAATGACTGGAGCTGGAAAGAGCACAACGGGAAACACCATCCTGGGCAGAGATGAGTTTGAGTGGATTTTAGTCCAGAGTCAGTTACGCAACAATCTAAGAAAAAACTGACAAGAAAAGGTAACAGGTTTGACACTCGACACTCCAGGCCTGCAGGATACATCAGCACAAAAATGAAGTGAAGGCTGAAATAGAGAAGTGCATCTTGAAATCTCGGCTCCTGGTCCTCTGCTGGTCATCAGGTTGGATATGAGACTGACAGAGGAAGTGATGGACACAGTCAAGTGGATTCAGGAGGACTTTGGAGAAGATGCAGCATGCACGTCACACCATCATTGCGTTCACTCACGCTGATTCACTGAGTAATAAACCACTGAAGGACCGTATAGAAGAGAGTTCAGATCTACGGCAATTTGGTACTGCCGTACTTTGCTTAAAGAGCAAGTCAAATGGGCTTTCAAATAAACAACCTGGGCTGCGTTTCCCAAAAGCATTATAAGCTTAAGTACATCGTAGACCCATTGAAACCAATGGAGCTACGATCATCTTAAGCTTATGATGCTTTTGGGAAACGCAGCCCTGGTCTCATAGAAATTCGTACCTCTGTGCACTTTTTGTGCGACACCGTTTTATGTACCTTGCTGCACGTTTCATCCGCAGTTTCAAATAGAAATGTCCACTGAGTGGCGCTAAAACACAGGTTCAATATGTGAACCCTGGCACGTTTTTATTACGTAGATATTGGTACGTATTGCTGTTTTTTTATTATGTTGCTTCAGATACGTATTGTGGCGGTTCAGAATTCAAATATCCGGGGACTGTTGCCAAAGGTTAATGCTCTATCGTGTTGAAAATACGCCCTACACCAAATCCAGCCCTAAACCTACCTGATAGTGTTAACAAATGCAAAACTGATATAAAAACATATTAGCTGATGCAACTGTGCCATTTGAACTTTCTTTTATGCAGATTTTAACTGCTTTGTGGTACCGTAGTTTCACGGGATTTGAACCGGTGCTTCTCGTCTCCTAAGTCCGTCTCCGTACTCCGTGAGCTACCGAACAAACTTATCAGAGATGAAAACCCATATATATGAAGCTGAATGTGTGCGATGTTAACGTTCGAAAGCATCAGTTTTCAAATCTCCCAGCATATTAATATTGTTTTGAAGTCATAGCATCATATTCTTCAAGTAATTGTGCCAAAATTACGCTTTATTAATCGCAACACTGTAAATTTGTGTGAAAGTGTTCATTTATTTTGGAAACTGCAGTGATATGTACTTATTGGTACGTATTTCATGTCACACTAAAAAGTGTGTTACACATTTAGAAAGGAACCGGCGTCATTTCTGGTGTAACACATTTAATGAGATTGGTTGCATGTAAATCTGCAAGAAAAGATATGACAGTATAAAGTCAATCACATATGGAGCATCTCAATTCTGTGTGTTATCTATCTGCTCACGTCGCATTAACTACTGTATTACGTGTTCTTTTTGTTTTACTCAGAATAACATTCTCTAAATGCTCTATAACATTCCCTGTTGTTTACGAACAACTGTAAACTGTAAACAAGTGCACCCAGGTATGTAAATGCCATGAGACCAGGTTGCAAATAAATATATTTTGCAGTCTGCAAAATTGTTATTTAAAAAAGTGCATGATAAATAAAGATATTGTCTCTCAAAATAAAGAGCCGATTGAATCGCCTTAACGAGTCGTTATATTTTCGAATTTTTGCCTGTTACTGATATAAGTCACTAGGTAACATATTTGCATAATCCCCCCTGCCCGCGAAATACAAACACTCTGACCTGATAATTCGCTGTGAACCCATTATTTCTTAAGAATGTGTCGATTAATGTAGACTGTCGTTGTTCTATTTACTTCGTTTAATAATGAAGAATGTTGTGTACAGGCATTTTGTATGCTTCTTCTGTCTGATACCCATTTCAGGTCTTGGAGTCTCTACTGATGAGCTGATGAGTTGAATCAGGTGTGTTGATTAAGGAGACATGCAAAATGTGCAATGTAGGGTTTACAGCAGGGGTCACCAAAATTATTTCTGGAGGTCCGGTATCCCTGCAGAGTTTAGCTCCAACCCTAATCAAACACACCTGAACCAGCTAATCAAAGTCTTGCTTGGTATACTTGAAACTTTCATACAGGTGTGTTGAAGCAAGTTGGAGCTAAACTTGCTCCTGTGTGGTGTTGTGAACTTTTATCTTCTACGAAGCAGAGACCAGGAGACGCTGGAATATCTTTCATCCAGAAGTTACTCTTTATTGAGAACTCGCTGCGCGTCGCTGTAGTCATCCAAGTCTAACTAAAAGCAGTGATACATTGTAGTGTATATACATTTAGGGGGCAGTGCTTAGGAATGGAAACAAAGCACCTGGGTGACGACTTTAAACAAAGCATGCAAATGAGAAAGACAGACCCAATCAACAACACTCGATTGCATTGATAATCCAATCAGTCTAACGATTCATGTCTGGGCCAGGGGGCTCTGAAAGCCATTTGCAGAACAAAAGATTCGAGTCTGGCTCATTTGGCTCATTTCACTTACAATAGGAGAACAGGAACTGGCAGGGACCTCTTGCATCTGATGTAGTGATCTGACTCATGTCACCATTTTTCACCTTAAATGCTACATACAAGGTATATAACTTCTTCAGTTTGTACACTATTACATTGGAATCTAAATTAAACATTTAAATAAATTTGTAATCCCACAGTGGTGACCCCCGGTCTACAGAAAAGTGACAGGGAACAATCTCCTCCCTGCTACTACAGCAGACTACATCAAAACCGATACCTGCTCTAGTCCACATCCTCAACACCTCCCACACTACTGATGAATTTCCCAAGCTATTGTAATTTCAAGACTGGATGACTGAAATGCTCTACTGGTGGATCTCTGCAGATAATCCAGAACGCAGCAGAAAAAACAGTCTTCAGTCAGCCAAGAGAACCACATCAAACCACTCCTGATCTCACTACAATGGCTGCTAATTACTTCCAGAATCAAATTTAAGGTTTTGCCCCTCTGGCTTTCAGGACGTCAATTGGAGTCAAACCATTTTACCTCGATTCACTACTACTGCTCCAACCAGCTACAATCTCTGAACGAGTGACACCTTGTTTTTCCTTAACAACAAGCACAAATTGGATGAATTGGACATCCAGGAGTGTAAAATACTTGAGTAATGTTACTTGATTACAGTACATAAGTATTATTTTGGTGTATTTGTACTTTATTCAAGTACAATTTTAAGTGACTGCTTGTACTTTTACTTGATTTCTTATTTCTTTCTTCATTTCTTTACTCCTTACAATTTTAGTTCAACTTGAAAAGTTCTGGTTACATTTTTATTCCATCTTAACACACATTAAATATGGTACATGGAAACTCACACGTGCAAGCTAATGCAATTTTTTTATTATTATTATTTTGTTTTCTTATTTATGCATCAAGCACATCCATTTTAGCTTCGGTTATAACTTTCATCAGGTAAATTTCTGGCTTCAAAATTTCTTTGCCATCAAATGTGAGGAAGCATATTAAGGTAACTATTTAGATATAGCGCGATCTACAGTATTGATAACTCCTAAAAAGAGCATCCTTAAAACCATGAACCCCGCAATCTGAGTCTACACCTTGTTTCAGCAGCAGTGGGATCCAAATCACTAAATGCAGATGCTTGTTACTCATCTCTCGAGAAAAGGAACAAACGCGAATGGAGCGTCTCATTGGTAACACTCATGATGAACGCATCCAGAACCCTCGATCACAGAATGCACAAGCTCCTGACCAAGACACATAACACATAGATGGTGTGCGTCCTCATGTGTCCTCAGGCATGGAATCAGTGATGTAAAGTCCAGGGGTCAGAAAGTAAAAGTCCTGCCATATAGCTTTCTAGTGATCCCGGAGACCTTGATTAACTTGTTCAGGTGTGTTTGATTAAGGTTGGAGCTAAACTCTGCAAGAAAGTGGATCTTTAAGGCCAGAGTTGAGAACCCCTGTATCAACATTTCTTATTTAGAGCAAAAAATAAAATAAAATGCAATTAATTTATTTCATTTTATTGTTCCCATGTTTCCTGTTTCCTTAGTTTCTAAGTATATCCTTGTTGTTTCTATAATTACTGACTGATTTCCATTGGTATCTAGTTTGGTTCCTCATTTTCTCTTTTGTATAGTCCTTTGTCTTAGGCCCGAAACACTGCATGATTTTAGCAATCCTATAAGATCACTGCATGTCACTCTGTGCAACATGGATCTAATACCCCCGCCCGCCCGCACATTTCATGTTTCTCTTATCACGCACGATGTTTGTTCTATTCGACCGAAGTGAAAATCACCAGATATTCCACCATGATTCCAGTTCGAAACGAGTGTATATGTTCCATTCAAAGTGCATTAAAGTGTGCGAGACGTGAATTTTAATAGTATTTATTTACAGAGGTATATTATGTCACACTTCTCCAGAAAGTTTCGTCTGTGTGTGAAGACTGAATGAATGTTCCTATGTGAAGTAAACTTCAACGGTTTTCCATAGAATACTGTGTAGGGATCATATCAATCGGAACACAGTTCATGCACGGAGCTCTCTTCTAACGAGCTGATTATCTGAATCAGGTGTGTTAACTAAGAGAGACATGCAAAATATGCAGAGCAGGGGCCGCGAGGACTGGGATTGGGAACCGCTGCACTAGTGGTAAACAAAACGAGCAAAATAAATCACACTTTAGCAGTTGTAGTTTTTATGTGTGCTGAATAAAAGTGGAAGGGATAAGAGCTTGAGGTAAGCAGTTTTATGTTTTAGTGCCATATGTCGCATTTTTATTGGTTCGTCAGTAAACGTGGATCGTACCAGCAAACACACGGTGCGATGATCATGCTGTATCGTAGGCATCTTTGTATCTTTGGTCGCAAGACCGTAACAACGGCCGTCTTTGAGCCTCTTTCACGGTACAACACATGACCACCGATTAGGAGCCATGATCACAGAAATCACCACAATTGATTCATGATGCCAATCTTTCATCTGGGACAGCCAAAAACTGTGCAGTGTGTTTAGGGTTTAGGTTGTTGTCATACAGGATTCATCCAATCAGATGATGACTCTGAAACTCCCTAGAGTTTCCCATTTTGTTTGGCTTATCCATCAGATATTCAGCCAACAGTATGTGATTGTGACATCAAAGTAACAATATAGGCCACATGGCACAAAACATTGTTGTGATGTCCTTATCTGAATGCCCCACTAGATGGCACTCTAGTTCCTTACTTAGAGGGTGTATAAGAAAAAGGGGATAGAGGAAGTGTTTTTAGAGAGAAGGCTGTGAATGTGCATGTGAGTTACTAGGCTAGTTTAATGAGTTATTAAGTTCCTGAGAAGAATACATCGCTGTGTTTCTTGCCTGCATGACGACATAACAATTGCCACATTCAGACTTTTGATCATAAATGAGAAATAATGTTTAAAATATGAAAACAGAACTATACAAGTGGAATAAATATTCATTAAAATATGCAGACTTGCAATATACCTCCATTACAGGAGTTGTTTTCTAAAATTTTCAGAACAAACACTGTCATCTTATTTTAGTCTCCCTAAATAAATAAATACATTAATGAATAAATTAACAAACAAACAAACAAATAATACAACCAACCTCTATTCAAATCCAAAATTTTATGGATTTGCTAAATGTCCTCTGGAGTTGTTTCTTGACAGATGTGTTTACACATGTGAGTGATAAAAAAGCATTTGCAAAATAATAATATAATAAATACATTTTAAAAAATAATAATAATTTATATACATGGAATCTTACGAAAAACGATTTGATATTTTTCATTTTTCAAAAATGCTAACTAGTATAGTTATTTAAAAACCAGACAAAAAAAAAAAAAACTTATTAAACTTACCAAATGAGTATACTGAGAATTTGTCTTGTGGTGTTAGTAAGTAGTGTTTATCATGTAATAGAGTGGTGAATATCAACATTAAGCATTTACCTTATTATTATTAAACTTAAAAAAGTTTAATTTCATTCATACTCTGTGTTCTGCTCTGAGCCACTAGAGGGAGTGTGATTGTCCGTCGAATGAGCTTCCGAAACGAAAGTGAAAGAAGGAAATAAGAGACGCCTTTTCAAGTCGAAAAAAGGAACACTATTCAAACAGCCTTATGTTTTGTGGTAAGCAAGTAACTTTTTCTTCATGTAACTATGTATTCAAAAGGAAGTGATTTTTTTTTTTTTTGGTCTTCCTTTGGTCATCGAGTAAATGTTTTAAAAGTTGATATGTGTAAATGTTTCTCTACCGTGACTCTTTTAAATGCACAGGGATGACATTATTGTAAGTACAGTAAACAGAAACAATCTCCATGGACCTATGATTATTGATTGTTGCACAAACACAAAAAAAAGGGGTCAGGTGCCTAGGGCCTTTAACTGTAACAAAAGTGATACATTCAGCAACACTGCAAAACAGCAGTGATGAAAATCACACTTCTACTGCATCCAAATGACCACAGCAGCACGTAAACAGTCATAGATTTAAAGCTGAAACAACACTTCACAATAATGAACATGATATTTTTGGTGAGTAAAGTGAATTATGCCATCAAAGAAAGCCCTATTGTTGTCAGGGAGTAAATTTTTGCCCGTCTTGCCTTTTTGCTTGCAAAGTCATTTTTCATTTAGCTGGCTGCCAACCTCACGATTGATCCAACCCGATCTCTTGAAAATGTGTCAATAGAACGAGTTTATGTTTCAATTTGGTGTACTATATGCATAAATGGACTTTGGCGTGCATATGATACACAGTGGTTAGGATTAGGGGTATGGTGTAGATGCGTATCATTTGCATGCATAAACTGCATATCAAATGCATGCCAAACATATGCGTATCATATGCACACCAAAGTGAATATAGCATGGTTTTCTGTTTTTATGTGGCATACTATTTATATGCATTTTCATGAGACCAGGCTCGACTGATGCTAATTATGGCATGGCACTTGAGCTTTGAGAAGCTTCACTCCGCCAATGCCACTGGTACATGAAATGCTAAGAAGAGCTACCTGAATGTTTGGGTACAAATCACATTTCCCTTTATCATGCAGGAATGCAAGTAGTTCCAGTGCTGTTAGTTTGCTTTAGGGAAAGTTATGATACTTTCTAATTCCATGATGAGGTATTTCCAGTCAACATCAGACTCATTTCTAGTGCTCAATGTTCTTCCAAGCTGCTAAAATTGATACCTTATTGTCTGAACATCAATATTTTGAAAGTTATTTTGCACTCTAAAATTGTCTCTCACCTCACCCAGGGAGCTGAAATGGTCCTCAAGCATTTGGATAGCATATTCCACCACAAGATTAAAGAATGACACATCCATTCTTTTTTGGGCACTGGGCTTTGGCTCATCAGCTGCTTTATAATTGTCTCTTTGTGGTTCAGAGCCTTTTCTCCTTAAAGTCCATATAAAGTCAATTCTGAGAATTGTTTGTAGATACATTATAAATGTTAGAAATGCATCGCTGAAACATGTTACAAAGACTGTGAACTATGTAGTACTAAATTGTGGAGTTAGACCGCTAACGGTTTTTCACCATTTTCGTGATCAGGATTTTTGGGGCGGAGCTAAATCATGACTCGATGATGCAATCAAGCCACCGAGCACGGCCCCTCCTCCAACGCTATAAGAGATGTGTTCGACTTGAAGCAGCACTGCAGAACGATCAGTGTGTGACATCAAAGTACAGTGAGAGCTACAGAGAGCAGACGCTCCTGATGCTTTCGAATCGATCTCACGGTACTTTGATGTCATGCACTGATCGTTGTGCAGTGCTGCTTCATGTCGAACACACCTAATAACTAGAGCGCTTTAGCATCAGTGGTTTATGATTCAATCACGAGTTCCTGTCATTACCGTTAGTTACTACATCCTACAGTTTGCTAGCTAGCTATGCCTTCGTCATGTAAATGCTTAATTGGTTGCGATCATTTACTAAACAGATCGGTCTCTTTATCAAATAAGCTGCTAGAGGAAGACAGTTTAGAGAGACGGCAGCATTCCCATGAGTGGGCGTGGTTTCAGCACCGCCAGTGGACACGCCGCCAGCGTTTGAGAGCAGAACGCAGCTTATTTGACAGCTTATTTTTTCAAGATTTTGATACCTTTTATTATTTACTTGACAGGTTTTTTTTAGCATTCAAACTCAAAACACACATTTAATATTGACTTTACACGGACTATAAGCACTGCTTAGACATATATTTCCTCAAGCTTTTTTTTCGGTTGCTGTCTTGACTGCATCGTTAAAGATGATTTCACTGTAGGGTAAGGTAGTGGCAACAGATAAACTGAAAGCAGAGGTGGAGAAAGCAAGACCAAAGGAGGCTGATGCAGTGGCAACAATGTCATGTTAGGTAGTTGCAGCTTCTGCATGGGGCCCTGTACAACCCCGCTGTTATGATCCAAAGGAAACATATGCACAGAACTGACAGTTTCGATTTCTCCTTCCAGTTTTCAACATAGAACAATGTTATGAACCAAATGGACCAGTGGTACAGTACTTTACAACCACAAATAGATGTTAAATTGATGTCTGCTTACTGGATATAACAAATATCTGAACATTGTGTTGTGTCAATGTAAACATTGACAAATATTTGAGAAAACTTAAAAAAAAATAAAAAAATAAACCAATCGCAGCTCGCATCAAGTTCAAGTCACTGATGCTTGCTCATAGAACAACCACAGGCTCAGCACCCGCCTACATGCACTCACTATTAAGAATCTACATCCCCTCCAGAAATCTGAGATCTGCTAGTGAGCGACGCCTCGTGGTACCATCACAAAGAGGCTCAAAATCACTCTCCAGAACATTCTCGTTCACCATTCCTGGCTGGTGGAATGATCTTCCCACCCATATTCGGAGTACTGGATCCCTGTCAATCTTCAAGCAACAGCTGAAAACTCATCTCTTTCGACACTACTTGACTTCAACCTACACATAATAAAAAAAAAAAAAAAAAAATCTTTCTCCTTACTTATTCCTTCCCTTGCTAGCTTGTACTTATTTAAACAATGCCTGAGACTTGGTGTTACAAGAACTTCCTTTGTCGAATTGCCTCTTCAAGATGAATCGCTTCATGTGTTCCCCAAATTGTAAGTCGCTTTGGATAAAAGCGTCTGCAAAATGACTAAATGTAAATGTAAATGTAAATTATAGCTACTAGCAAGCACTGTTTAATTCAGTTTGAAAAGTTGCAAAAATTGCAATTGTGGTTCTATTTGAACTTTAGCTTAAAAGTACATTGATTCATTATATTTTAAATTATATTATAATTAATTGATATATTTATATTATGGGAAATGTAAATAAACTGCATAAATCTTGAGCTGTGCTGCAGTTATACAACAGTAGATTGTGTGCATCCTTAGGAGTATAGCTTTACTACAAAGCACCAGTGTTGGGAACGTTACTTTAAAAAAGTAATTAGTTATAGTTACTAGTTACTTCTCACAAATAGTAACTGAGTTAGTAACTGAGTTACATCATTATAAAAGTAACTAATTACCAGGGAAAGTAACTATTGTGTTACTTTTAAAAAAAATGTTCAAATGTCAAATAACTTTGGATGCCCCCAATATTAAATATGTTAAATTAATGAAATGGACACTAAAAAGAATAAATTATTATTATAAAACATTGTACATTAATCTACACTATGTATCTACTGACACTTAGTATCAGTCAGTCAAGCATTATAATATAATACTATGATAATTTAATATTATATGATGATAGAACTTTAGTAATTAGAATAACCAAGTATGAATGCAAATTTGTCATCAATA
This sequence comes from Onychostoma macrolepis, assembly GCF_012432095.1. Classification (NCBI taxonomy): domain Eukaryota; kingdom Metazoa; phylum Chordata; class Actinopteri; order Cypriniformes; family Cyprinidae; genus Onychostoma; species Onychostoma macrolepis. The sequence goes on from NC_081155.1 coordinate 3,438,032, forward strand.
TAAAACGCACTAAGGATTAATGAGCTGCTGGGTTCATGAATATTAATCACATTGTCTGCGTTCGCTCGAATTGATTTGCTGAAATCAAAACAGGGGCGATAATAGGTGAGCGCCAGCCAATGAGATTGTCGTTTGCGCATTAGTTCCGCCCACTACCGGAGAAACCGGCAGTTCTTAAAAGCTGAAGAATTCCAAAGGAACTCCGTTATTTTGACAGGAAAATACAACAAAGAATATAATTTACATCTATAATGTAGCGCGTCAATTCTGCAAGTTATGAAAGACTCTGCGTGCGTGAACGTGAGAGAAAGCGACGGCGAGTCGTGCGCCTTCACACTAGAGTTTATGGTACGTCAAATACAGCTACACTGCACATCCATTCAGATGAACTGAAAAATTGAATTCTAATAATATAATATAGTAACGCCACATTTTATTGTCAGTAACGGTAACGGCGTTGTAACGGGGGAAACAGTAATTCGTTTGATTACTCGTTACTGAAAAAAATAACGCCGTTAGTAACTCCGTTTATTTATAACGCTGTTATTCCCATCACTGCAAAGCACTAAAGGGAAAATTCACACCAAAATGAAAATTCCGTCATCATTTACTCACCCTACATCCTGCTTTGTATGCTTTCCGTCCATTTAATTCTTTTTGGCATTTTTTTATTTCAACAATAAAAAAAAGGTAATCAATCTATAAACACTCTTTTTAAGAAAAGAGGAGGAATCTGACGCCAAAATGAGTCTCTGTAAAGAAAAAGAAGATGAAGACACTGCCGCCAAAATGAGTTTTCCTGAATCAAGCTGCAATCAACCCAGAGAGAATTTGCCCTCTTCCTTCAATGATGCAGTAAAGACCTCTGACCCCAGGTAAAACACATTTTAGCATTTGGTACACAGTAAAACCTCCAGTGTTAAATCAACACTCCCAGTGTATATATAATCCACACTCATAGTGTTAAAAAAGTAACACTGAAGCAGTGTTAAAGTTAATGAGATAATTAGTTTAGTAATTGAGTGATGATTGAGCATTAATGAAGAACACCTGCTGTTAACAAACTGAACCATTGAAAAAAATAGAAGAAACGAGCAGAAAAACAAGATCTACAACTGACTTCAGCCACGGCCTTAGATGAAATCAACACAAGGTAAAAGAAGACATTAAATCTCTCAAGATCTCAGCAGAGGATGATTAAACAACTCCACAAACAGTATCACCTGCTTCACACGTTACTAACCAGATTGACTTTAGATGTTGATGTTTTAGTTTTGTTTGAATTACCATTATCGAGGTCAGTGTTTGCTTTAGTTGGGCTCTTGACCCTTGACTTAAAACATTACAGTTCCTTTGGCTGCCATAACAGCGTGTTTGTTTAGACATGTTAGTTATGGCAACCAAGTGTCGTTGGTTTGACTTCTATAAAGAAATCACCAGCATTTAGTGATGCACATAACTGGTTTCATGCAGAGCATTGTCACTGAGTGATTAAAATTTAGTTTGTTCACATAAAATATAAAGCTTGATCCATCAGTTTTAAGATTAATCTGAAAGACTTTTGAAAGTAAATCGGCACTGAAAGGTTAAAACTGCATTATCATACAGACATCAAGACTCAGCGTATGAATCTCAACAATGGTGACAATCAACATATTCAGATAAACAGATACTCTGTGAACATTACAAAACAAGCTACTAAAAGTCACAACAAAATAGAAAAACAAAAGGAAATGGTAAGAATAAAAGAAAATACTAAGACAACTGCATAATTTATTCATGTCGCATTGCATGCTGGGAGCCATGGATTAGTTTTGATTGGTGCTCCCAGAATGCACTGCAAAATGGAGCTTTATGTTGATTGTCACCATTATTGAGATTCATATGCTGATTCTTGAAGTCTGTGTGATGAAGAAAAGTACATTTTCAGTGCAGAAAAAGTTTCAAAAGTCTTTCAGATTAAACTTTCAGGTTGTTATGTACAGAATCTCAATAACAAAGTTAACTAATAAATCTATCAGTGACTATACTTCAAATTAATTCAGTTACTCAAGCCACTATACGCTGATTACATCTTTATAAACGTAACCAACTACTGATCACATTTTTTCTTGGCTTTTTTTCTTTTCGCCATAACTAACATGTCTAAACAAACACCCAGTTATGGCAGCCAAAGTAACTGTAAGTCAAGGGTCAAGAGCCCAACTAAAGCAAACGCTGACCTCGATAATGGTAATTCAAACAAAACTAAAACTAAAACATCCAAAGTCAGTCTGGTTAGTAACGTGTGAAGCTGGTGATGATGTTTGTGGAGTTGTTTATTAATCATCCTCTGCTGAGATCATGAGAGATTTAATGTCTTCTTTCTTGTGTTGATTTCATCTAAGGCTGTGACTGAAGTCAGTTGTAGTTCTTGTATTTCTGCTAGTCTTGTCTCTTTTTTTCTCTTTCTTTCAGTGATTCAGTTTGTTAACAGCAGGTGTTCTTCATTAATGCTCAATCATCACTCAATTACTAAACTAATTATCTCATTAACTTTAACACTGCTCCAGTGTTACTTTTTTAACACTCTGAGTGTGGATTATATATACACTGGGAGTGTTGATTTAACACTGGAGGTTTTACTGTGTAGATGCTTTTATCCAAAGTGACTTACGCTGAATTCCAGAAGGCTGTGATCGGTGAATGAGCAATGTTGCAGTACAGAGCAAAAAATAACTTTCCAGAACTTTCATTCCCAGTCAACACGTGAGATCACGCGATGATCACAGTGACATCACAACATTTTCATATGGCGATACTCACAGTGTGAGTAATATGTGAGCTCATTGTGAATTCAAAATGTTGAGTGTGTGTGTGTGTGTGTGTGTGTGTGTGTGTGTGTGTGTGGGGGGGGTTCTTATTTCTGTTAGACATCTACAAAAGTGCTTATTGAGAATTAACAGAGATTTAGATGATAATGTTTTATTGTTTTGTTTGACGTTACCATCGTAGTGAGTAGTGTTTGCTTTAGTTGGGCTCTTGACCCTTGACTTTATAACATTATATTTTTTGGGGCTGCTGTAACTGTGTTTGAAAAGCACATTTGTTACGGCAAAGAAAACCAAAAAGAGACTGCAATCAGGTGGTATTGGTTTATTATGGGTGATAACAGCGCAACCATCACCTAGATTCCGTATGCAGTCTTTGTGAGGAGTTATTAATCTAAAGTTTTTAATAATAGCTCTGTGATTACACAGTATAGGGCCCAGCAGTGTCATAATCGTTTATGAAGGATTTTAAAAGCATGATAAAACACAAACATTTTGAACTACTACTGATTAAGAATCAGTGTATGAATCTCAACAATGGTGACAATCAAAAGCTTCATGCTGCATTGCATGCTGGGTACCTAGTCTCTGTGCAGTGAGTGCACTTTGACCTCACATGTGAGGTTACACTCTTAGCTCACTGTTACCTCACATTGTGACCTCATCAAGAGTATCCTGTGATCTCATGGTGACATCACTCTGAGATCAAATTGTTGACTGGGTTGTTATTGTCCCTCTTAAATATTATCCATACATTTATTATTTATTTTTGCATTTCATTAACAGTTTAATTACAACACTTCTTATGTCACTGAATCTATTTGTTGTACTGTTTATTTGTAAGTTGTTTTGGATTAAAGTTTCTTCTAAATGAATAAATGTAAATCAAGGTTGCATGGAAGATGTAGACATGGAGATTGACAAACATTGATGAAAAGTGGGTTAAAATGCTGTTTGGTTTGTCTGTTGTCAGCAACAGCAGAAAGAAGAGAACGAGATCAGAGTCTCCAGCTCCCAGTGCCGTGCCTGTGAAAAGTGACAGCTCTAATGAGCAACATCCTGGATTTAGTACTGGAACAGTGACCTCTGATCCTCTGTTAGTATGCATTTACTTGCTAATATAAAACAGTGCATCTCAGATAAATAATGCTTTCAGTTAAATAACACCAAATGTTCTCCAAAATGCATGCAACAGGGGTACCTAACTCATATCTGGAAGCCAATATATTTCTGATGGGTCATTGTAATAGCTGTATTTGTCTTTTTTGATGCTCATTTATTTGAATTTCAGAAGGGGGGAGATACAAGAGCTCAGATCTGTGCAGTCCTCTACATCCCACTATCAGATTTACATCAAGCAGGAAAGTACCAAATCAGTCCTGCGGAAACAAACACTGGAGACTGGAGACCTACAGAGAGTCAAAGACCGGCACAAAACTAGCATGAAGAACAAGTACGAGAGATTATTTGAGGGTATCAATCTCCAAGAGAATCAAGCCCTCCTGAACAGGATCTACACAAAGCTCCACATCATGGAGGGAGAGAGTGAAGGAGTGAAGGAAGAACATGAGGTTTTACAGATGGAGAAAACAGCCAGAACAAAACACTTACAAGACACTCCAATCTACTGCAATGACATCTTTAAAGCCTCACCTGAACCAGGATGTGAGGAGAAAGACCAAATCAAGACTGTTCTTACTAAAGGCATCGCTGGAATCGGAAAAACCGTCTCTGTGCAGAAGTTCATTCTGGACTGGGCCGAGGGAAAAGCCAATCAGGATGTAGATTTAATTTTTGTGCTTCCATTTCGAGAGCTGAACTTGATCCGAGATCATCAGTACAGTCTTCACAGTCTCCTGCTGGACTTTCATCCTGAACTTCAAGATCTGGACTCAAAGATTTATGAGGAGTGTAAAGTTGTGTTCATCTTTGATGGTCTGGATGAAAGCAGAATCACACTGATGTTTTCAGATGATCAGAAAGTTTGTGATGTGACGGAGACTTCATCAGTGGGTGTGTTGATGTCAAAGCTCATGAAAGGAGAGCTGCTTCCCTCTGCTCTCATCTGGATCACCTCCAGACCAGCAGCAGCCAATCAGATCCCCTCCAAATACATCAACCGTTTGACAGAAATTCAGGGATTCAATGAACCTCAGAAGGAGGAATATTTCAGGAAGAGAATCAGTGACCAGCATCAAGCCAGCAGAATCATCTCACACATCAGAAGAGCAAGAAGCCTCCACATCATGTGCCACATCCCCGTCTTCTGCTGGATCTCATCCACTGTGCTTCAGAAGCTCCTGGAAGAAGATTTGAGTGCAGAAATCCCTCAAACTCTGACTGAAATGTACATCCACTTCCTGCTGATTCAGATCAACCTGAGGAACCAGAAGTATGAAGAGAGAGATCCAGAGAAACTCCTGCAGTCCAACAGTGAAGTGATTGTGAAACTTGCTGAAGTGGCTTTCAAACAGCTGATGAAGGGCAATATGATGTTCTATGAGGAGGACCTGATTGAGAGCAGCATAGATGTCACTGATGCCTCAGTGTATTCTGGGATTTGCACTGAGATCTTTAAGGAGGAATCTGTGATTCATCAGAGGAAAGTCTACAGCTTCATTCATCTGAGTGTTCAGGAATTTCTTGCTGCTTTCTTTGTGTTTTACTATTACAACAGACAAACATCTGTCACATCCGAGTTTTTTGATTTAATTTATAGTTTACTGGAAGGTGCAGTAGATAAAGCTGTTGAGAGTGAGAATGGACAGCTGGATCTGTTCCTGCGGTTCCTGCTGGGAATCTCACTGAAGTCCAATCAGAGTTTCTTACAGGATCTACTGACACACACAGAGAACAGCTCAGAGAGCATCAGGAGAACCACACAGTACATTAAAGAGAAGATCAAAGATGGACATGGACTCTCCACTGAAAGATCCATCAATCTGTTCCTCTGTCTGCTGGAAGTGAAAGATCAGACTCTGTCCAGAGAGATTCAGGAGTTTGTGAAATCAGACAAACACTCAGAGAAGAAACTCTCTCCTGCTCACTGCTCAACAATCGCCTACATGCTTCAGATGTCTGAGGAGGTGCTAGATGAGCTGGACCCAAAGAAATACAACACATCAGATGAGGGGAGAAGAAGACTGATACCAGCTGTGATCAACTGCAGAAAAGCTCTGTGAGTGTTTATTAATATCTTAATTATTTAAGTTGGATGTCTTTTTTGTAGAATAAAGCTGACATCATTAAAATACAGTTGAGGAATTAGGTTAACAATCATGTCTGTCACTTTCTCTCAGTCTTGCTGGCTGTAATCTCACTGCTCAGGATTGTGAAATTATGTCATCAGCTTTACAATCTTCAAATTCTGTCCTGAGAGAGCTGGATCTGAGTAACAACGACCTGCAGGATTCAGGAGTGAAGCTGCTCTCTGATGGACTGAAGAGTCCAAACTGTCAGCTGCAGATACTGAGGTAAGAAAGGAAGAAAAATTTTCCAACAACTGTAAAATTTAATTTACATTGCATTTTCTTTGATTTTTTTTTTTTTTTGTTTGTTTGTTTGTTTGAAGCTTTTTAAGAGTTTTGGATGTCTGTGATGTTGTTAAAATATGGCAGAAAAAATATTAACATATGTCTTTGAAAAAGAAAAGCAAGTTGAATTGCACTAACAGAAAAAAATAAATAAATAATGCATTGCATTAACAGTGCTTGCATTTAATACCTTGTATTCTCAGGGGCTGAAATTCAACATCATTTTTGAAATTCAGAATTAGTTTTTGTGAATGAATGACTTGTTCTACCTCAGGGGTCCTCAACTCAGGACCTCGAGATCCACTTTCCTACAGAGTTTAGCTCCAACCCTAATCAAACACGCCTGAACAAGCTGATCAGGGTTTTCAGGATTGCTACAAAGTTGCAGGTATAGGTGTGTTATGTAAGAGGCTAAATGATCATCCCATGAAACCAAATATCAGGAACTCACACAAAACAAATCCGTGTATCATTAGTTCATTAGTTTTTTTATTTAATATGGAAAGTAGAAAATATTTGAAAATGGCTCCTTTTTCGTTTTTTCCTTTTTTTTTCTCCAAAAAACTAAAAACAAGAATGCTGCTTAAATTCTCGTTTTTCATTCAGGGGTAAAACAAAAACAAACAAAAAAAACAACAACTTGAATATTCGATTTCTACACGTAAAGCTGTGTAAAGCTGGATATTCTGCCAGTGAATTTGTGGAAGCAAATTTGTAAAGTGAAATAAAATGGACCAAAAATTAAATGGATTGTATATTATGTAATTGTTAATGTAATTGTTCTTATGACATCTAATTCAGTGATGGCCCTTAAAGTAAGGGCTTGTTCCACTGTATTAACTGGACAAACGTCTGTATACAAAACAGGAGAAAAAAAAATAACATTGTGCAATTGTGACTACAGAATCAATAAAGTAGTGATTAAATACTTCAGCCACTTCAGGAACCCAAATAGCAGGGCATCTCCCTTTTGCAATCTTTAAATTTTAAGAGACTATAAATCATGAAATATGCTTCAGAATAACACAATCCGAATAATGATTGTAAACTGTGGTTGATATGTTATCTGTGAGCAATTGTGCATCAATTAATCGCAACAATCCCCTGCTATGGGCACTGCAACTGATACAGGGTACAGTAGAAGTTATTTTATTTTACACTATTATTCGATCCTTCCACTTTTCAAATATAGTGGGGAAGTATGCAATTTTGGACACAGCCAATGAGTCCATGAAAAATGTCAAAATAAGAATCTTTAGAACACACAAGAACAACTGATATGTAGCAAATATATGGTTTGTATGTGTTTACTTTTCTATGTGATTTGGAGTACTTTTTATCGGAATAAAATAGCGGAATAAAAATTATATTTCCAAACAATAAATGAACCTTTTGGTTTTTGCACCTAAATAGAAATCAAATCTGAATGCAAACATGTCTGCATATGAGTATTTTCAAAAAGGAGGATAATTTTTCATCTATAGGTTGTCAGGCTGTATGGTGACAGAGGAAGGCTGTGGTTATTTGTCTTCAGCTCTGAGTTCAAACCCCTCACACCTGAGAGAGCTGGATCTGAGCTACAATCACCCAGGACCATCAGGAGTCCAGCTGCTCAAACACAAACTGAAGGATCCAAACTATAAACTGCAGATACTCAAGTATGGAAAATCTAGTATTTTCTTTCTTTTTTCTTTTTTTTTTTTCATGGTTAAAATTTAGTAGGTATGCCTGATATTATTCACAGTACTGGATGTTCGGATTTTGACATATTAACATATTAAGTTACAATACAAAATGCAATAGTTTACAGTAGATACTGTATGTCTCTGTAATTTGTTATGTTTGTGTTGCTGTAGTATGGACCATGGAGGACAGACCAGGATTTCACTAGGACTGCGGAAATGTATGTTTTAAAACAAACACACAGACACATCCTCACATACCGACTTTGTACTGTTTATGTTGTCATCTGGATCATTCTCCAGAAAAAGTAATTTTTCTTTGTCTACATATAATATTCCCCAAGCAAGTTATGGCCATTTATTACAGCATTATAGGCAATTTTCAGTGAAAAACAGGTCTATTCAGTTTACTGACAATATAGATGTGTCCAAAAAAACGTTTAGGGAGTAAAGTAAATGGAAACAGTGTGATATAATAACAAAACACAGTAAAAAAGTGACTTTTTTCAGAGAAATATATTTTTAGTCTGAGCATGAACAACAAACACAAACAGTACAGTACGTATTGAAAACAATTGCACAAATTAGAACAAAAACATCAACATCTGATCCTCTGTGATTCTCAATAACAGCAGGTGTTCATCACTAACGCACAATCAACATTTAATTAGTCACTTAATTATCTCATTAACGTTAACTCTTTGAGGACTTGAGATTTGACTTATTAATCAGCTGCTGAGTTCATGGGTGGAACAAAAATATGGCAGGACTTTTACTTTCTGACCCCTGTTGATATCACTTCTGTGAGCCCATCACGGAATTTTCGGCGATTCCGTGATGTCACCACAGATTCGGGGGTTAAGAGTCTGTGGTCATTACACGGAATTCTGTAAGATCAGGTTGTCACAGCGCCCTCACTGTGTGCTCATACTAATGTGAGGTCAAAGTGCACTCACTGCACAGAGACTAGGTACCCAGCATGCATTGCAGCATGAAGCTTTTGATTGTCACCATTGTTGAGATTCATACACTGATTCTTGATTTCTCTCTTTGTGTTTGAATGAGGGGGTAGTTAATAATGTTTGTGTCTTATGCTTTTATAATCCTTCATAACTGATTATGAGACTGCTGGATCCTATGCTGTGTAATCACAGAGCTCTTATATTTAGAAGCTATAGATTAATAAAACCTTACCAAGACTGCATTTTGAGTCTAGGTGATGACTGTGTTGTTGTCATCAATAACAAACCAATATCACCTGGTTGCAGTCTCTTTTTGGTTTTCCTTGCCATAACAAATGTGTTTTACAAACACAGTTACAGCAGCCCCAAAAATATAGTTTTATAAAGTCAAGGGTCAAGAGCCCAACTAAAGCAAACACCACTCGCCACGATGGTAACGTCAAACAAAACAATAAAACATCATCATCTAAATCTCTGTTAATTCTCAATAAGTGCTTTTGTAGATGTCTGACAGAAATAAAGTCAGTCTGGTTAATAATGAGTGAAGCTGGTGATTTGTTTATTTCAGTTGATTTCATCTGAGGCTGTGTCTGGAAGTCAGTTGTATGTTTGGAGAAGGTTCTTATAACAGAAATCTGTTAGCTGTGTGTGCACTCATGAGCTCATCATGTGAGAGCACTGTGATATCACTGTGATAGTGTTGAGAAACAGGAAGTAGAATGTCCCCCGGTGAGCTAGCTATGGGCCTGGATGTGTAAAGTGAATTGAGTGTAAACTATAGGCTAGCCTATATGAATGAAATGAGTGCAAATCAGTAGCTGCATTGGGGTCAATGCGCGTCTCTCAGAAATCAGAGCTTTGTCTGGAGTTATATCAACTCGACAAAAATATCCTAAAAACGGTCCTAACTTCAAAACTTTTCGAAATCCAACTGTAAAAACGCATTACATTAGCTCTTTTCTTGAATGGCATTACATGTAATTATACAAGACGAAGAAAAGCAATGTTTGATCAAGGCTTTTGGAGGGTCAAAAAAAAAAAAAAAACTTGTAAATGATCACAGACTTCCGCAACACATGATCTAAGTTATTTAAAGTTCAAGCGAGCTTTATTGTCATTCTGCTATGAGTAGGCTTCTGAACAAACACTTTCTTTCCATTTCTCTCTCTCTCTCTCTCTCTCTCTCTCTCTCTCTCTATATATATATATATATATTTTTTTTCTTTTTTTTTTTTCTTTATATATATATATATTTATATATATACTTTTTGTCTACTAGTGCTCTTATTTAAGATTGTGGATGCTTGTCTCTTGTCAAAATTAGTTATTTTTCTTTTTTGATAAAGTTTTAAATAAAACATATTTACAAAGTTATAATTTTAATAAAAAAGAATACCTTCTTTAGTTATACAAGGCATATTTGTTAAATGAAAACTACGAATCGAACAGATTTACATTTAAAATGGTATTTTCATGTAATTCGATGAACTTCCGGTTTAAGCCACACCCACTTCCGGATCTATCTGAATACAGATACAGATACAAATAATTTTGAGATTGTCACAGATACAGATACAAATAATGGCTCCGCTGCACACCCCTAGTGTTGAGAAACAGGAAGTAGAATGTCCCCCTGGTGACTGATATTTGAGCTGCCTCCTCTCAACCTGCTCAACATTTTGAATTCACAATGAGCTCATATATTACTCACACTGTGAGGATCACCGTATGAGAATGGTGTGATATCACTGTGATCATCGCGTGATCTCACGTGTTGACTGGGTGTGTTGTAAAAGTTCCCTCTTTTCTTCTCTCTTCTTGTGTTCAGATGCCTGTGATCTCACACTGGATCCAAACACAGCACATGCTAATCTCGTCCTGTCCGAGGAGAACAGGAAGGTGACACGAGAGGAAGATCATCAGCCGTATCCTGATCATCCAGACAGATTTGATGGCTTTGAGCAGGTTCTGTGTGGAGAGAGTCTGACTGGACGCTGTTACTGGGAAGCTGAATGGAGTGGAAGGGGAGCTGATATTTCAGTAGCTTATAAAGGAATCAGGAGGAAAGGGCTGAGTGAAGACTGTTGGTTTGGATACAGTGAAATGTCCTGGAATCTGTATTGCTCTAGTAGAAGTTATTCTGCTTGCCACAATCTAAAGAAAACAGATATACCTGCTCCTTCATCGTCTAAAAGAGTAGGAGTGTATCTGGACTGTCCATCTGGCACTCTGTCCTTCTACAGCGTCTCTGACACACTCACACACTTACACACATTCAACACCACATTCACTGAACCCCTCTACGCTGGATTCAAGGTTTATCCAGACTCCCCTGTGTTATTGCAGTAGAACAGCAAAACCCCCTAGACATACCTGCCATGTAAAAACACAGCTAAATATGCTTAAAACATGGTCCTAGATTTAAAGGGAGACAAAACCCTTATTTATTATGATGCCATCTATTTTTGATTTTACAAAGTTTGAACTTGTACATTATTTTATGAAATTTGTTATTATTTGTGATCTGTTGTTATCACGTGAAACAGCATATTTGAGTCATCCTATTGTTATAGTCAGAAAAAAACAATACTACTACTATTACTCCTCTGTTACTATTACATGTCCCACATTTTGAAAACAATCACCAATCATTCAATAAGAAAAACAAATCCTATATTATTACATTGTGTGGTTGGTGTTTTGGTCAGCGTTTATTTAAATAATCTTACAATGCCATCGCCAGCAATACTCAGACTGTGCTAATACCAATCAGCATTATTACACTGAGTGACATTGCTAGTTATGGTTATTTCTGTTTAGACACTCGTATGCTGATTTGTTTCTGTTCCTGTTATATTGAGTTCTAGTTTCCTATGTTTATTTCCAGTTTTCTGTGTTTATATTCTCATTTGTTTCTAATTATGATTAGTTCATCCTTTGTTTTATTCACTGATTGTCCTGTCTTGTCTTAACATGGTCAGCTTGTGGTTTAATAAAGCCCATATAAATATGAAACATACATGTTTAATTATAAAAAGAAAAAAAAATCATGAAGGTGTGACGTGATGGGTTGAGACAATGAAGTGCAGATCCATCTGCAGGCTTTATTACACAAAACGTGGTCAACTACAGGCAAACAGTGGTAAACAAGGCAACACAAAATAATAATCCAGGATACAGGTGAGGGTTGATCTACGACAAACAGCATCCAACAGGGCTAGACAAAAGGTCATTCAGTATACAGGCGAAGGGTCAGGGCAGGCAGCGAAAAAGCAAGACAAGATAAACAGGTTAGGATCAAAGAAACGGGAAATCAGGCAATGACAAGACCAGACTAGACTATGGATGGCTCCTTAACGCTGCTAATAGCTGAACAATACTCAGCCCTGAATGTGTGTGTTAAATAGTCCATCTGATAGGGTACATGTGTTTCTGCTGATCAATATGGATTGTGGGAAATGTAGTCCAAGGTGAAATGCAACAGTCTTTGTGGTGCAAGGAGACCTCTGGTGGAGAACTGGAGGAAGAACAAGGACCATATATATACTCAGTTAAGGACCTTATAACTCAGTCAGAACAGCCAAACAAAATCTAATGTTAAAAAATCAAGGGCCATAAAGACCTTGGACCAGTGTGTGTGTTACTAGGTGAAATAAAACCCACAAAAAATTTAAAAAACAACACTTTTTGCTGTGCAGGGCCCACAACCGATCTGATCCCATTCTCAATGGGAAAGTGCTTAAGCAACATTGCTCAAAAAGTTGCCCTGTGTGTCATCAGCCTAACAATCCTTTAACACACTGATTCTCAAAGTGTGGTAGGCGTACCACTAATGGATGTCAGGTGTGCTGTGGGAAAATTATCAAAAACATCCTTATCTCTATTATATTTTGTTATTATTTTAAATAAGTGCTATGGTCATTGTAATGTCGGTTTGTGGGTTTTACAAATTTTTAACCAAAGAAAAGCATTCAAAAGAGCTTGAGACTAAACCTAGCAAGGCCATTGGATCCTCAAATTATCAGTCAAACCTCATAACTCACCTCCATTCAGAATGAAGTGCCACGCTGCGCAGTTTGAAGACAGGTGTCTACTTCTTCGCAATACAAGGGTAAATAAAGAACTGATGTTTGAATAAGTAGAGCGTTTTCTTTACTCAAGAAACGCTGTCTATAAAGTCTAATGTTTTTGTGTGTATAAAGAGCAGAGAAGAGTCTTAGCATTTGCTGTCTAGTTGTAGCCAATACACTTTTGTACGTTTTAAATATCATCGCTGTTCGTATTTTATATCGTGAGATTTTGGCCAAATGTATTAACAACAAGAGAAACTGAGCGCCCATATAGCTACAATAAACGTTATAACCTGCAAACTTGTGAAAACGTGATGCTATTAATTTACTGCCTCAGAGGCGCTGTTCTAATGATGGACAAAACACAGACAAAACTGTAACTCACTTGTCAAAAACCTCATTAACTCCATTTGAGCATGATTTTCAGAAAGTAAGTGCAAGTGTCTAATCATATATATAGCCAAAATACCAGCTCTGAACACTTTTGTGTTTTTTTGCAAAGGTGTAAAGTGGCTAAATGATGCCTGTGTTATTTATTTTTTGATCAAGTACTGTACATTTTTTACTTTACATTTAAGTAGCCTACAGTGCATTTTTTTTAAATTTCAAGTACAGTGCAGTTTTTATTTAACTTTTAGGTATAGTACATTTTAATTTAATAATTTGTTTTATTTACCTGTTTGTAAGCACAGTGCAGTGTTAATGTTCAAACTATTTACAATGTTTAAAGTGGCCAACAATAATAAATATTCTTATTAGGAATAAAACTGCCTCGTTTTTGAACTGTGCATAGTAGCTGAATAATTAGTCCTACTACACTACTGTATTTTAATGTTGGTCATTACGGGGGTACTTGGAGAGCCAAATATTTTCTGAGGTGGTACTTGTTGTAAAAAGTTTGAGAACCACTGCTTTAACAAATTTGCCTCAATCTGAAGGTGAAGGTACTCCTAAACAACACTAGGTAGATTGTTCCAGAATTTGGGCACTAAATAGAAAAGGATCTGCTGCCCGCAGTTTATTTGGATATTCTAGGTATTATCAAATGGATGAGGCAAATCTTTCAGGGCTTTAAGTAATTAACAAGATTTTAAAATGTGTACAATGTTTAATAGGGAGCCAGTGCAGTGTAAGCAGATCAAATTTAATGTTACATTCAACATTTTTCATTTAATTTCTGAAAGCAGTAATGGATTTAGTTTGACAGGGGCATTTTAGTCACAAGCCCCTATTAATTTCTGACCCATGGCCAGCAGCCTTACAGATGCTCCACCTATAGTCTTTACCTTCGGCTCTGAGTCGTTCACAAGCTGCATGCGCAATAAAGAGCTGCATCGTTTTTGACAAATGACAGAAGACATTTGCTAGTTTTGCTTCCAACTGTGGATTGTAGGTAAATATCCACCTCATCCAGCACTGTTTTTTTTTATCTCTGTTCCTTTCGCTGCAAATGATCCAGCGTGTGAGTGAATTGTCCGAATGACTCAAACTGAATTGCGAACAATTTCAGACCTATTTGCAAACCTGTTTGACCGATTAGTTATAAAAAGTGATTAATTTGCATATCTGGCACCACCAGTTCTGATTCTAAACAGCGGATAAAAAGCACAAATGACTTGATTGTTGAAATATTATCAGAGAAAATGATTCTCAGGTCAGTATATGTAAATCCCACTGAAATATAAGGATTCATCAGTAATATTTTACTAGAGAAGATGCCCCGATAAAAATAATCTAGCAACACTCCTGACTATTAGAAGAGATCTTAAATCATTCAACTGAACACAATTTCAAGATCTTTTGTGATTTATACATTTCTCATCTGAAAGAGAGCTTGTATGGAAGGTTTTGTGTGTGTGTGTGTGTTTGTGTGTACATTCATTCTCTGATTCACATGTATACACATTTGAGAAAAGAGGATCAAAAAGCAGGGGCATTAAACTCAGTTCCTGGAGGGCCAGAGCCCATCAGAGTTTAGTTTCAACCCCAATTAAACACACCTGATCAACTAAAGCAAACACTGATCTCCATGACGGTGGCATCATTTTAACCAATAAAACATCAACATCTGATCCTAGATGTTGATGTTATCCAGGTTTGGTAAATTTTAACATCGCAATCACAAAGAGTCGGAAATTGTTTCTTCTAGAATAAGACACGTGTAAGTCCATTTGATTCTCTGTAGGATTCACATGAGAAAATCCTAAATATGTTTCATCTTATAATTTTCTAGTTTCTTGTGCCATTAAATGTAATAGTCTCATGTCTGGATAGAAATATGCATATGGAAATTGTATGCAGACTAAGTTATGAATAACAACAATTATACATTAAGTATAAGTAAAAAGTCTACACAATGTTTTTTGTACAAGGTCATTTTATTGAGCAATATCAACAGCAATGCTACTAACAAAATCAGAGAAATCATCTCAGAGAAATTTTCTTAACACACTTCTAAAAGTCTTGGTGTGTTAGATTTTCTTGTTTTCGGCTGAGCAGTTGTTTAGGTGGCTTGCTAATGTGCTAGATTTCTTCTAAACACACATAAAATAAGTTAGTTTGACCAAAGTTCTTGCAAGGAGAAGAATTTATTGAGGGTAGAAGTGTAGCACAGTTCCTCAACAGAGATGTTAGCGCATTGGCCTTCAACAATCTTAACTGTAAATTATGTCTGTGGGACAGAGTTATATACTTAAATACAAAAAGGATAGAAACAATCGATACAGTACAGGATAACAGTACAATAAAATACAGGAATCTCCTTAGGAACTATGTCCATTTCTTCTATTTGCTAACTACATCTGTTAACTATCTTTGTAACTACTTCTGAATCAGTTCAATTCTTTAAGTCCCTGTGTCTCTAACACAAAAACACGGATGAGCCTGGATATAAACCAAATCCAGCATAGAGGGGTTCAGTGAATGTGGTGTTGAATGTGTGTAAGTGTGTGAGTGTGACTCTTTCTGTGTCTGTGTGTGTCTCTTTGTCTGTGTGTGTGTCAGAGACACTGTAGAAGGACAGAGTACCGGCCGACACATCCACATACACTCCTACTCTGTTAGAGGATGAAGGAGCTGGTATGTCAGTGCTTATTTTATTGTGTAATGCAGAGAAATTGCTACTTGTGCAGTAAACAGTCCAGGATTTTTCATTGTATCCAAGAAAACACTCATTACTGTTTCCTTTCCGCTGTATTCCTTTACATACCACTGCTATGTCAGCCACTCCACTCCATTCAGCTTCCCAGTAACAGCGTCCAGTCAGACTCTCTCTACATAAAACGTTACCATAGTAATCAAATCTCTCTGGATGATCAGGGTATGGTTGATGCTCTTTCACTCGGATCACTTTTCGATTCCCCTCGGTCAGAGCAAGACGAGAGTCTGCTGTATTTTCATCTAGTGTGAGATCACAGTAATCTGTGGTTGAGAAAAAAAAAAAACAGCAAAATCATTCATAACGTGGTAAAATGAGTGAGAATAAAAAAAATAAAGTTTTCAAGTAAAACTACCCCTGGGTAAATAGTGATCATGCCATCTATCTTTCTTTGACTGTATTATTATATATAAATGCATAAATGTATATCATGTTAAGTACTATATGTGTGGTTGTGTTTATTAAAACTTACATTTTTTCAGTCCTGGTTTAATTCTCTCCTCTCCTCCATGACCCAACCTATAGAAGCCCAAACACACACCACACTGGTAAGTATGAAGGGATAACACAATAAGATGATGTTGTAGTCATGCTTAGGTATAAAACATAAAAGACAACGTACATCCAGTGATACACAGATTTATTTCAATTTTTCAAATCATCTTCATAAACTATATATTTTTTGAAAGCTCAAAACCTCTGAATTTGACTATGAAGTTCCAATTAATACAAAATAACGGAAATAATACTTTAAAAAAATGGAAAGTATGTTTTTATACAAGAAATTAAATAAAAAAATCACTCGGTGTGATATGCCCTGTGATGTTGTTCATCTGAACCCCAAAAAAAAAAAAAAAATCTTTAGGATTGCCTAGGACCAGATTTTTTTTTTAATTATTATGTCCTGATATAGAAATCCATGGAATTCCATGGGTGTCCTAACTTTTTTCACAGCTTTTAGAACAAGCACGTTCTCAATAACAACCAGAGAGCTTAAGAACAAGCATATTCCCAATACAACTACACAGCACAAGCATGTCTGATATCGGAGCAGAATCAACGTTGAACTGACAGTGCATCCGAAACTGGAAAATGCTGCCTTTAGATGTATCCTTCGCTGCCTTGATTCCCACAATCCTGTGTGTTCTATCCTGTTCTATATGATGGTTGTGCAAAATAAAGATAGCATCTGAAGTTATTTCTAGTGAGAAATAAATATTAAGCAATTACATATTTGCTTATTTATCACCAAAGCTCGTTCTATTTTGTTGTAATCATTGAACCGTTAAGCTGCATCAGAAGCATGTCCGTTTTATGAGTTACCTACGTGAACAAATGCTGCCTGCGAAGTCATTGGCTGATAGGCAGCATGACAGCAGCCTAGGTTTTCGGATGCAGATGACTTCAACTGGACAACAACCATATTCTCTTTGGAGCTGTGCCACAGCAGAAATGATTCCGTTAGCACCATGGTCGTTATTTCCTGCTGCTTAAATCTGTGCTGTAAGTGCAATAAAAATAAGGGCAACCTGACTAGGTTAAAGGGATAGGGACTATTTGAAACACACACAGTTTAGCCAATCTCATGATAATCTTGAGTACCTATTGTGTAGTAATGCATCATTCACAACCCCCGAAGAGTCTTCAGTTTTATCAGATTTCTAAAAGAAAGATTTCTAAAAGAAAGATTCACGATTCTCTCCGAAAAGGTCGCATAAACTAGCACAAACATTTAACTGAAAACAACTAGGCTAAATGAGCCTAAGCAACACTGATAGCCTTAGCAACACGCATGTTGCCAATAACCTGAGAGCATTAAAAGGAACTTAGATTGTGAAGACGTTCGAGAGAGTGAAACATAGCAGCTGTGAAGAGGATGCTTGATCTCTTGATATCCTTCTTGGGAATGAAGTTCCCATCTGAAATAGTTCTTGAGTCGGTCACATATCTCGTGGAGTCCATGTCAATAATGTAATGATGCGGGAAGTAATGATAACTCAGTCAATTCCGAATCAGGCAGCTGATCAATGCGGTGAATTCCCGTGTTCAAGTTAATGAACTTGAATGAATCAGAGGTGAGTCCATTGGGGAAACGAATTACACTCGCTAAATTCCAGATTCCTAGTGATGATGGTGTTTTGCCTGCCGAATTCACCATTTAATTAGCTACTGAGCAATGTGAAAACTGCTGATGATACTGAGGGACCTTATATGTATGAATGCTTAGATAGGTGTCGTATTCCTGTAGGTAGATGGGGATCAGCTGAGAGTCAGATGATGCGAGCTTGACTAACGTGACCTGTCAGAACTAACGCTACGCTTGATTTCTCTGAATCACACGTATGCACATTTGAGAAATAATCTTAGATCAAATGTAGGACATATTGCAGTAGCGTCTCCTGACTGTAAATTTAGGTGGGGAAGATTCTGGGTTGTAGAGCGAATTTATAATAAACTCATGAAAACTGTGTGTTTATATCTAATCTAATCACTGAACACATGCACACACACTTTGGCAGAAATCTAATGTCCTCACGTTATTCAGCCTGTGGGTGGCACGCTAATGTTGACTGACAGGCTTGAAGTTCACACACATTGAATGCTATAGAATTACTGCCTTAATATTGTCTCCGAATGTTGATTTAGAATGTTACAAGTTGTAGAGGAATTTAAGTGAAGAAACGAATACCATGTCTCATCTCAAAACAAACATATTACAAACACAACAAAATGAATGTTATATAAAGGCTTTTTCACTTTATTAATTCAAAATAAAATAAATGTTGCAGAATGCTGAACACATTTACAGTTTATTATTTATTCAGTTTATATAGAGGTCTATGTTTTGGGTGGATATTTTGGTGGGGATTGTATGCAGCATTTTTTTTTAAATTAGGCCCCTGGTGTCCTTTTGGAGTGTCCAAGTGTTCTCGGAAATACACCTAAATATGCTTTGACAAAAACTTATCTTTGAAATCATAGGGTAAATTATTGTTTATATATACAATAATTCTATATTTTAGAAAAGGCATTTTTCACTCTATTTGAGCTTCTATTTTATGTGGGTTGAAGGTTAAATAGATAAATATTTGTCATACTTGAGTATCTGCAGTGAGCAGTTTGGATCCTCCAGTCTGTGTTTGAGCAGCTGGACTCCTGATGGTCCTGGGTGATTGTAGCTCAGATCCAGCTCTCTCAGGTGTGAGGGGTTTGAACTCAGAGCTGAAGACAAATAACCACAGCCTTCCTCTGTCACCATACAGCCAGATAATCTACAGATGAAAAATTATGAATGGTTAGTTCTGAAATATTTTTTATTTTGACAGAACAGAGCTAATGGATTTATTATGAGTATTATGCATTAATTAGACCAAATTATTTAGGTCTAACTAAAATTGTGCTTTTTACCAATGAAGCAGTTGGATGTGTCAGTTCATTGTTACTGATACATTGAACGTGTGTGGGTGTGACTGTTTTTAAAGCGGCTCTTGCATACTGTGCAAGTTCAGATTTACAGATATAAAAACATAGAACAACAGGAAAAGTCATTGAATAATAGCTGATCCAAATGGAGATCATAGTTATTTTATCTATTAAATTCATCCCTCTTCAAATAAAATAATAATAATCACATGCCAGTGCTACTACACAGGACTAAGGTGAGCAACTACCGAGCCTACAGGGATGTCGAGATACATTGGCAAGTTAGCTAAAAGGTTAAAGCCAAATCTTATTTCATTATAAAGTAATTTTATTTCACAATAACAATTTATATCATGATATAGTCATTTTTGTTATTAAAAATAAGAACGTAGATGCAAGTAACAAACTAAAGGACAAATACTATAAAACAAAGACACAAATGAAATAATTAGGGCCCTATCTATGAAATCTGTGTTATTTTTTTCGGAATTCCATTTAAATTTTTCTAGACTATATTTTAATGGTTACTTTATAAAAATATTAATCAAAAAGCATGTCTAATTAATTAAATTCATGAAACGTATTATGAATCAGTATTATGAAACAATTTAATAGCTATTTATTAAAAGCTATTTATTTATTTATTTTTTAAAGCCCTAGGAAATACACTTTATTATATTATTAAACACTTTATGTTTCTGTGAATCTGTTTTCCATTAATTTTCTGGATTCCATTTTAATAGTTTCATTACATTTTCAAAATCAAAAGCATATCTAATTAATTTATTTTTTATTTTAAATAATTAATTTAGGCTATTTATTTATTTATTTTTCAGAAATGCTATGTTATGTATTTACAATTTTCTGGTAAATAAATGATGGTAAATATTTTTTTTCCTGGTAAATATTCCTTACATATCGTTTTAATAATATTTTTTATAGTAATAGTAGTACTATCATTACATTAAGTAATATATTTCTGTCAAGTTAAACCAAACTTTTATTTTGACAGGTTGCTGCAAAGACCTTTAAGTTTGTTTGTATATGATATGACGTTAGTTTTCTCAAAAGAAACAGTAAAATACTCATGACGTGACTCTCAGAGCAGTACTGGAGATGTTGTTCATGTACTCATATACTCATATATTGAGACGGCAGAGGCTGAAAACACCGCGAGCGTCACGCGTACTTCAGTACAGTAGGTAGTCAACCAGAATGCCTATTACCACCGCAGCAGCAAATACAAATTACTCAGATGTGAAAGTCGTTCGCGAAATCACCACCAGGTGGCGCAAAGGGAAGGTTGACACGCTGGGGTTTTTTTGTCCTTCACCCACCCGCTCCCGCTATTCACTCTTTGTTCACCCGCTGTCTGCTTAATTAGAATAATTTCTTCCTGACCCGACCGTTCTCACTAAATATAGATCTCGTTTCCAGAATCTCACATTTAAATTTAAGCTACTGAAAGAGAGATATAGGCTAATGAATAAAAGTGTAGCCTGCACAAAATTGTATTTGTTATTTTATTCGTCTTGTCATTCATTTAATATTTACAACACAATAGGAAAAAGTGTCGCAGAGAGATAAAAAAAGTTTGTACAAAAAAAGTTGTACAACTTACTTTTTGTAGTAAGTTGTACAAAAATAGCCTTTTATTAATCTTGTCAAAATACTAAATTCGTTTGACATTTTTCCGTTAACACGGTAGGAAAAGTGTCGCAGAGAAAAATAAATAAATAGGACATCTGTCATTTAAAATGATAGGTTAAGCAAAATATAAACAAAACCGAGTTGATCGTCCTTCAAGGACAGATCCACACTTTGCTCCACACTTACTCCCCATATCTCCTCACTGGACGCGCCTTTAGAGAGAAATGCATCTTCATGCATTACATAGGCTAATGAAAGACTTTTTAATTTTCGATTTGAATTATTTCGTTGTAAAGTAGTATTTTAATACTGGGAATTAAATAATACAATGTGCTCACATTTTCACTAAAATTAACCCTTTAAAACCTAAGGGTAAAATAGGTCATTTTCACACATTTTGTTTATTTGACTGTAAAATTCTAACAGAATGTGCTATTTTTAAGTGCAAGGTGTCTTTTTTTTTCAGAAAACAAATGGCTTTCCAAAAAGTACAGTTTTTGACCATTAATCTTGTGTTTTGAGTTTGTGAAGAGAATTTAAATAGACAAAAATAAAAAAAACGGAATATTTTTTTGTATTATTATTTAGAAAAAAAAGAGAAAAATCATGATCGAAATAATCCAACACTTCTTACTTCAAAATTCAACTATAATACATATATACAAGTATTTTTGGGACACTGGGTTGCACAGTTTTCATTCAGGAGGCTTTTTTGTTCATACACGCACACATGTACACATGCATGTACATGCGTGCACCCATTCATTTACATGCACGGACTCATTATAGCGACGCACACACCACATGTGAAAAAGTCTCACTCAGCCTGCTCCCAAAGTCTCATCAAAAATCATCCTAATCGACTCTTATGCTGTTTACTCCTCCTTGACCATGTTTTTGTTCATTTTGTTTATTATTTTATGCAATAACAAACTCCGCGCTCCCTATCTCTCCCGGAAATCTGCCGTCATTTGTTGACGGAGCGCAAGAAATTACCGTAATAAGCCATATATTGCCGAAAAGCGCATGTTGTCTGCTATCAGGAGCAATTTGAATTATTTTGATAGTGCAAACGGTAGAAGAGTTATGGTAACATGAATACAGCTTGGTCTGATGTGTCGGCGCCGACACAGCCGGTTTTAAAGGGTTAAGGAAGGAATTAATAAAAAGAAAAACATTCTACGATTTCCTAATTCGGGCATGTCATGTGCCGGAGTTGTCTAATGTAGCTAGTTCCTGTTAAATAAGGACAGATAACAAAGTAGGTCCGTGACATGTAGAAACTGTAACGTTTATTGTACGAATTAAATGTAGAGTTTAAACATTTGTATTTGTGAGAAATATTAAGTAATGTGACACTGACATTTACTATGCTGCTTGAGTTCGTTCTGAATAACAAACGCACTAAAGTACTAAATTTGCTTCTGTGAATATGAATTATTTTAACTAGTTTATCTTAGATTATAGACCAACTGCAACCAATTTCAGCAGAGTGCTATGCAAAACGCGAGGGAATGTGCTCCAACGCGTTCAAATTCGTACTTTTCAAAGTCTGTGGTTAAAGCGCCACTTAGCGGTAAAAGGCAGCAAATACACTTTTTAAATGTTACCGCCGCGGGAACATACATATTTAAATAGTAGAATCTTTAATTTTCTGTAAAGGTGCTTTGCAACGATTTGTATCGTGAAAAGCAATATACAAATAAACTCAAATTGAATTGAAACTTGAATTGAATCTATTCATCCCAGTGTTTTACTCAGGAAATACGGCATTTATTAAAATAAATTATTAAAGTACCGGTACTAGTAAAATGCGGAATCGTATAATTTTTAGAAGCAGGGTCTTGTGATACAGAATGTTCCAACCCTGTTCACAAACCTCAGTATCTCCAGCTGGCACTTTTCACTCTTCAGTCCATCAGAGAGCAGCTTCACTCCTGAATGCTTCAGGTCATTGTTACTCAAATCCAGCTCTCTCAGGTCAGAGTTTGAGGATTGCAGAGCTGATGATAAACTCTCACAACACTGACCAGTGAGATTACAGCCAGAAAGTCTAGAGCGAAGTAAATTAATCACTTTTTTAATTATTACATTTTGAAAATAAATATGACATTCATTTTTGTGAACATCATAAATTATTCCTTTCAGAGAGGATAATGCATTTTACTCATTGTAATACTCACAGGGCTTTTCTGCAGTTGATCACAGCTGGTATCAGTCTTCTTCTCCCCTCATCTGATGTGTTGTATTTCTTGAGGTTCAGTTCATCCAGCACCCCCTCTGACATCTGAAGCATGTAGGCGATTGTTGAGCAGTGAGCAGCAGAGAGTTTCTTCTCTGAGTCTTTGTCTGATTTCACAAACTCCTGAATCTCTCTGGATAGAGCCTGATCTTTCACTTCCAGCAGACAGAGGAACAGATTGATGGATCTTTCAGCAGAGAGTCCATGTCCATCTTTGATCTTCTCTTTAATGTACTGTGTGGTTCTCCTGATGCTCTCTGAGCTGTTCTCTGTGTGTGTTAGTAGATCCTGTAAGAGTCTCTGATTGGACTCCAGTGAAATGCCCAGCAGGAACCGCAGGAACAGATCCAGGTGTCCATTCTCACTCGCAAGGGCTTTATCTACTGTATTTTTTATAAAGCTATAAATTAAATCTATAAATTTAAGGGTGTCTATGTTTTTTATTACATGGCAGTAAAACAGATAGAAAGCAGCGAGAAACTCCTGAATGCTCAGATGGATGAAGCTATAGACTTTCCTCTGATGAATCAAAGATTCCTCCTTAAAGATCTCAGTGCAAATCCCAGAATACACTGAGGCGACAGTGACGTCTATGCCGCTCTCAATCAGGTCCTCCTCATAGAACATCACATTGCCCTTCATCAGCTGTTTGAAAGCCACTTCAGCAAGTTTCACAATCACTTCTCTGTTGGACTGCAGGAGTTTCTCTGGATCTCTGTCTTCATACTTCTGGTTCCTCATGTTGATCTGAATCAGCAGGAAGTGGATGTACATTTCAGTCAGAGTTTGAGGGATTTCTGCACACAGATCTTCTTCCAGGAGCTTCTGAAGCACAGTGGATGAGATCCAGCAGAAGACGGGGATGTGGCACATGATGTGGAGGCTTCTTGCTCTTCTGATGTGTGAGATGATTCTGTTGGCTTGCTGCTGGTCACTGATTCTCTTCCTGAAATATTCCTCCTTCTGAGGCTCAGTGAATCCCTGAATTTCTGTCAGACGGTTGATGTATTTGGAGGGGATCTGATTGGCTGCTGCTGGTCTGGAGGTGATCCAGATGAGAGCAGAGGGAAGTAGATCTCCTTTCATTAGCTTTGACATCAACACACCCACTGATGAATTCTCAGTCACATCACAAACTTTCTGATCATTTGAAAACATCAGTGTGATTCTGCTTTCATCCAGACCATCAAAGATGAATACAACTTTACACTGCTCATAAATCTTTGAGTCCAGATCTTGAAGTTCAGGATGAAAGTCCAGCAGAAGTCTGTGAAGACTGTACTGATGATCTCGGATCAAGTTCAGCTCTCGAAATGGAAGCACAAACATGAAATCTACATCCTGATTGGCTTTTCCCTCGGCCCAATCCAGAATGAACTTCTGCACAGAGACGGTTTTTCCGATTCCAGCGATGCCTTTGGTAAGAACAGTCTTGATCTGGTCTTCCTCCTCACATCCTGGTTCAGGCGAGGCTTTAAAGATGTCATTGCAGTAGATTGGAGTTTCTTGTGAGTGTTTTGTTTTGGCTGTTTTCTCCATCTGTAAAACCTCATGTTCTTCATTCACTCCATCACGGCCTTCACTCTCTCCCTCTATGATGTACAGCTGTGTGTAGATTCTGTTCAGCAAGGTTTGATTCTCTTGGAGTTTAATTCCCTCAAATAGTCTCTCGTACTTGTTCTTCATCCTGGTTTTGTGCTGGTCTTTTACTGTCTGCAGCTCTCCAGTCTCAAGTGCACATGTCTGCAGGACTGCTTTAGTTTTGTCCTGCCTGATGTGATTCTGATACTGGGATGTAGAGTACGGCACAAATCTACACATCTCATGTATCTCCCCCCTACTGAAAAAAATGAAAGACAAAAAAAATGTAAAGAGATTGAGCCTCATTCATGAAACACGAGCAGAACAAATGTTTGTGTAAATCGTTCGTAAAGCTGTTCTGACGTAAATTTTTGGATTCATGAAAATGTTTCTATTTTCAAAATGTTAGTTGGTACGAAAGAAATCTACACCTGCTCCCTACCAGGTGTAAATGGTGCATAAAACGTTCTGTGTTCTGTTTGGCAAACTGATGACACTGATTTTTGATGCACTTCCATTATAATATTTTACAAGATTGTTTGCCCGGGGTTTTTTAAATTATAATTTTATTTTTTTTTTGTAGCTGAGAGTTGATAAACTGCTTAGCTCCGGTTTAGCTTTAGGTAGAACACAGCGCTTGTCACTGTCACTCTTTAGCCAGCCGTCCAATCAATGGAGGAGGGGCGGGACAAATACCACACCGACCAATCATCCTACTTATACAACAACTGAACAATAGAGAAGTTAATATTACTGGTTACTGCTTTTTTATATTCAGTAATATCCTTCAAAATGAGATACTAGTAATACGTTACTACCGTAGATATTCCACTTCATAGCAACCAAATCAGAACAGCTGGAAAAAAATTTTTTTTTACAGTCTATGGGAAAAACGCTGTGCCACCAATGCGTTTTCAAGCGCCACCAGCTGGCCGTTTTCAGAAGAGCTCCTGTCATTTTTCAGGTGGCTAAAAACACTTTGGTGGACACACGTTATTGAATATTTATTGTTAGCCATATGGCCTATTAGTCTTTTTTTGCATTTATGCAATATACTGGAGCCAAACTTGAGGACGTGAACCAGAATATTCCACTGCGTTCCTCCACACAAAATTTGCGTAGCTGTAGTCATAGGCGGGGATTATGCTAATTGTTAATGTGCGTGCATGAGCGCCCTATTTACTAATGATTGGAATTCATTAACATACGCATGGTTAACTATCAAATCGGACATTTATGAAGCGTTTGTGAATCCAGAGGAGAGTTTTCGGGAAGGTCCGTTTTACGCGCAAACCCACTGGCACCTATATTTGATCATCACATTAAAATGATTCTAATTCCTAGTTTTGCATGATGATATGATGAATAGATGGCTAATTTTTAACAGCGGATTCAGTGGCGTTAGAGCTGATCTGCGCATCACTGCACACGTCTGTGGTGCATTACGGCTTCACTCACAGCCACCGGAGCTGATCGCGGCCACTCAATGTTGGTGTTTATACCGGCTGCGCCGTGGCCCAGAACTCATGCTTCTCACATCGGTCACATCACATTTCCTTACTGGGTGTCTACACCCAACCCATTATAATCAGTGATGCTGTCTACACTGGATGCAGCACAATGCAACACGAGAAATCCCAACAGTAAACTGATGCCTCGTTCTAATCTATTTATGACGTACTGACACAAAGTTCAAATGTTTTGCAGCGGTCGCTTTGTCGCGTCCTGTTGCGGCGCAGACAGTCAGTAACGTAGCAGATTGAAAAGTTAGTATCTTTCTGCAGTCCAATAGACAGCAGTGCGGTAGTGGCTTGAGTCTGTTGAATGGTGATTTAACGATACAATGTCACCTAGTTGGAGAGACTCAATGTCCCAGTCTTTTACTCTCACAATGAGCTTATCATACTCGTTTGCTACATTAGTAGGCCCTGTGATTTCCACGATGCAGAAAACATGGATGGAATCGCGGAACCCAGTCATAAAAACGAAATAACTGTATAATGTGGAATTTCATGGAATTTGTCATATTTTTGATGAATAAATGAAAAACAGGTCAGTACACTAAAAGGTGATTTCAAGTTTTCCTTTGTCTTTTGAGTGTTACAAGCTGATTGTGCATAGATAAGATCCCTGAAGTTGCAAAGACTAAAGTCTCAAAACCAAAGAGATATACTTTATAAACGTTAAGACTTTTATGCCCCCCTAAAACGGCACATTCAAACACGCCCCCACATGTCTATGTCACGATGTGGAAATATTTGCGTAATGCCGCCCAAATGTTCATGCAAAGAAAGAAGGCGTGGTTTCAGTAACCGCAGTAGTGTTGATGCAGCCATGTCAGGGAGAAGCTGTGTGTTTCTATGAGAAAGCAAAAGCACTTCATTTGGCCTTCCGAAAGTAGATGCATTTAGGAATCATTAAGATTACTTACAACAGAACAGCAACACATTTTATGGACGACCATTTCGTGAACCTAGGAGAGGAGGTAATTCTGACTTTGCTATGACAATCTGGCGCTTCTGAATCAGCGACTGTAAGTATGTTTTGTTATTAGTTTAAGCATTTGCTATTGACTGTTCAAATGCGGAGTTTTGCGTGTTGTGTGTGAGAGAGGGAGACAGGGTCACATCACAGTGGAGTCAGCTGTCTTAACCGTGGCTTGTGTGCTGCAAACACATATGAGCTTCATCACTGTGTCTGTCACGCGACTCTGTTCTCCTTTCGGGCTTGAACTGATGGTAAAACTAAGGACATTCTTAACTGTCTTTATATTTATTTTGAAAGCTGAAGCTCGCGATTATGGAAAGGGACGTTACATTTCCGACGAGTGCTTGTGGTGTTCGGCCAATCACAATGCACTATGTCAGTTGGCCAATCAGAGCAGACTGTGCTTGTCGGAAGGAGGGACTTTGTAGAAAACGAAGCGTTTGAGAGAGGCGGGGTATAGAGGACCTACAATAATGAACAGTATTTGAAATATAATGTGTTTTTTGAACATTAAAGCATGTCAACATATTCTTTTACACCAAATACACAAAATAATGATCTTTAAAAAAGCATCATATGACCCCTTTAAATCAAATCGTGATATAGACTAATGTCTGTGAATATTACACTGCAAAAAGACTATTTAAATACGAATCCTCATGTTCTGCATGTTCATTTGATTACCAGAAAATACACAACACAGAATTTGTGAAAAAAATATTATTCATTATTATTATTTATTAATTGTAGATGTTTACATTTGGAAAAGCTGTGCTTGTTGGATTGGCAGTAGCTTGTTGCCCTACACAGTTACCTTGTTTATTTTCTTAGAACAATATATATATATATATATATATATATATATATATATATATATATATAACTTGAATTATTTGTGTTTTTAAGTTATTTATAATAAGTAGAGATGTTCCGATACCCTTTTCCCTTCCCGATATCGATTCCAATAACTAGGCTCAGGGTATCGGCCGATACCGAGTACTGATCCGATACCTGGGTGTGTATCTGGTTATACAGATGTATGCACTACTAGCCCTGTATAAACTGATATGAATATTTTATGGTATCCTTCACCATACATATATATATATATATATATATATATATATATATATATATATATATATAGTCTGGCGAGTAAACAAAAAAATATAATATATATTGTTTGGAAAATGGCACAGCTTTTTAAATATCTAAAAGTACACTTTTAACATCAGTCAGTCAAGCATTATATACTGAATATATTATGATAATCAAGTATTATTTAATGATAGAACTTCAGTAATTAGAATTAAAACTTGGTAACCATGTATGAATGCATATTAGTCATTTTAACTGAACTTAGGACTGGTGGTGGTGCTTTTTTGGTCATTCAGTGGTCCTGTAAAAAATGGGGGAAAAACTATCAATAATACTGATAAGATAATAATCATACTATGAATTCTACTAAGAACAATATAAAACGCACTAAGGATTAACAAGCTGCTGGATTCATGAATATTAATCACATTGTCTGCATTGACTCGAACTAATTTGCTGAAATCAAAACAGGGACGATAATAGGTGAGCGCCAGCCAATGAGATTGTCATTTGAGCATTAGCTCCGCCTACTACCAGAGAACTTGGCAGTTCTTAAAAGCTGAAGAGTTCCAAAGGGACTCCATTATTTTGACAAGAAAATACAACAAAGCATATTGTTTACATACCATGCAGAATTGACGCGCTACCCTCTCTCTCTCTTTGCGTGTGTCGAGTCGTATTTTATAGCGTCCCGACCTCCCGCAGAATGCTATCCGAACCAATCACAATGTAGAGCGCCCAAAAGGAGCACGAGAACAGAACAGACTGGGCATACAGACAGACGTAATGCCATACTCCATCTGTGGTGCGTATTTTTTCTGCCCCCCATGTTAATGGTTTAAAGCGTTCACACTGTACACTGTTGCGGTTCGGCAGTGCGTTCTAGGAGCGGTGCGTCTGCAGCAGTGCAAAGATCATTTCCGCACAGAGTCTATTTTTTTCTGTGCTGCACGCGCTGAATTAAAGTGGCAGCGCATTGTTCGCGTTAAAAATGAACATGGATTGACATGGAAATGTAGTAATTACACCATATATGCATATAATTAAAGTCTACTGTTTCACAGTCAACACATGGCTTTTTGGCTAGATTTAAAACAAGCAAAAGTGTTTACTTTTAGATAAACAAGGCAATAATAGATGGCACTCATTAATTATAATTATTGAGTTTAAACGTGTGTCCAAACCTTTGACTATACTGTACTATAATATAGCCTACACATAAAGAATATCGGACAATATTTCGATATCGTTCTTTTGTTACTTCCTAATATTAGTATTGGCATCGGCCCCCAAAAACCTATATTGGTTGGGCTCTAAATTGTATAGCTTGAATGGACTGCAGATTTACATTTTTAATCATCCATTTAACAGATGTTCTTATTCAAGGCGGTTTAACAAATAAAGAACAAAATCGATCCAGTGTGGAAAGTGATTTTTGCATATTCCTTGAATTGGCCCTGTCTTGTGACTGTGAAAAGATTCAGGAAAATGATTCTGTGTCTCTCTGTAATGGTACCAGGAAACAGGACTCATCACTCACTGATTACAGGCTTCTGGAATGCATTGTATGTCACTTTGGATAAAAGCATCTGGCAAAGCTTTTAAAATGTTAAAAGGACAGTGCCTTACCTGTGGTCAGAGGTCACTGTTGCATCACTGGATACTGCACCACTTAATTGAGGGGGTTCCCTCATGGATCTGTCACTCTTCATAGACACATAGCTGGGTTCTGGAGACTCTGATCTCTGTATCTTCCTGCTGATGCTGACAAAAGTCAAACATAAAGGCATTTTACACTCACACTCACAAACACACACACACACACACACAAGCGTCTGGTTTGCTATCCTTGTGGGGACTCTCCATAGGCGTAATGCTTCTTCTACTGTACAGACCGTATATTCTATTGTCCTACACCAACCCTGCACCTAAACCTACCCCTTACAGGAGACTACAGGCATTTTTAGGTTGTGTGATTTAATATCTAGTAGGGATATCTGTTGTCTGCTGACACACACACACACACACACACACACACACACACATGCACATACATACATATTGCCTGAATGCACTGCAGATTTACATTTACAAATATTAATTTAACAGATGCTTTTATTCAAAGCGGTTTAACAAATAAAAAAAAAAAGTTATCCAGTCATAGGTTCTAGATTCTGGAAAGTAATTTTAAGTGTTGGGGAAGCTACTTTGAAACTGTAGCTTGACCAGCTACAAGCTACTCATAAATTAAAGTAGTTAAGCTACGTTCGAGCTACCTTTCTGAAAAAGTAGCTAGCTACAGGCTACAGTACAAGTCACTATCAAAAAGTAGCTAGCTACATTGAAACTACTTTCATTTTTTAATTATTATTGTTTTAATGTTTTTTTAATTAATTTTTTTTTTCATTTAACATTACAAATAACTGAATTGTTAATAAAGAATTATAATAAAGTTACAAGTAAAATATAATGAAGTCACAGGCTAAGTAAGATATTTGGGGTTTAAAATGAATGAATGAATGAATTGCTGTACACTCAAAGCACTTTACACTCATGAGGGGGTCTCTCCTCAACCACCACCAGTGCGCTCACCACACACCAGCTACAGGTGCAGAGGAGAGAGTTAAAACAATATCTTGTAATGCAACCATGATTTCAAAAAGTAGGGTGAATTCAGGTTGATTGAGATACTTTTTCAAAGTCATTTCAATTACAAAAAGTGTCCCAATCATTTGATTTTGTAAACTATCCAATACACACAATAATAAAATAGTTATATAGTTAGATTATCTCAAACTGACTGTCAAAGTGCAAAATCACTACAAACGTAACATCAGAGCAAGAACAAAATGTACTTAAACTGGACAATGAGGAGTTATAAAATAAGCAGGTTAAACACAACACTGACTGTGAATGGAGCCACTCTTGAGACGTCAATCATCAGCTGTGCGCGTGAACACTGCGCTTTTGTGGAATCCCGCCATAACCATCCTTTACCAAATGATAAGCACACTACTATATTGTGATTTTATTTTCTGTTTGATTAGTGTTCATTACAAAACTGTGGGAGGACAGATTATATTATGAGGGTTCATCATTGTGAACTATACATTTGATAGAGTGCAACAAAGCAGGAAAATTAATCAGTTTAAAAAGGCGATTATTCACCTCCTGTGTGTGCTTAAGTCTTCGATGTAGACGGCATTTTAACCTTTGTTTTGAATAAATTACAGTTGATTCATGTGACATATCCACTCCTGTACATCCTTTGCAAAATCATGAGACGATCTCTTGTCGGTGGACAGACTGTAAAACCGTGAGATGTGTAATATCACAATAGATGGTGTTAATGAACAAATTTATTTTGTGATCTAGTTAGAAGAAGATGCTGCGCTGCTTCGATGCATCATAGGCTCGTGACTCGTCAGAACGCAAAACAGAATGTAGCTTTTGGTCGCGCTACACCACTACTTGCTGGAAAAAGTAGTTAGCTACTGGAACAGCTACACTGTTTTAAAAGTAGCGGAGCTACCGTCACGCTACTGAAAAATGTATTTATCTTAGTAGCGTCACTACTTGTAGCTAGCTACACCCCAACACTGATCATGTTTGCCTATGCCTTGAATTGGCCCTGTCTTGTGATTGTGAAATGATTCAGGAAATGATTCTGTGTCTCTCTGTAATGGTACCAAGAGACAGGACTCATCAATCACTGATTATAGGCTTCTGGAATGCTTTGCATGTCACTTTGGATTAAAGCATCTGTCAATGCTAAAATGCTAAAAGGACAGTGCCTTACCTGTGGTCAGAGGTCACTGTTGCATTACTGGATGAAGAGTGCAGACTGCTTATGTATTCATCACTCATAGACACACAGCTTGAACCAGGATATGGAGAACTCATTTCAGATGCAGTGCCCTCACCTTCTCTCTTTTCAGGGACACTCATTTTTAGAGGCAGTGCCTCTCTTAAAAAGAGAGACTGATGGCAGACTTTTACTACAAAAAATAGTAAAAAAGCAAGTTAAAGTGGCATCTGCACAAACATAGAAATGCAAATAATGTATAGACAAAATATGAATCCTGAACAGGGAACTGGCAATGTATGTAGTAAGAACTGCAGTTGTGTATAGTACATTGATGCTGTACTGCACAATGGGACATTTTACGGTAGTTCAAACGTTTTCAAATCTGATCATGGGGACCCACCGCTCTGCACATTCTGTGTCTCTTATTCAACACATTCATACTGCTTTTCCACTGGGGCTGAAGCCAGAGCCCAATTGGGAAATGGTCGATTTTAAATGAGCATGATGACTGGCTTCAGTTCCAACACCAGCCCCAGTGGAAAAGCGTTACAAGTTGAGCAAGTTGATTTATCATTAATGCGATAATTGAGTGATGATTGAGCATTAGGCTGGCCACAAACTAGAAGATTTTAAGGCCCTATTTGAGGCTTGTCGCAAATTATTTTTTGTCCATAAAAAATCTGTTGTGTGGTGTCATTGATAGAGCGAGCAAGCGTTACTTACCGTATGTTACGTGCTTCTATAGCTGAAACTTGGCAGCCACAAACATGCAACGAAAGCAGAGAACATCACCCATATTCTTTTTCATACACGGTAGCATAGTCTTGTATTGTTTCCACCAGCACGGCACTTTTTTTTCATCACTAATTGATGGATGCCAAAAGTCCCCACCCCAACACTGATCAGGCATAACATAAACATGAATTTGAGGCTTTATGCACTCTGCCCGTATGTGGGTATGGCACACCGAACATGTCACATTCACGTTGCTGAGGAAATATTAAAGTCATACTTTTAAAGGTCTAGATTAAATTATAAAGGAGTAAAAAGCATTTAAGTGTTCTGTTTTAATAGAACAAGATTAATACAAATGAACTGAATAATACTTAGTATAGTAGCAACTATATTACCCAACTTCACACCTCTGTTTACAGTCTATAATTATTAGTATTAAAGAACGACGATTTGAGAAAGTCTGTTATCAAAAAGCACTTTAATCGTAAAGTCTCACAAAATTAAAATGATCCGATCAGCTTGATGATCAGCTTACATACCTATGATTTCATGAAGAAAAAGTTTACCACAACTTACCACAAAATACGCTTCTTTTAAACAGTTTTAAAGGCTCGAAATGGTGTCTCTTCCTCCTCTTTTACTTTCGGTTCTGGGGAGTCTTTGTGCTCCCTCTAGTGGCGCAGAGCAGAATCACATTCTCAGGTGAGTCTCTAAGCAGTTATGTTACTGAAAAAATACAGTATGAATAAAAAATAAAAATAAGTGGTCTAACATAAGAGCTTATATGATCTACTTTTTTGTTTAATTGCAGTTTTCAACTTAAAATAATAAAGAAAATAGTCAAAAGGTGTAATTAAAGGTAAGATAAAGTGTGTAGGGATTGTTGGGCTTTAAAGGGATCATCAGATGCCCATTTTACACAAGTTGATATGATTCTTTAGGGTCTTAATGAAAAGTCTATAACATACTTTGGTTAAAATTTCTCAGTGGTAGTGTAAAAAACACCTTCATTACTCTGTCAAAATCAGCTCTGTTTTCACTTCAAAGCAAAAGGAATGTTAATCCTCTGTGTCTTCAGCGGCTCAGATGTCGGGACTAAATGATGACTGCTTTATTCATTATTACATCCGACAACTAAACACTTCAATCGCATAATCCGAGACATCTTGTTAGAGATGGGGAGTCGACTCCAAAAGAGTTGATTCCTCGACTCTGAATAGCTCTAGAGTCGGAGTAGACTCCAGCACTCACAACTCTCATTGTGAGTCGACTCCGAAATCGCGAATGTCTTCACTGATTCTCACATCTCTATATAGTGTCTGGCAATTTAGTGCAGTATATCAGCAAAGAGTGAACGAAATTAAGTGAGGATCCGTTTGCAGTGCAGTCCGTGAGCGGAGCAGAAGCAGCAGCGCGGGCTCATTACAGGGACCTGCAGAGAGTTCCTCAGGGGCAGGGGCTCAAATGTAAAAAAAGAAAGAAAACATATTGGTCAAAAGTTTGGATACATTAATATTTTATATTTTTGCAAAAAGTCACTTATTTGCATTTATTTGATCAAAATTTTAATATACCGGTACTTTAAAATACATTTTACGCAATGCTGATTTATTAGCAATGTTGGGAACCTGTCATACTTTTTTCAGGTTTCTTTGATTAATAAAAAGTTAAATAAGAACAGCATTTATTTAAAATATAACTTTTGTA
Source organism: Onychostoma macrolepis (assembly GCF_012432095.1). NCBI lineage: Eukaryota > Metazoa > Chordata > Actinopteri > Cypriniformes > Cyprinidae > Onychostoma > Onychostoma macrolepis. The sequence goes on from NC_081155.1 coordinate 3,472,977, forward strand.
ACAATATACACTACCATTCAAAAGCTTGCAGTCAGTATTTTTTTTTTTTTTTTTTTAAAGAAATTAGTTTTTATTCAGCAAGGATTTGTTAAATTGATTTAAAAAAAATTTAAAATTTATCAATGAACCCCAAAAAAGTATCATAGGTTCCAAAATAAATAAATACAATTGAAATAAAAAGCTAAATATTAAGCAGCACAACTGTTTCCAACATTGATAATAAATCAGCATATTAGAATGATTTCTGAAGGACCATCCATTGAAGACTGGAGTAATGATGCTGAAAATTCAGCTTTGAATCACAGAAATAAATGATATTTTAAAGTATATTAAAATAGAAAAACATTGTTTTAAATTGTAATATTTCACAATATTACAGTTTTGCTGTTTTTTGTCTCAAATAAATGCAGGCTTGATGAGCATAAGACACTTTCATAATGCTGCATAATTATCAAAAATGGTAATATAATACAGTCTTTTCACGTCACCATTTCGCCGCCTACACTTCACATAATAGGCCTGTAGGTGGCACTTGGGCTTCATTAACTATGAGAGTTTCATGAAATAGTAAACGGTGTAGGATATCTTACAGAAATATAAGTGAATTGAATAGCCTACTGATTACCATTATTGTGACTTTTGTTTTGTGCAGTGCTTTTGTAGTCATTCAGCATATATTTTCTCAGCGATGTAGGCTAATTTGATTTATGAGACAGAGACAGACCGCAGATGCAGATCGCTCCACAAATAAGCTCGTCTGTCCCATGTCATTTTCTACCGATTTATGAAGAACGGAAAATGACTGCTCCACTTCACATTATTGTCCAATGAACTTTGAACTTGAGCCAGATTATGACTGGTTTGTGTAGCCTATTATACATGACAAACGGGCATTGATTAAATATTCTAAAATATATAATATATGGATTTTTAATTCAATCGAATTAAATCGATATTTATTTTATATTGTTTTTTTTTCCTTCCGTCGACCCACTCACTGAAAGAACCATATGGCTTGAGAGCCTAGGTTTCTGAACAGACTGGAGTATCAGTCAGTCGAGCAAAACGCACGCAATCCATAGCAACGCCTCAGATTTGACAGATATGTAAGAATAAACAGGAATTTCCCGACATTTGAACGATTAGTTACTGTTTTTTACACATTGTCATGTTAATTAGAATTAAAATGCATTTTGTTTTATTGACCACAGTTTCATGATATTTGTCTGAGAGGGGCACTTTTGAATAATTTTGAAAAAGGGCAGGGGCTCGAGCCCCCAAAGCCCCCCCACCCAGTAGCCCCTCACTGCAGAACAAAAGATCCAGGGGGCAGGGTTGGATCCACATCCAAGGGGTGGAGATTGGTAGGTTTAGGGATGGAGATGGGTAGGTTTAGAGGTGGGGATGGGTGGGTTTAGGGATCAGGGGGTGGAGACGGGTAGGTTTAGGTAAATGTAAGGTGGGAGGAGTTGGATCTAGATCACACCACACCCTTGTGTTCTGCAGTGAGGACCATCTCCCCCCACCCCAACTGTGTAAGGTGGCAAATAGGTAAATAAGAGTAGAATAGCAGTGTCTGTTTATGTGCATCAATCCAAGTGAAAACGGTGAGAGATGTTGAGGCAAGTGAAAAGCGTTTGGTTAATGATGAATATTGATCTATCGTGCGTCCTGTTGCCGAGCCCTGCCTTAATGTAATGACTGACAGCTAGGAGGTGTGCTCGGCTTGGAATGTGTTTTCAAATCCACAATGAAACTACATTCATCGCGGTGTATTTAATAAAACTGCAATTGAAATGTCATATATGTAAATGTCAATGCATTTAAGAAAAATAAAAGACATTTAAATCAACATTTTGCTACCCTTTTGCTGCACCTATGGCTCAGAATGCATTTTGAAACTCTCATTGAATTTTGCTACAATTATCACGCGGTCTCACGATGAAAATGCAATCCCAAGTGTCCTACCCCTAAGTCTAAATGCATCTAGGAAAAGCAGCATTTAAATGATAATTTTGCTACAGTTTTTGCTTGGACATGTTAAACATATCTAATCAATTTGGGTAATATATTTTCATTTTAAATAAAATTTTAAATGCTTCATTTTAAATTTGAATTACAACTTAAAAAGCTTTAAAATATGTTTTTAATTTGCATATTAAAACTAGTGTAGAAAATTGCAAATTTAAATTATATAATTGAATTTTCATTTTCATTTTGCACTAAATGTTGCACATACATATGGTATGGGAAAATGTAAATTTCAATACAGAAATATATTGCCATTTTACATATTGCATTGCCATTTTGCTACACATATGCTTCCATAGATTACAATAAAGTGTTTTTAATCAAGACCAAATGGAAAAAAACTAATTAATTAAAGATTAACGTTGACAGACACTAGCTGTTTTCCAGGCTATGGGTGTTTCCACACTGAAAAAAAAAAAAAACATTAGAAGTAGTTAATCATTTGTGCATGTTAGTATTTGACAGTGACTGATGTCGGTAACTAACAACATTTATTAATTTAGCAGATCATTTTATCCAAAAAGGTCTATAGACAAGAATAATACAAACATATGAATCCAAAGCAGAGCACAGGCTCTATCATAAATGTAATTTACGACTATTTTCAGTTTTTTTTTTTTTTTTTTTTTTGAGGATTGCGATTGGCATGTTACAATATAAATACTTTTCTAATTTAAAATTAATTACACTTTTAAATATCCAATTTAAGTGCATAAGCTGTTTTTTTTTACAATTATAAAATACATTTAATACCTCATTATCTGCATGATAGGAACATCACATTTAAAAACAAACTGACATGCATGACATTAAGTACAATTATAACGATAAACTATCATTGCTAATATTTTCTTCCACACACCTGCACTCATCACAGATTGTCTTAATGTTCATAACCTAATGCTTCTCTTCTGGCAAACTGATGCTTACAAAGATTAAAGATGAAAAACTTTTATGAAAGAAAAAAAAAAAAGTTCTGTCTTCAGTTCACATTTCACTTGAATTTTGAATTCAAGTGAATTTCATTTGAAATAGAAATCATGTTTCCTTCTGTCAAAGAGAAAGATTTCAGCTTCTTTCCCAACAGTGACCTGTAGGTGTCGCTGACTGCTCAATAACTTCTTCAATGAAACTGAATGATTGTTACAAGTCTCAGTCATTATTCTCAGTGACAGGTTCAAGTTGTGTGTAAAAAACAAAAATCCAGTGCTAATATTATTTTGGTGTGATACTGTGATTGACAGATGCATAATCACAGTGAATCTCCTCTTTTCTGAATCTGACTGTAGCGTCGCTGAGAGACTCTTCACGCTTCTGGAAACTGACAGCAGAGTACAGGAGCCCATCAGAGGGGGTTGTGGGTGACTGGACTGTTGAATAGAGATGAGTAGATTCAGGATCTGAGACTTGAATCTCTTCTTGAGCCTGCAATAAGTAAAATCCCGCAAACATGAACTCTTAATTCAAAGGTACAGCTTTCATACCAATTTCTCACATATTTAAGCACAGATCAGTTCTGAAACTCACAGTTTCATGATCTCCTGTCTCTCTTCTGTCTGATGAGATGACATCTGTGTACGACGAAGTGAAAGAAAATGGGAGATGATTTTAACCGTGTGTGTATTTCTGACCAGCAGAGAGCAACAAATTAATTTATTAAATGTTCAGTAGCATGTTTTTGTCTCACCGTGTTTGCTACTGTGTTTTATTTTGAACAACACGAGCGCTAAACACACAGCCAGCAGGCCCAACCCCACAGAAACAGCAACTGTCACAGGAAAGCCTGAAATCACACAGAATTGTCAAAAACATTGATATATTTTTTATTTTATTTTTTTTTTTTGTCTAAAGCATTGTGTGTTACTACTACTGAGGCACCGATTACTATCGTCCCTGTTATATTTAACAATGTTATATAATTTTTCACACTTAATAGATTTATATAATCCATTATTATAACGCATTTCCAGAACTATTGTTACAATCGCATCTGAAAATAAAAACTCTCTCAGACAAAATGACACTAAAAGCACCAGTAGGTGTCGGGCAAATCATTTTCTTAGTGAGTCATGGAATCGTTTAGTCAAATGATTTGTTCAAAATGGCTGATTCATTGAGGGACAAAGCAAGTAACAGTGGGCCTGTCCAAGTACCCACACTAGCAGTCTCAGCCAGGACGTAAGTGCACTAGACTATAATGGGTATTTGAGGCTAAGCGTATCCCATCATGCATCATGTTCGGGATATAAATTGTGAGACTTTTTGCCGAGATCTTGAGAGATGTGTTTTCAACTGACTCTCCGAAGCCAGAATGAAAGACGCTCTGGACAGTTTATAGACCACTCATCATTTGCACGTTTTTAAGCCTTGCCAATACATTCAAGAGATTTCAAAGGGGTCATCAGATGCCCATTTTCCACAAGTTGATATGATTCTTTAGGGTCTTAATGAAAAGTCTAACATAATTTCGCAATTGTTGTGTAAAACAACATCCTTTTTACCCTGTCAAAAACAGCTTCGGTGCATGTCCCTTTAAATGCTAATGAGCTATGCTGACCCCGCCCCTCTCTTCCGTGGGGTGACGAGCCATTCTCATGAGACTGTAAACTTTAGTTGCGGAACTTTCTAACTAGCACGTTACTAGGAAAGGTGATTTGCAAAGATTCATAAAAAATAACCTTACTACTTCTGTAGGTGAAGCTGGATCACGAATGATTTGCGTGAACATAGACGCATTTATTTAGATCGGGGGCACATTCCCTACAAAAAACAAGGTAATCCTCTGCGTCTTCAACGGCTCAGATGTCGGGAGTAAATGACGACTTCTATGTTCATTATTACATCCAACAACAAACATCTCAATCGCTTAGGAGCCATTCTTATTTACACCTGTGGGTATTTAAACAAGCCAGCTCTTTATGAGTGAGTTGTCGAGTCATTCATAGACAGTTTCATTCAAAAATGTGGATTCATTCAGTAATGAAACCAAAACGTGTTCGGAGAAGCACAATGGCTCTACTGTTTGGACTATTTTCATTGCCAAAATAGAGCAAAAACAGTCAATATTGATATATTTTTTTATTCTATGGCACCTTTAAACCATATTAGTAAACTTCTGGTGTCCGGTTTTCTGAGTGCACACATCTGAAGCACACAGTCAGTGTCACAGCATGTCTGTGAAGGTAAACAGCTGGGAAATAAATTGTATGTTTATATTAGATCTGTGTGGCAGCAGCAATATACAGTAAATAAATCAATGAATCCACTGCTCTCTTGTCTCCTCTGAGACAACAAAAAATAATGTTTTGTGCTCATCTGTGCAGCCAAAGACTGCATGTTTTGTTTATCTCATTTGTATTCCCTACCACTAGATGGCAGACATGTAGTATTCGATTCTAGACCAAACGTGTTGGAGGAAATAACAGAGCAAGTGAGCAATCCTGTAATTGATGCGGAAGCAGTTCAGTTCATAGCGTCTGAGTAAATTGTGAGATTTGTGAGAGAAAATCGCCAAATGGCTAATAAAAAGTTGTACCGTGAGAATGTGTTGCAAATATTATTTGCCGATTCTGAATCTGAAGGGGAATATTTACATTTATAATTACGTTGCATAAAGTCTGCAACACATATGTAACAATCTTTTGGTTACATAAGTAGCTGTGTTACAGACTCGGTCTGTTACATATGTGTAACAGTAACTGCCTATTATAATGAACCCAGTCAACACGTGAGATCACGCGATGATCACAGTGACATCACACCATTCTCATACGGTGATCCTCACAGTGTGAGTAATATATGAACTCATTGTGAACTCAAAATGTTGAGCAGGTTGAGAGGAGGCAGCTCAAATATCCAAGAGGGTCTGGCTGCAGACATAGGAGCAAGTGGAGCTCCACTCAAGAGCGGAAATACGTCACCTCCACGAGCGATGCGGCCGCCATGTTGGTCCGGGCAAGACAGAGGTGTCTTTTAAACTGATCCACAGGTTTTATCCTGTCAAGTAATTTCTACAAAGGTTTAGAGCTGATGTAGAGCTATCGTGCTCTTTTTGTTTAAATGCTGATGAAACAGTGGACCACTTATTTTGGTCATGTCAATACACTCAGGAGTTTTGGTATGATATTGGTGCTTTTGTTAAGATGAAGCTTTTGCCAGAATTTTCTATACAAATGGGAAATATTATATTTGGGTATTTTGACTCAGACCCCACAAAAGAAAATATTTGTTTTATTATAAATTTACTTCTTTTCTTAAGCAAATTTTATATTCATAAATGCAAATTCTCAAATTGTAAACCTGTCTTTGTGGTCTTTTTAAGAGACATGGAGAATTATATTAATTTGATTTCAGTATATAATAATAAGAAAGCTATGAATTTGCTCTGCACTTAAAGTTTTTGTGTAGGAAGTCTTATGTCAAACAATGACCCTTTATTGCATTTATTTATTTATTTATTTTATTCATTTTCTAAAACTATTATTATTATTTTTCCTTTATTTATTTTTTACTGTTTTATTTTATTATTGTCTGTTCAAGTGTTATGTGGGTATTTTGTATTTTGTACTATTTTGTATGTTCTTGATTTCAGCAATAAAAATAAAATGTTGGTCCGAACAAACTTTTAAAAACTTAATCTTTTTCATTTATTTTGTTAAAGCTTTCGTTTTGTAATATTTATTAATTGCTATATAAGCATATATAAATGGTGCTTTGCATATAGTAACCTCTTTGTAAGCAGTGTTGATATTTTCTGTACTTTTATCTTCGGAATAATAATAATAATAATAAAAACTAAGTTTTACGGTTTATGACACGACAGCACTGTCTTTTTTCTCCCAGCAATTTGCACTACAGACATTAAAACATAGCGGTAGGTTTAAAATACACTTTTGAGGGCCTCTGCCTTTTGTTCATGTTTGTTTTTAACTATACATATTTCAACTACCAATGTAACATTCCATACATTTTAGAAAGTAAACACTATGTTTGTGATATTTAGCAGTGAACATTAAATGAAACATTATTTGTACTTTAAGCTAAATAACAACATATACAAATCAACCACAGTAAAATAATGAATAATTTCCACAATTTAAGTTTTAATTGTTTGAGTAAAAAAAAAAAATCTTACACTATATTGAAAACACATGAACTGCAAGTAACCGTGATTGTTACAGTAAAGACACATTGCGCCGCACGCTCTCTCACACACACACACACACACACTTCACTCTGTACCAAGACCTCCATCGTCCATAAAGCAATCCCAGCTACAGTAGCCAGAGCGGTCATCTGAGGAGTAAAACCCCAAAAGCACTCCCCGTTGTCCATTTCCCTGGTGGCCCCACAGTCTTTATAGGATACAAATATTCCATTGTGTTTCTTCATCCTTTTGTGCATAATTTCATGAAAGCTCTGTGCGTTCTGCTTACACTGCACGTTAGAAAAGTGTCAGTTCGCCATTGTAGCGATGATAAAATAAAATTATTTGAGTTAAAATTTAAAGAAGACGCCATCTTGATTAATTCAAGTGGAGGTGACGTATTTCCTGTTCGAGAGTGGAGCTCCACTCGCCCACGGTCTGCAGCCAGACCCCTCTCCAAATATCAGTCACCGGTGTTACATTCTACTTCCTGTTTCTCAACACTATCACAGAGATATCACAGTGCTCTCACATGATGAGCTCATGAGTGCACGCCCAGCTAACAGATTTCTGTTATAAGATACAACTGAAACATACGTTACCATCGTGGTGAGTAGTGTTTGCTTTAGTTGGGCTCTTGACCCTTGACTTTATAATGTTGTATATTTTTGGGGCTGCTGTAATTGCACATTTGTTATGGCAAGAAAAACCAAAAAGAGACTGCAACCAGGTGACACTGGTTTGTTATTGATGATAACACAGTCATCATCTACACTCAATATGCAGTCTTGGTGAGATTTTATTAATCAACAGTTTCTAAATATAGAAGCTCTGTGATTACACAGTATAGGACCCAGCAGTCTCATCAGTTATGAAGAATAAAAGCATAAGACACAAACATTAACTATCCTCTCATTTAAAACAAAGAGAGACATCAAGAATCAGTGTATGAATCTCAACAATGGTGACAATCAAAAGCTTCATGCTGCAATGCATGCTGGGTACCTAGTCTCTGTGCAGTGAGTGCACTTTGACCTCACATTAGTATGAGCACACAGTGAGGACGCTGTGAGGTTACACTTTTAGCTCACTGTTACCTCACATTGTGACCTCATCATGAGTATCCTGTGAGATCAGGGTGAGATCACTGTGAGATCAAATTGTTGACTGGGAAGTGTTATCCAAATATGTTGCACACACCTGCACTCTTCACCGATTGGCTTAATGTGCATTACCTAATTCTTGTCTTCTGGCAAACTGATGCTTACAAAAATTAAAGACTCTTTTATGAAAAAAAAAAGTTCACGTTTCCTTCAGTCACAGAGAAACATTTCAGCTTGTGTCTTATCATGCTTTTAAAATCCTTCACAAACAGTTATGAAACTGCTGGGTCCTATACTGTATAATTACAGTGCTATTATTAAAAACTTTAGATTAATAACTCCTCACAAAGAGTGCATACTGAATCTAGGTGATGGTTGCACTGTTATCATCAGTTCACAATGAGTTCATATATTACTCACACTGTGAGGATCACCGTATGAGAATGGTGTGATGTCACTGTGATCATCGCGTGATCTCACGTGTTGACTGGGCAGGGACCTGATTATAGCACTTAACACCTGCAAAAGTCAGATTTTCATGATATGTAACCTTTAAAAACAAGACCCTATACAGAGGATTTTTTTTTATTTGCACCGTATCATGGATTTTTGGGGCTTTTTTCATTTTGTTGCCATTTTTGCCATATGCTCCTGTTAATTTCTGACCCTGGGGAGGGGATCTGTGTGCCTCTTCTGCTGCAAGGCCCATTTCAAGTTAAACAGGCGAAACATGGAAAAGACCGCTACTGGTTGGTTACTTCCTGTTTGTGGTTTAAAGCTGGTGTGAAAATGACTATATTCATCACACATCAGACTGAAGCTGCAGACTTTACCACAGCATGCTGCTTTAAAGGGACAGCGCACCAAAAAATGATCTCAATGAAAGAAGATTTCTTGGACAATTTTTTGTGAATTTTGGTAATCAAACAGCATTGGACCCCACTGACTTTCACTACATTGCATTGAAACACACACACACACAATATAAACGTTTGTGCTCATCTGAAAGAAAATGTTATTATTATTATTATTATTATTAAGCAATGTATTCTGCTGCTCAGTATTGGCAAGTTGGCAAGAAAAAAGTAGATTTATTACATTTACATATTATTACATTTCTGGTTACACTATCCCTTTAATTCAAGTATTTTACCTCTGGTCACATGTAGCTGAACTTCAGTGAATATGAAGGACCCCGAACTCTCCTCTCCACACCAGTATTTCCCAGAATCCTCTGCTCTCAGATCACTGATCTTCACAGTAAAGGTTTCTTCAGTCAGAGAGAATCTGCCATTTGGACTGTTATTTGATGAAACACTAACTCCGTCTCTGATGCAGATATTCGGCTGATCTCCTCTGCAGAAAAACCTCTGACTGTGATTCCTGATGTGTTTACAGCTGATGGACGCTGATCCTCCGACAGACGCTTCATGAGTGACCGCTGAAGAACACAACATTAAATATGATGAGATTGATAACAGAATGATCAGAAACATCGAGACTTCTCCCAAATAAACATCCTCACCGTCCTTCATGATGATCATGAGCTCAAAGGGAAGGTTAAACACATCTTTCACTGCACACCAGTATTTCCCAGCATCCTTTGCTCTCAGGTCAGTCATGTTCACAGTGAAGAGATTGAGTTCAGTGTCGTCCTTTACTGAAATCTTTGGGTTTTTAACATGATCTTCATCTGATTGAATGATATTTCGAGCATCTTGAGTGAAACACTTTCCTTTGCACAGAAGCTTTATTTCTTTTGTGTGGTTTCCATCATAAGGACATCTGATCTCAGCTGAATCTCCTTCACGTCTGATCACTGGAGGCACTAATAGTCAAAGAGAATAGAGAAGTATATATACACTGTAAAATACATGCATGTATTATTGAACTGCATGGTTTATGGTTGCTGTACATACTGGATAAAGTCAGTTGGTGTTTACTGATGAGAGAAACAGAAGTCAGATGCGTGTGTCTGGTTTCTGCTCCACACCACCACAGTAAACTCCAGCATCTCTCAGCCTCACATTACTGATGCTCACTGTAAAAACTCCTGCTGTACTCTCAGAAAACTCAAAGCGCTGCTTCTCTGATGAACTGATGTTCTGACAGATCTTCTTCTTGTTCTCTTTGCAGATGTGTCTGATGATCTCGTGTTTCTCAGGGTAATTACAGGTCAATTTCACACTTTCTCCAATAATAGCAGCTGATTTGCTTGATGCATGAAAATTATCAACTATACAGAAAAACAGTTAAAAATATAGTATCAATAACTTGAAATATTTTCCCCTCATTTTAACTGCTAGAAAGTGTCCAAAAACAAAATTAATCACAAATAGAGCATTTTACTGGCCAACATGGGGAAGTTAAGTGTCTTTCACTAAATCTCATGATGTTTTTATAGCAAAAATATCCATATTCCATATTTCAGCCACTAGGTGGAGCTATGCTGAAATTCTACACAACTCTCAGGTCATGCCTCAGTAGAAATCGTGATCAATTCCCTTTGATCGATTCCCACTGGAAGAAATTACGTTATGGGGGACTTGCCTACCGCGGCACCTCCCACTGTTGTTTTGCCTTTATAGAAATAAAAATCATCTAGTTCAGATGGAAAACGATAAGTTTCTTAAAGGGGTCATGACTTGTTTTTTTGTTTGTTTTGTTTTTTATATAAAATTATTTTAATATGTTTCTTGAGGTTTACTTATAATGTTAATAATGTTTTTTGCACACAAAAAAGAAAAAAAGAAAATGTGGAAAAATGATCATTTTCAGCCCTCATTCTGAACCTCTAAGAAACAGGCTGTTTTTAAGCAGTGTCTCCTTTAAGAGTTCTCAGGAATCAGCCACTGTTATGATTGGCTTACATTATTGCACAGGAAAGGTATCAACTTCCCTTCGCTACATGTTTTGAGTGTTTTGACAACACAATCAAAATAAAATGGTCATTTCCAAACAAAGCATTATGAAATCATTTACTTATGGATTGTGTTTCAGCTGCAGTCAGATCTAGCACTGCTTCATCTTTCAACAAACGTTTCTTTGTGAACTCTCCATGACTCTGTGCCTCGTTTACTGCCAGTCAAATACAGCCCAGCAATGTAGTGCAATGACCGTATCCTTAATATAAAATCTTGAAATATGTTGTTCCCATACCCAAAATACTTATTTTATAGTAGGGCTTGGTGATATAGCTAAAACATAAATCAACCATATAATGTTTCATGTCGTTCAGTATCGATAATTATTGACATTTTTATAACCGTTTTTAAAACAAACAGCAATTAATCATCCAGGTGGATGCTGCACACTAGTGGTGGACGAGGAGATGCCCCCTGACAATGTAGAGCGCTTTGAGTGCTTGGAAAAAAGCAGAAAAGCGCTATATAAATGTAATGAATTATTATTATTATCATTATTATTATATATATTTTTAATTTAACCAATTTATTAAGACAAACAACAAATGTCTTGGTTTCGGTTTTAACCTAATCAAGATCTTCTCCGCTTTGAGCTTCTATATTACATTTACATTACATTTACATTTAGTCATTTAGAGGACCCTTTTATCCAAAGCGACTTACAAATGAGGACAATAGAAGCAATCAAAACCAACAAAAGAGCAACAACATGCAAGCGCTATGGCAAGTGTCGGTTAACCTAACGCACATGTAGCAATATTTTGTATGAATAAGGCAGCACTGGCACATCTTATGGCTTCAGCTAGATAGACGCACAGACGCACACCCAACATTCAATTGCATCGTTTTTGCATTCAAATACTTTTTTTTTTATTCGACTATTCATTTTTTTATTCAGAATCTACTCATCACAGGCAGGCACAGCACTCATTTGATTTGAGTATGTGTTTGTGTTTGCTTTCTGTGCCTATATAGTGTGCTATACCAAACATATTTTCTGTTGTTATCAGTGTTGGGCAGTAACTAGTTACTAGTAATTTAGTTACTGTAATAATATTACGTTTTGCAGTAACTAGTAGTGTAACTAATTACTAATAAGATGTCAGTAATAATATTACAGTTACTGTCCATAAAACAGCTTAGTTACTTTTGATGCCTCAACCCCGCTGATTTAAAATCTAACAATCAAATAATTACTAGATTTATTTTCATAATTTTCACGACTCGCACATGCATGTGATGTCCCCAGTGCAGCAGGCAAGCGTGGAATATGGAAAAGCTTACATTCAGCAGATACAAATATTGCATTATATTGATTTTGTCAGGAAAAAAGATCTGTTGTGTAAGTTGTGGCTTTACTTTACTCTGGCATTACATCCCTCTGATCAGCATGTGGTACATTATATTAATATAATGAATAATATTTTTGGAAAATGAAACAGTTTCTTACAAACAATATAAAATATGCGATTAAACAAAATTTAATCGCATATCGGTAACGGAAAAATTACTTCAAGCTACACATGACAATTAATGAGATGAATACAAGACTTCTACTTGAATGCCACTATCGATCGTTATTGAGTGTTTGTAATAACTTCTGACTGCGATCCAATGTGGATTTTGGTCAAATGATGAGGCAGAAATATGTTGTGAGTAACATTCTAGAAGAATTTTATCTGGAAGATACACAGTTACAACTGCTGTGGGGCGTGAAGAAAAATTTATGTAACTAGTAGTGTAACTAATTACTTTTGCCAGAAAGTAATAAGTAAAGTAACAATATTACTTTTGAAAGGAGCAACTAGTAATAATGAGTAATATATTACATTCTTTGAGTAACTAGCCCAACACTGATTGTTATCGATGAAGGTGTACAGATAAATACAGATACCGTTTTATCGCCCAGGCTTATTTTATAGTCACTGTTATGCACACTGGTCATAAACACAGCTCAGAGGCTTCTTACCAGTGGCCCGCCTTAACGAAAATCTAGCACAGTTCTAACAAAGGTAGAATGCAAAATCTTTCAATACAAGCATTTCAAATATCGCATGTCAATTGTATTTCATGCAATATTTGAAACTTTCAACCCACGGGGGAAAAAAAATCAGTAAGCTGGCAGTAATGGTGAGAAATTCAGTGGGAGCGGGGGGTAGCGGGATCAAGAAAACAGTCCCTCACAGGGCTCTGGTTGGGTCTGTCAGAAAGCTTTTAATTAGATTTTGTCAGCACGGTCTCACAATGATCTGAGACAATATTGGTGAAAATCAGACAAACTGTCTAAATGTTTGAAAAAATAGGCTTTGTTAAATTAAATTAAATTAAATTAAATAGTTTATTTTTCTCCTCCTCTCGATGCAATCAGACAGTTCTTGATGCTTGATTAACTGAGTTACATAATTTACTGTGGTTAATGTCGAGACTGTCCTTTATCTGTGTGACAAATTTCACAACTTCTCCACAGGCAGCTCAGCCAGAGTCTCATGAGCGAAAGAAGAATAAGAACACTAACAGTAACAATAGGTGCCTAGACTTATAAATAATAATAAAAATACCTGGATTGATCTTCAGTTTGACCTCAAGGAACGGATCATCATCAGCAGCAGTATTCACTCCACATCTGTACGTCGCTTCATCAGCTGCAGTTAAATCACTGATAAAAACCTTCAACAGTCCTTTACTGGTATCATCATAAATGTGCACTTTATCATGACGGATCCATCGCTTCTGTTCATCAACAGGGATCTTCTGTGATGAATCTTTCTGGATGAATTTCTTGTTTTCTTTGAATTCTTGTGGAAATTTACACGTGATGAAGACTGATTTACTGATGTAGGCCTGAACCTGGACAGAAGTTATTTGACCTGCAAGACAAGATTTGATTTATTACATCATTAACCCTCTGGGGTCTGAGGTCATTTTGGGGCCCTTGAGATGTTTTGACATGCCCTAATATTTGTGCTTATTTCAGCTACTTAAAACATACTATTGACCAACATTAATTTTTTTTTTTTTTTTTTTTGTATTCAGCACAAACTGTGCTACAATAATATGTGACCAAGATGGATGTACATGTTTGCATATTTTAGAAAAAAATAATAATATGCGTGGTTAGTAAGTTTTGGGAAAATAAATGTAGCTGAAATAAGGCCATAAAACCCACACTAAATAGTTCTGAATAAGACTTTGGAGTAATCAGTCTTGTAGGCTAGAATATTTACTCAGTCAGGAGGGATTTACTTATTAATTTAATTTAATTTATATTAATTTATAAGGATTTTGTTTCAGTAAATAGAAATTAAACTCACTATAAACATTCAGCTCAATCTCTTTAATGAAGGTGATGTGAGTAATTGATGTTTCTGAAGGTGGTTTATCTGATCCGTCTCTCTCCACTCCACATAAATAAACTCCACCATCCTCTGCAGAAATGTCTCTGATGGTCACAGTAAAATGATCTTTCTGTCTGTCAGTCAGGATGAACTTCTCCTCAGATGATTGTGATGATTGAGAGCTGTTCAGCACATGCACAGGATCCACGTTCACTCTGTAGAAGACTTTGGTGTGTGTTTTAAACTTATGATCATATTTACAGTTGAAAGTGATCGTTTGACCAATATATGCAGATCGGATAACAGACATCCCACAAGAAGAAGAGTCTGAAAATGATTTCAACAAAAGCATCGTGACATGCACTGAAGTCTTAAAATCGTATTATTATTATTAAAGGTGCACTACAGGGAACTTTGATGTCTCTATCACCATCTGTTTGACACACAAAGTGTCATGTTCCTTGCAGTTCATTTTTAACATTCTTGTTTTTAGGTATATTTATGGTTGTCTGTGATCAGAGCAGATCTGTCATTCTTCATTAAGATATATTAACAGACAAATGTACATCCTGCGAGGCATATATCCAGAGAAAACATCATCTGAACATGTTTGTAGGAATGGCATGAATGATGTAAAGCTGACCTTATAATCGTAATTATAACTCGTATAATCTGACTCAACTGCTCAAATTATGAATCATTGTAATCTTACTGCTGTAAATCATGATGTAGGTCACCAATTTAGGTTCATTTTTTATTAACACAGTCTTTCGTAATATACTTTTAAAATGTTCTATAATACAAATAATCACTGTAGTAAGTTAAAGAATCACACGTACCGCTGTTCACCTTTAAATCAACATCATGACTCCATTTCTGATTGTCTCCACATGTGTATTTCCCATCATCCTCTCTGCTGAGGTTCCTGATGAACACTGTGAAGAATCTGCTGTTTTCATCATCACACAGAGTGAATCTCCCGTTATTAACCCAGCGGTGCTGAAGCTCAGTACTGATTCCTGTCGTACAGTCACTGTTTCTTCAGAAATACTTTCCTTTAAACTGATCATAAGACTTTCTCTGGTTTGAGCTCATGCACTTGAACATTACACTCCCTCCAGAGCATCCAACCACTCTGAAACAAACCTGACCTGCCAAACACAAGTTAATTTGCCCTTAGGTTTTTATATGTAGACTCAACCTGGGCCATATAATATATCATATTATTTGACGAGTAAAGAACTGACCTGAGATCAGACAGAGAGTGATGAAGACGGTGATGTTGATGATGGCGGCCGTCATTCTGGATTGGCTTCAGTCTCGCAGATATTCAGAGAAAAAACAGATCAGATCACAATCCAGGGAAAGCAAGAGCTGATGAAATTGAATGCAATGTAAATTGCTTAAGATAAAAGCATCTGCCAAATACATCAAAGTAAATGTAAATGATCATTACAAGCACACACATCCTCTGTTGGTCTCGCTCACATTTCTGCTTCCTTATTCTCTATAAGGTTTCCACCCAGCTGCACTGCAGACAGAGCCGATGTGTGTTGAGATATGTGTGAAAGATATACAGAGAAACATGCTGTATAAACGCACACAACACAGATAACACATCAGTATTTTAATATCAAAACATAATGAGTAACTGTTTCAAGGGTTTCAAAGCTTCATCCTGCATTCATCACAGAAATCACAGAAAAGCTGACACGAGGGACAGTATTTTCAGTAAGAGTGCATACATGCACTGTGGGAATATAATGTTCATTGAATGTTGTGAAAGGCCCTGGAATTGACAGAGAAGCACCCTGTGATATAAGAGATCAGCAGGCGCCTCTGGTATGTCATCATTTGTATCTTTTACAATCTATGTGTGGATCCCACATCCTTTCACTTCTGCTTTCAGACAAAATCAACCACAACCTCTCACAACCATGTTCTTGAAACACTTTGAGGGTTTAGTGCATTGCAGGAGCATTTCTGGTGTTTATGACTGTGTTTGGATGTCATCTCATTGGTACTGAATTCAAGAAACATGTGCAAAACATTTATCTCCTTGTCATGACGATAATAAGAGTTTTATGGTCACCATAAAACTCATGTTCATCTTACTATGCTTTTTTTTTTTTTTTGGTGAACATGCTAGACTTCAGATTCATTAGCTGTTATTGATAAATGAGTGAAGAAACTACAAAGTGCAGTAAATGGTAAAACTGTTTGTGGTACAAATCAGCGTGTTTATGATTCTGATAATAAGATAAAACGATTTTCAACATAAAGCAGCATAATGAACTGTTTTTGTACAGGTATACAGGTAAAACTGGAAGTGACTGATACCTTAAGTCTCAAACACAAGTAATGGAGTTGTGTACTTCGTCCGCCTCTGGTTTCCATGCGTGACTTAAATTTCAGACTCTGTGTGCAAAGACCTTAACAGTTAATAATATTTTATTTCAATATTTATTTTAAAATTCCAGTTAAAGTTTTAGTAATTTTGTTGTGCGTTTTATATATATATATATATATATATATATATATATATATATATATATTTTTTTTTTTTCATTAAGCTTTAGTTGTTATTATAGCACTTTAACAAACTTAATTTTGAGTTTAATTTTGTTAAATGTTTAGTTACAATTTGTTGTGCGTTTTAGTCATTTTATTATTTTTTTATATATCTATATAGTTTTAGTGTTTAGTATAAGTTAATGTTTTTTAAGTAATGAATTTGTTTATTTTACTTTATTGTATTTTTAAATGTATTTTATTTATTTATTTATTATTATTATGTTTTGTTTTTTGATGTGAAGACAAACTCCTTCATTCTGGCACATTCATACATGACCCTGTCAATCATTCATTCACAATGACTTGGATTGGAGTGATTATAACTTGGCACTATTGAAAGAAAAAATAAATATGTATTTAATCATATTTGAGTGATGCATATTAGCAGGTACAGGGTTTATGCAGATTTTATGAAGGTAAAGAAAAATGTAAGATTTAAGGGATAAACTGAATGCAGCATGTCAATATGGTCTCTAAATGCAAATTAATAACACTTCAAAGTTTGAAAATACAACTTTCAACAGATCTCCATTACTTTTTCATTCTTTTAACAAAGTGTGTAACTAAATAACATTTACTGAACCTTCTGATCACACTTCAATAAACCGATGCTCTTCCTCAGTATTTCTGTCTTTATACAAAGTCTTGTTTTCTGAGAAACTGATCAAAATAAAGTGATTTCACGATCAAAACGAACAAATATCTGCCAATGGGCTCAGAAAAATCTAATTAATTCAAAGGGAAAAAACTTCATTTTGTTCAATTTCAAGGAAAACAGGACTTAATATGTGACCCTGGACCACAAAACCATTCATAAGGGTAATTTTTTTTAGATTATTTTACATTTAACTATTTGACAACAACTATTTGAAAATCTGGGGAAGAAACTGTTCTTGTGCCTGGCTGTCCTGGTGTGTGTGTGTGTGTGTGTGTGTGTGTGTGTGTCAGTCTGGTATATGTGGCACAAGTTTGCCTATTTAAACATGAAGCTGGTTTTCCTAACTTAGCATAAAGACCAGGTAGGAAGAAAAAGTAATCACAAAAATATTAGAAGAAATGTAGCAGGAACATTATTACACTATTCACATAATATGTTGTGTAATTAAATAATTAAAATTCACTAACAAACTACAAAATACATAACTTTTAAAACAGATCAGATAATGCAAGCCTGTTAAATAAATAAATAAATAACTGCTGCATGACATATATTTAATGAACCTAAATAAAAAAAAAATTTAGAAAATGTTTGACAGTCAGCTTAAAAAATATATACTTATAAAGCCAAAGCCAAAGCCTGTGCTGTGCTGTGCAGCAGCTACTGACACACAAACAAAGGGGAGCAAAAGAAAAAGCCTCACTCAATATCAGATAATGTTTGTACAAACTGAACATGGCAAATCCAAGATGCAGGATGACTGCTTGACTGATCACTTACAACAATCGGATGACAATCTGAAAAAAGAAAGAAAAAAAGAATAAATATTTTCATTTTTGAAAATAATTATAACTTTACTTGAATATGACTTTTATTTCTTCCCTGGTGTATACACATGCATACATGTTTTACTTTTATAGTAATTATTTGTTATTAAAAAGCAGAAATATTATTATTTTTACTATTATTATCTCATAAGGATAGGCTACATTGGCTTGTGTGAGTCTTCTGTCTCTCGCTCGCTCTACCACACACGCTGAGAGAGAGAGAGAGAGAGAGAGAGAGAGCGTTCAGTGTGCGTCAGTGTCGCTCGCTCTCACTCAGACAAATCTGAGACAACACTGATTAAATGTGAAAATATTAATTGTAAATGGCTACATTTTTTTAAACTAACGTTACCTTGACCGACATGAATGTGAAACGAAAGGAGGTTTTCTCAATTCTAGCAGATCTGCGCAAATGACGTCACACAGAACGGCATTAACGGTAATTAACGGAGCTGAAGAGCGGGCCGTACAAAATAAAGACGGAAAGACTCGTTTGAACAGTGAACAGTAGGCTTATGGTACATTTAAATGACAGGCCGTCGATTTTATACTTGTGTACACAAAAAATACTTTACCTCGTGAAAGCTCTCCCGTCAGGCGACGTCCATCAGAGTCCGGCTGTGCGCGTCACGTGACGACCGCAGCTTATATAACCTCCGGTTCTTTCGCGGGCTTTGCACGTGAGGTGTCAAATAGTTAAAGTTACATTTATATGTATTGATTTTTTTTTTTTTTTTGCCAGGAAAAATATAACATGAGGTAATGATTGTAGCCTACATCTTAGATTATTTAAAAAAAAAAAAAAAAAATTAAATAAAATGAAATAAATTACACACACACGTTTGTTTTTGTGAAAAGTGGGGACATCCCATAGGCGTAATGGTTTTTATACTGTACAAACTGTATGTGCTATTGTCATACACCAACCCTACACCTAAACCTACCCCTTACAGGAGACTTTCTGCTATTTCAGATTTTCAATACACTCCACTCTGTGTGATTTATAAGCATTTTGAAAAGTGGGGACATGGGGGAATGTCCTGAAAAGTCACCTTCTCCTTGTAATACCTGTCATACCCTTGTCATTATACACATCTATGTCCTGATTTGTCACAAAAATGCAGTAGCCCTTCACTGCAGAACAAAGGCGCATACACACACACACACACACACACATATATATATATATATATATATATATATATATATATATATATATATAGTTGCAGTTATTAATAATAAAGTTTCACTCACTGATTTCAGAAGATTTGCTGTGGTACTTTTATTTGGACATAATAAAATCACTATTATAACATCTGAAATCATATTTTGTAAAAGTTTACCACTTCTTACTGAGGTATCAGTTTTTGCAATCACACACAGTCAGAAAGTGTCAATTTAGATTAAGGGAACATTTTTAAATTATAAGCAAAGTCCATTTGAGGTCAGCCTAAAAATTAATAGAAATATTAAAATAATAATAAAATTGAATAAATAACTTTGACAGGCAAAAGGTTTACAACTTTAAAGTATTTTGTTTAAAAATATATATTTTTTGTAATTTTATAATACAGCCTAATTGATTGATTGTGTGTGTACAGTTTTATTTTTTTTATTTTTAATTGTGGGGACCAAATATTCAGATAAGGAGTAAATAAGGAGTAAAACCTGAATTTTTCACATTTTAGGACTGAGACTTCTGGCCCACAGTCGGGCTGAATGTGGCTAAATGTGCCGTTTCTCAACCAGAATCGGGCCAGATCCACAGATCCAAAACCTAGCCAAATCTGGCAACCATTACTGTGCCAGGCCGGACCTGGCTCAATTCTGGCAAGCCGCTGCCAAGTGAGCCGACACTCAGCCGCATTCGGCCTGATTCCGATGCTGAGATGCTGGTGACCAGCATCACCAGCAAGACCAGGCTGGTAGACCAGCATCACCAGCAAGACCAGTAGACCAGCATCACCAGCTAGACCATGCTGGGTGACCAGCATCACCAGCAAGACCATGCTGGTAGACCAGCATCACCAGCAAGACCAGTAGACCAGCATCACCAGCAAGACCAGTAGACCAGCATCACCAGCTAGACCATGCTGGTAGACCAGCATCACCAGCAAGACCATGCTGGTAGACCAGCATCACCAGCAAGACCATGCTGGTTGACCAGCATCACCAGCAAGACCATGCTGGTAGACCAGCATCACCAGCAAGACCATGCTGGTAGACCAGCATCACCAGCAAGACCATGCTGGTTGACCAGCATCACCAGCAAGACCATGCTGGTAGACCAGCATCACCAGCAAGACCATGCTGGTTGACCAGCATCACCAGCAAGACCATGCTGGTAGACCAGCATGGTCTTGCTGGTCCACCAGCTAAACCAGCACCAAACCAGCATATACCAGCATAGACCAGCATAAACCAGCATGGGAATTACGCTGGTCTATGCTGGTTTTTCCAGCAGGGCAGGCTGCAGTTATACCCTTCTCCGTCGTTTTCTACAAAGCCCCTCCTTCCAACAAGCACAGTCTGCTCTGATTGGCCAACTGACCCTGTGCATTGTGATTGGCCGAACACCACAAGCACTCGTCGCAAATGTAACGCCCCTTTCCATAATTCGCGAGCTTCAGCTTTCAAAATAAATGTAAAGAAGTTAATAATGTCCTTAGTTTTACCATCAGTTCAAGCCCGAGAGGGGAGCAGAGTCACATGATAGACACAGTGATGAAGCTTGTATGTGTTTGCAGCATACAAGCTGTGGTTAAGACAGCTGACTCCACTGTGACACTAGGCTTGTTCGAATTCTTGTGGTGCCGCAAAGATCGGTTGCTGCCTGTCAAAAGCAATGCATTCTGGTTAGAACACTTGTCCGACTTTGACCGGCGTTGCTGCCGCCTTACGATCACATGTGCCATCAAAATACCGCGAGAGCAAAACGAGACCAGCCACTGAGGTCAGGAGCTGCGTGTTCTGAGCGTCCGATATAGACGTTCATGGAACCTCCATACAAGGTTGAAAACTAGTTCAAATGTGGTTAGTGGACATATTTTTAACATAATTTAAGGTTCATTTACACTTAATTTATACTGTTTCTGGACCAAATAAACACTCTCAGGATGCATTAGATTTAAGCTCATGTTTTTTCAAAGTAATATCCATTTATAATTGCAAAGCAACTCACAGACACTGTCCAAAAATCATGAAAATAAAAGAATCTGAAATAAAAGAATCTTCACTGAGTTTAATTAAATGATCAAATAACTAATGATTAAGCATTTGGTAAAATCAACTGCAAGACAGTAAATCTCTGAAGATCTCAGCAGAGGAGGATCAAACATCTCCACAAACAGCATCACCAGCTTCACTCATTAGATTGACTTTATTTCTGTCAGACATCTATAGCTTTTATTGATAATTGCCAGAGTTTTAGATGTTGGTATTTGTTTCATTTGAACTCACCATTGTGGTAGACAGTGTTTGCTTTAGTTGGGATCTTGGTCCTCGCGTTTCTTGTATTCGCTTTTCATTGGCTGTCGTGAGTGACTGTGTCTTTGTGAAACACAGCTGTTGTGGCAAAGGAAGCCAAAATGAAGCAAGATCAGATGTTATTAGCTTCTTTTTGATGATGGTAGAATCATCACAAATTGAGCATCTGATGTTATTTTAAGTTTTGTTTTATATTTTAGCATTTATAGCCACCAAACCTTGTGAAGCTGTACCAAGAGAATGGGAATGATCGCTTATTTTTTTTTCCTTCAAAAAAAGTTTATTGTCACAATTTTCGTTTTTGACATTTCAACACTAATTTTTTCCTTCTCAAACACACATACATTTTAAAACAAGCAGTAATAAATAGAATGAATACACATGGTTAAAAGGAAATACAATAATTGCTAAAAACAAGCAATTAAAACCATTGTGTTTGTGTTGTTTTTAAAAGTCTATTTTGTGTGTGTGTGTGTTAAAAGGTGGGAGTGTTACAAAAAAATACATTTTAAAACAAGCATCTCTGTTTTTATTTTTCAATAAAACCAATTCCATTTTTTTAAAACACAATGAAACCACCAATTAAAAAGTTCTTAAAAGTCATCCGTTGTGCAAGACCGGGGGTGAGTCCTTATCAATCTGTCTTCACCCCGCTCTCCAGAACAGGCGCGTGAGATGTTGTTGCCTTATGGGCTCAGCGGAGATCCCCTCTCCTCCGGCCCGCTGGCCCGCTGTTCCCGTAGCCAGAGTGGTGAGGGTGCATCTACGGGCAGCCAGGAGCGGTGGCGCCCGGGACCCTTCCATGCGCGACCCCGGCCCCCTCGTCTGAATATCGCCGTCCGGTACCCCTGCAGCATTGTTGTTACCTTTAGCTCGCATGCATGGAGGGATACCGTAACGCGCTTCCCCACCAGCAGGTTTCTGGTGGCCCAGATGGCATCCTTGATGACGTTGAGGGTGAGCCAGAGCGAGGTAAATTCCTGTGCTGTTAAGTCCTTCAAGCCCCGGCCCACCCCAAGGATGGCGAGCTGGTACCCTAACTGGGCCCCACCCGCTGGTAGGCACGGGAAAAACAGAGGGCTGGTCTTGGCCCACAGGGCCCGCGCGGCGCCGCACTCCCAGAGCAGATGTCGGACGGTCTCCGGGGAATTGCACCCGGACCGAGGGCAGATCGCGTTTTTGGCCATGCCTCTGGAGTGCATAACCGCTCTGACCGGGAGGATCTCATGAGCCACCATCCACGATAGGTCCTTGTGCCGGTTCTGGAGAGCGGGGTGAGAAGCGTTCCTCCAAACTTGTTTGGCCTCACTTAGTGTGAGGCCTGGAATTGGACTCACCGGTTCCCGGTCCTGCACAAGAGAGACGAGATGCTTGTGGTTAATTAAAATGGTGACTTCTGCTGTCTCTAAAAGGTATTTCGATTAGTCACCAGAAGGCGATTAGTCACCAGAAGAGACAGACGGCAGTGCGTAAGGGTTTTAATACTCATTCTTAGCTTTGTTGTTTAAATTAATTCCTTGTTGCTAGGAAAGAATAGTTCGTTTCCTACCTATTTCTATTCTGCTTTTTCGTTGTGGTTTATATTTTTGATTGCACTAACTGATCATTATAATAACTGCCCTTTAGCTTAAACTCCTTTCCTGCACTTAAGTGCGAAGTGTTAGTTTCGATTTGAGCCATTGCCCTGCGATTGGCTGGTGGTTGTGCTAATTAAAAGCGACCACAGCTTTTTTTCACTCTAGACTGTGTATTTGTTTGAGGTGTGTGCGCTGACGCGGAAGCGTCTGCGGAAGCGTTCAGCCGTCGTGTTCAGCCTCCTCGTGTGAAGACCGAGGAGTGTAAAGACCTGCGACTTTTTCCTGTGCGACTTGAACCGAGCAACGACACCGAGCTACACACTTAAGTATCTTTTTCCTTCCTCACTCTGCTCTCCTATCTTCTTTCCTTCTACCTCTATCATGTGTCTCCAAAACATTCCGGTTCTCTCTCAGCCACGCTCTAACATCACTCGCAGACGGCAACGTAATACTGCTAACCTACGCCCTATCTCTACATCTTCCACTACACCTCTGGCTTTCTCTGTGGGTCTCTGGAATTGTCAGTCAGCCGTCAACAAAGCTGACTTCATTTCTGCCTTTTCTTTAAAATCCACTCTCAGCATCTTGGGCTTGACTGAGACCCGGATTCGTCCAGAAGACTCAGCAACCCCAGCTGCTCTCTCTACTAATTTCTCTTTCTCTCATACTTCGCATCAAGTTGGTCGGGGTGGGGGTACTGGCCTGCTCGTTTCACACAATTGGAAATACTCAACCCGCTCTACCCTTTGCAATTACAACTCATTTGAATGTCATGCCATTACTGTATCAGCTCCGATAAAACTCCAGATTGTGGTAATCTACCGTCCCCCTGGACAAATTCTAGCCACCTTCCTAGAGGAGCTGGATGGGTTGTTGTCCTCTTTTGTGGAGGATGGCATTCCACTCTTAGTCTTTGGTGATTTCAACATTCACCTAGACAAGCCTTATGCTACACTGTAAAAAATGATTGTGATTTTAACAGTAAAAAACTGTAAAATACCACAGTAATAACCTGTTAAATGATTAAGAGTAAGTTTCCTTACTACATACAGTGAATAACTGTAATAGATCTAACCTTTGTTTTCGAGAAAGTAGCCTCAGAGTCGACACTCATAGACTGTGTCTGAAACCACTCCCTACACCCTCATTCACTAGTCCTACATTACTTCACTATATAGTCCACTAGACAGAGTGATTGAGAACATATGAGTGAATTCAGACACTGATGAACACCTGCTGTTAACAAACACAATCACTGAAGGAAAGAACAAGAAACAAAACTACAACTGACATACAGCCACAGCCTTAAATGAAATCAACTGAAATAAAACAGCAGAGGATGATTAAACAACTCCACAAACAGCATCACCAGCTCCACTTTTTACTAACCAGTTTGACTTCATTTCTGTCATATATCTACGAATTAACAGAGGTTTATATTTTATTTCAAATGTTTTGTTTTATCTCACCATTTTGGCGATCAGTGGTTGCTTTTGTTATGCTCTTGACCCTTGACTCTTTGAGGTTAGTTTTTCTTTGGCTGTTATGACTGCGTTTGTAAACACATTAGTTATGACAAGAAAAGCCAAGAGTGTTTGTAGTTTTGGTTAAAACTTAAAAGTGGTGATCATCTTCTAATGACCTGGATCGCTGATCTCAGTTAGTGTCAAACCATGTGGGTGATTTGTAATTAATTTCATATTGGCTATGGTAATAATATTACTCCACAAGTTAAGCTGACAAACCATTATGAAAGAATTTAAAACCTTTTATGCACAAAACCTTCAGAGTTACAGCATCATTTAGAAACACACAGACATCAGGAATCAGCACATGAACCTCAACAATGGTGACTATTAATAATAAAAAAAAAACAATTCATGCTGCAAAGCATGCTGGGTGCCAGTACAAAACTCCCAGAATGCACTGCAGCATGAATAAATTATGCAGCTGAATGTTCTTAATATTTTCTTTATTTGCTTTTATTTTGGTGTTGTTTTTGTTGTTACTTTTCAGTAGACTGTTTTGTGATGTTCAGAGTTGAACCGTTTTTAAATTTTTAATATCGTTTTGATTGTCACCAATTTTGAGATTCATACGCTGATTGTTGATGTCTGTGTGTGTTTAATTTCTGCTGTAGTTCAATACATTTATTTGTGCATATTCTGGTTAGAGCTGTTTCACAACATTTGATTACTGTAGCAATTAATGGTGCAATTAACATATCACATGTTTAATAAGAGACTTAACATGGGATAACCAGTGAATTAAACTAGATCATGACGGTTTTGACATCACAAACATCAGTCTCCGATGATGATAGATCAATTTGGCGCTTTTGCTTTAAAAACTGTGCTTAATAAACACAGCGAATTAAAAGCAACCAAACAAAAACCAATGTTAAAGAGTCACGAGTCAAGAGCCCAACTAAAGCACCCACTGATCGCCAATATGGTGACTTCAAATGAAAGTACAACAACTAAAATCTCAATAAGAGCTTTTGTACACATGACAGAAATAAAGTAAAAGTGGTTAGTAATAAGATGCTGTTTGTGGAGTTGTTTAATCACCCTCTTCTGAAATATTGAGAGATTTCATGTGTTTTATTTCAGTTGATTTCATCTTGGCTTTAGCTGTAAGTTTTGTTTCTCTGCTCTTGTTTCTCATTCCTTCAATGATTCTACTTGTTAACAGCAGGTGTTCATCAATAAAGCTCAATCCTAATTTAATTAGTCACTTAATTCTCTCATTAATTCATCACTGCTTCAGTGTTACTTCAACACTCTGTAGTGTGGACACATAGAAGTGCTCTTTATAACTGAGGATTTTGCTGTGGGATTAAAGGGGTTAAATTTGTGAGATGACAAAACATTCTGTGGAACGTCATTTTAACAGAAATATACCGTAAATTTAATTTACGGAACAAACTGTAAAAAACAGTAGATTACTGGCAACCACAGCTGCCGGTATTTCACCGTAAAATCAAGAAAATAAACAGCAAAATACTGTAAAACCTAACAGTCAACTTCCTGTTGTGTTTTGTGGGTCACCATTGTGCTGGAGAGTAGAGCCTGTGTTTAAGTCAAGGACGGACAGAGAGACACTGATGTTATGCTGCATGTTGCTTTATTCAAAGGCACTAACTGTGTAGCTACTGATATAAAGAGAATCTCTTTGTTAGTTTTAATCACGCATGTATGTGTGTTGCTGTTATTTGCAAGAGTTTTGAGCTGAATTGGTGACTTTGCATAAATCAGTAAGATTTTCTTCATGGATTTAAACAAAGTAGTTGTCAATACTCTTATGCTCACATTACATAAACATTATAAATATTAGTTTATAAACAAATGGCAGTTGGATAATTTAAGCGTAGTCGGTTTCTGCAAATAAAATGTCTTAACTGAAAGGTTTGTGTATTAACATTGTATCAGTTAATGAGATACGGTTTTTCACTGTAAATTTAAACAGTTCTGTAAATCCTAAAATGTTGCTACCGTCTTTTTCACGGTAAAATTCTGGCAACCACAGCTGCCGGTATTTTTCCGTAAATTTAACAGATTTTTTTTTACAGTGTACAGACTTCCACTCGCTACTAGCTTCATTTGATCTCAATCGCCTTACCACTACTAGCACGCACAAATCAGGCAACCAACTTGATTTAATTTACACACGCAATTGTACTGCAGATAACATTCTGGTACAACCGCTACATATCTCGGACCATTTCTTCATTACATTTACACTACATTTTGCTACCCGTGTGCCACCAACCCCCCTACCGGTTACTTTTAGACGAAACCTGCGCTCCCTTTCTCCTTCCCATCTTTCCTCTGTGGTATCCTCCTCTCTTCCCTCACCTACCCATTTCTCATCTCTGGATGTAAACGCAGCTACTGAAACTTTATGCTCTACCTTAACTTCTTGTCTAGACGACATTTGTCCTCTCTCCTCTAGGTCAGCACGGACTGCCCCTTCTAACCCCTGGTTATCTGATGTTCTTCGTGAACATCGGACTAAACTCAGAGCGGCAGAGAGAAAATGGCACAAATCAAACAACCCGTCGGACCTGAGTAGGTATCAGTCTCTGCTCTCATCTTTCTCTGCTGATGTCCACACTGCCAAATCCTCACATTTCCACAACAAGATCAACAGCGCTCCAGACATGCGTAATCTCTTCAGAACATTTAATTCTCTCCTCTGTCCCCTCCACCACCTCCCACCACTTCTATTACAGCTGATGACTTTGCTACTTTTTTTACAGACAAAACTAGATCGATCAGTGATCAGTTCTCACCTCCACGCACACAGGACCCCCAACCAACCACTTCCACCGCTAAACCTCCCATTTTCTCCTTCTGTCCCCTGACGGAGGCTGAAGTATCCAAACTTCTCCTCTCCAACCATCCTACAACATGTCCTCTTGACCCAATCCCTCGCACCTTCTGCAAGCAATCTCTCCCACGCTCTTACCGACACTCACACACATCATCAACACATCACTCCTCACAGGCATCTTCCCCACTGCGTTCAAGCAGGCTCGGGTAACCCCACTGCTCAAAAAACCTACATTAAACACTTCTCTTATAGAAAACTATAGACCTGTCTCTCTCCTTCCATTCATAGCGAAAACACTTGAACGTGTTGTCTTCAACCAGGTCTCATTGTTTCTTTCACAGAACAACAAACTGGACGCTAAACAGTCAGGTTTCAGGAGTGGCCATTCAACTGAGACTGCACTTCTCTCGGTCACTGAAGCCCTGCAATTGCAAAAGCCCATTCCAAATCATCAGTCCTCATTCTGCTGGATCTATCTGCCGCGTTTGACACTGTCAATCATCAGATACTCCTCTCCACTCTCTCATCACTGGGCATCGCTGGAATTCCACTTCGCTGGTTTGAATCCTATCTCACTAGTAGGTCTTTCAGGGTGGCCTGGGAGGGAGGTATCCAAAGCACATACACTGGTCACTGGGGTTCCTCAGGGATCGGTTCTTGGACCCTCCTCTTCTCCACATACACTACATCACTGGGTCCCATCATACAGGCACATGGATTCTCCTACCACTGCTATGCTGATGACACACAGCTCTATCTCTCTTTTCAACCAGATGATCCAACGGTAGCTGCAAGGATCTCAGGTTGCCTGGCAGACATCTCGGCATGGATGAAAGAACATCACCTCCAGCTCAACCTGGCAAAGACTGAGCTTCTTGTCTTTCCTGCCGCTCCAACTCTACAGCATGACATCACGATCCAGTTAGGTTCATCAACAATTACCCCATCAACTTCGGTCAGAAATCTTGGTGTAATCTTTGATGACCAGCTGACCTTCAAAGACCACATTGCAAAGACTGCTCGATCTTGCAGGTTTGCACTACACAACATCAGAAAGATCAGGCCCTTTCTGACGGAGCATGCTGCACAACTTCTTGTCCAGGCCCTTGTCATTTCTAGGCTGGACTACTGCAATGCTCTTCTGGCTGGACTTCCATCAAACACAGTCAAACCTCTACAAATGATTCAGAATGCGGCACGACTGGTCTTCAAGGAACCCAAAAGAGCCCATGTTACACCTCTCTTTATCTCATTGCATTGGCTACCAATCGCAGCTCGCATCAAGTTCAAGACACTGATGCTTGCTCATAGAACAACCACAGGCTCAGCACCCGCCTACATGCACTCACTATTAAGAATCTACATCCTCCAGAAATCTGAGATCTGCTAGTGAGCGACGCCTCGTGGTACCATCACAAAGAGGCTCAAAATCACTCTCCAGAACATTCTCGTTCACCATTCCTGGCTGGTGGAATGATCTTCCCACCCATATTCGGAGTACTGGATCCCTGTCAATCTTCAAGCAACAGCTGAAAACTCATCTCTTTCGACACTACTTGACTTCAACCTACACATAAAAAAAAAAAAAAAAAAAATCTTTCTCCTTACTTATTCCTTCCCTTGCTAGCTTGTACTTATTTAAACAATGCCTGAGACTTGGTGTTACAAGCACTTCCTTTGTCGAATTGCCTCTTCAAGATGAATCGCTTCATGTGTTCCCCAAATTGTAAGTCGCTTTGGATAAAAGCGTCTGCAAAATGACTAAATGTAAATGTAAATGTAAAATTTCTTTAAAAACTTTTTGATAAAACAATACTCTTTTGACAAATTAAAAGACACTGGTGTTTTCAGGTCAACGGGTAAAATCTTTAAGGTTCTTAAATAAGACCCCATCCAAAACCGTGTCATGGCTGCCGTCTTGTTATCTTTGGATGGGGTCACAGCATACTTTATGTGGAGGGCGGTGAAGCGGCTGCCTAAAAACAGGTGGGGGTCTGGGAGGCCTTTTCCTCCATTCTCCGGTTTTCTCTTCACGACTTCTCGCTTTAGGCGCTCCCACTTGGACCCCCACAGGAAGTAAAACACCGCCTTCTCCAGCTGTGCCAGGAATCTCCGGGGTGGACTAAAAACAGAACAGACAAGTAAAATCAGGGGTAAAATCACCGATTTAAAAATTAAAACCTTGCCTTCAAAAGTCATCTGTCTTAGTCCCCAGAACCCCAGTCTTTGCTTAACTTTCCCTAGCAAGTCAGTCCAGTTTTCCCTTCCACCTCCCTCTCTATCAAATTTCACCCCTAAAATTCTAAAATCGGTCTCTTTAAAAGTCACGTCCAGTCCACCTATGTCCGCTCCCTCCCACGGCCCGAAGAGCTGGGCCTCGGATTTGCTTCGGTTGAGCTCAGCCCCCGAGGCCCGACCGTACCAGTCAGTCAAGTCCATTGCTCTTCGTACTGATAAAACGACCGTGGCTAAAAGGGTTAAGTCGTCCATATATAAAACACAAGTGGCTGTCAGTCCGCCCGTCCCAGAAACGTGAAGTCCTTTGATCCATTTGTCCCTTCTCAAGATCTGTGCCAGTGGCTCAATACAAGCCACGTACAGAAGAGGAGATAAAGGACACCCCTGACAGACACTACTGTGAAATGATCGCTTATTGTGAAGATGGACAAAATGCATGAGTTATTTTGAGAAAATCCATCATGTGGTCACGTACAGAGATCAAGATTTTGCACATGAATCACAACAACGGTGACAATCAAAGCAAACAAAAAAGCTTCATGCTGCAATGCATGATGGGTGGCTTCATAGAACAAACTCATCCTTAATTCCTGAGTTTTTTTGTTTTGATTGTCACCGTTGTTGTGATTCATGCACAAAATCTTGATGTCTGTATGTGACCACATGATGGACTTCCTCAAAATATGTGTGACTACATGATGAGCTTGCTCAATTTTTGTGTACATTTTTGTGTTTCATCCATAAATATATACATAATAGTCGAAACACAACATGAGAGATTAATTTTGTTTTGTCATTAACAGGAACGTGTTAATACTTGATTTCAGTTTTCTCTATTACAATAATCATGCTTTTACAAACACACTGTTACAGGGGCCTAAAAAAGCTAACACAAGAAGCACGAGGACCAAGATCCCAACTAAAGCAAACAGTGTCCACCACAATGGTGAGTTCAAATGAAACATAACATCTAAACCTTTTTATTATCAATAAAAGCTATAGATGTCTGACAGAAATAAAGTCAATCTAATGAGTGAAGCTGGTGATGCTGTTTGTGGAGATGTTTGATCCTCCTCTGCTGAGATCTTAAGAGATTTATTGTCTTTGATTTGCAGTTGATTTTACCAAATGCTTAATCATTAGTTATTTGATCATTTAATTAAACACTGTTTCACTGAAGTTGATTTTTGGACAAACAAAATGTCTGTGAGTTGCTTTGCAATTATAAATGGAAATTACTTTGAAAAAACATGAGTTTAAATCTAATGCATCCTGAGAGTGTTTATTTGGTCCAGAAACAGTATAAATTAAGTCTAAATGAACCTTAAATGATGTTAAAAATATGTCCACTAACCACATTTGAACTAGTTTTTAACCTTGTATTGAGGTTCCATGAACGTCTATAACGGACGCTCAGAACACGTCAAAAAAAGACTTTCATTCTGGCTCCTCAGTGGACGTCTTTTCAACGTCTGCAAAGACATAAAAAGACGTCCACTGGACGTAACTTTGCCCAGTGGGTACATAGACGTCTGGTGCCTGCTGGGATTCACTTAGAGCTGTGTTACACACTGTGTGAAAGGTAATTTTTCAAAAATCCATAATAGGGGCACTTTAATGCCAGACAAGTAACATGATTAAAATATCACTAACCAAAAATAACTATGCAGACACCATAACGCAAGTATTATTCTGTTTTTATTACATTTAGAGTAAGTGGCGAATAGTGGATATCCCAGTCAACAATTTGATCTCACAGTGATGTCACCATGATCTCACAGGATACTTGTGATGAGGTCACAATGTGAGGTAACAGTGAGCTAAAAGTGTAACCTCACAGCGCTCTCACTGTGTGCTCGTACTAATGTGAGGTCAAAGTGCACTCACTGTACAGAGACTAGGTACCCAGCATGCATTGCAGCATGAAGCTTTTAATTGTCACCATTGTTGAGATTCATACACTGATTTTTGATGTCTCTCTTTGTTTTTAAATTACACTGTAGTTAAAATTTTTTTTAAACTTGTAATGCTTTTAAAATTCTTCATAAATTATCACACTGCTTGATCCTTTATTGCGCATATAAATAGAAAGTTATTGAATGTGGAACTATAAAACCAACTTTATCCAAGTAGCTATTCCTATGTGCTACAGTCTCTGTGCGTAAATTCAAAAAATGCTGCCAGAAGAACTTATATTTGCCTGTGTGTGTTTTATATTGTTCAGAAGTGGGTAGGTTTAGGGTAGGGGTGGGTTAGGTGCTCCAGTGAAAGTATAAATTTATATACAAATATAACTGCATCGGAGTTACTCTTTTTACGTGGTCCACGTCAATTGAGGCAGTGCTGGTGTTGAACCAGTGGATCCGTGCGTAGACCACGGCTGATGCCTGTCACTGACTTGCATTGGTATCACTTCTGTGAGCCCATTACAGATTCAGGGGTTAAGGGTCATTACACGGAATTATGTGAGACCAGGTTGAATTAAATGATGATTGTGCGTTAGTGATGAGCACCTGCTGTTATTGAGAATTACAGAGGATCAGATGTTGATTTTTTATTGGTTAAAATGATGCCACCATCATGGAGATCAGCATTTGCTTTAGTTTGGCTCTTGGCCCTTTTAATAACTGACAGCAGTTTGCTTTTAAGCAGTTGTAGAGCTCAGAACTGTTTGTCTTGATTTCGCTTATTTTCTTTTGCAAAACTTTATTTTCTTTTGCATATATATGCGGCATTAAATTGACTCCATACTAATCACTTTTCTTAATGATGAATAAACCAGCCTGCAATGACAACGAGAATTACGAGGAAATAAATACATATTTGGGTGTTGTAATATTATAGCTAATAAAATGTTTCAAGATAACCCATGTTATTTAAATGACTAAAACACCCTAAATAGACTATTATAAGCAATACTAATTCACCACATTGCAAAGGATGTACAATGACAAATTCAAGTGCACAGTTTCACCTAATTAATTAATTTGTTTAGTTATATAATTTATCATTTGAATAAGAGAACAACACCAATAAACTTGGGGTAATCATAAAAATTGTTTTATTCATTACATCATAATTCAGATTTTTTTTTCAGGAATAAATAAGCAACACAGTAGCGAACCATAAACGATAAAAAATTGCAAACACAAATTAACATTTAATCCAAAGTTTGAACATTTATGAGTAGAGGAATAAACATCTAAAACATCTTCATTTGAACGTGATGACAGGAATTAGGCGTACATTTGTCCTGATGGCGCTTATAGGTATAAATGCCCCATTTTTGTTCTGGTTTTATCTAAACAATTTTTTTAACAATAAACAGGTGATTGTAAATAACACAATTTTAGTAAAAGTCAATGACTGTAAGACTTGGATATTTTTAATTGAAAATATATTATGTAGCCTATTTGAAAAACAGCCATGGGTAAAATTACCCCGTGGTGGTGTTAATATAATAATTTAATAATGTTTTTTTTTTTTTTGTATAATTTCTTAATTAAAAATAAAATATTAATAAATACATCTCTGATAATCCCAGGTTGCTATGGTCACGCTGGTTTGTTTACCTATTAATATCTCGTGGCCACGAGAAAATTTAAACCAAAAAGACTCAAGCTTCATTTTTTTTTTTAAACTTCCAGTGCCAGTCATTTCTTAATTTATGCCAGGAGTTATGTAAATGAAAAACGAAGTCGAGATGGATATGAAGCTTGAGTCTTAGACCTTTTTAATGATGTATAGTTTGTGAAGTTAATTGCATTCTTTTACATTAAAACTAGCAGTAACTCTGAACTAATGTAAACAAAGAGCGCTGTGCACAGGTTAAGAGATTTTAAACAAGCGCTATTAATGCACATTTAGTTAACCAGATGAAACAATACACATTTTAATGCTAAAGTGTGCACACATTGAGAGAAATAAACAGCAGAAGTTCATATTAACAACTTCTTTAACTTGAGCAAACGCTGCTAATACACATATACATTTGTTAATAAAATGAAAACATGCATGTTTTAAAGCTAGTGAATAAAAGGAAACGATCCGCCCGCATGCCTCTGCTCAATGACGGTGCCTGGATCAGCTGTGATCTGAGTC
This sequence comes from Onychostoma macrolepis, assembly GCF_012432095.1. Lineage (NCBI taxonomy): Eukaryota > Metazoa > Chordata > Actinopteri > Cypriniformes > Cyprinidae > Onychostoma > Onychostoma macrolepis. The sequence goes on from NC_081155.1 coordinate 3,507,312, forward strand.
TCGGGCCGATGACGTCACTTCCAGGGAGGCATGCCCAGGCCTGTTGGACACGCCCCCGTCCCCTGACTCCACCCCCATGTCAAAACAGTGCCACAAAGTGAGACGCGCAGAAACGTGAAGCGCAAAGGGAAAACGGTATCGCAAGCTCAAACTTGACTGAAACGCAAAATAAAAGCTGCATTGCAAATAAATTAGTAGATATGGCCATGGAAAATATGTATTGCAAAATCATTGCTTTTGCTCTGTTTTATTTATCTATTTTGCAATTCTTTATTTTTCTTTGCAAAACTTATTTTCTTTTGCAAAACTTTATTTTCTTTTGCATATATATGCGGCATTAAATTGACTCCATAGATTAGTGTAACCTGCTTAAAAATAGCTGTGAACTTAAACCAACAGGACAAAAACATAGCTGATGACTAAAAATAATCATTTTATGACTCTAGACATTGTGAAGACAGTGGCATAATACAGTGACATAATACGTTTTTAGCCATATCAAAACAGTAGTCATGGCATGGGTGAATTTGACCCGCTGGCGCTTTTAGGTATACAGCGACCTCTGGTGGTTGAAGTGTTAACCATAGGCTACGTACTAGACTGTATCGCGATGTATATCTATCGAATATTAACTGCATAACTATCGAATATTAAACCATTCAGAGCTGTAAATCTGTGTAATAGGTACGTGAGCACTTTTAATGAGCAAAAGAGACCTTCTTTGTGATTAAATATTTTTTATTTATTAAAGACTATAATAACTACTAAAAATCTAAAATTAGTAGACCTAATGTAGTACAGTGATTCCTGGTTCTTTTTAAAGGATTGAGCCGTAAAACCAGTAATTTAATTTGTGCATATAGCATATATATAAAAGTATAAATAAAGATGTTGCAGAGAAAATTAACATTTATTGCTTAAATACGCACTAAAGCACATTAATAATAATATCTGATGTAGGTCAGCTTTAATAACAGCTGGTTTAGTTAACAAAAACATTTAAAATAGGCGTATATGCAAAAAAAAAATAAATAAATAAAAAAAATATATATATATATATATATATTGTGGGATTACAAATTTATTTAAATGTTTAATTTAGATTCCAATGTAATAGTGTACAAACTGAAGAAGTTATATACCTTGTATTTAACATTTAAGGTGAAAAATGGTGACATGAGTCAGATCACTACATCAGATGCAAGAGGTCCCTGCCAGTTCCTGTTCTCCTATTGTAAGTGAAATGAGCCAGACTCGAATCTTTTGTTCTGCAAATGGCTTTCGGAGCCCCCTGGCCCAGACATGAATCGTTAGACTGATTGGATTATCAATGCAATCGAGTGTTGTTGATTGGGTCTGTCTTTCTCATTTGCATGCTTTGTTTAAAGTTGTCACCCAGGTGCTTGGTCTCCATTCCTAAGCACTGCCCCCTAAAATGTATTTAAAACTACAATGTATCACTGCTTTAGTTAGACTTGGATGACTACAGCGACGCAGCGAGTTCTCAATAAAGAGTAACTTCTGTATGAAAGATATCCCAACGTCTCCTGGTCTCTGCTTCGTAGAAGATAAAAGTTCACAACAGATGGTGCCGTGACCCGGATAGAGTTCCAGCTTCCTCACCTGAATCCAGTTTGAAAACTTCAAGCTCAAACAAAGATCTGCTTCCAGACTGCATCTTTTGGAATCCAGCGAAAACTTCAAGCTGAACAAAGATTTCCAGACTGAATTTTTCTCTCAACCAAGGTTGTGGTGAGTGCTGTCTCTAATCCAAAAGAACCTTTAAGACCAGTACAAATTTGTTTATCCTCTGCGCCGTCAGAGAAGAGTTAACAGACAGCTGTAGGGTTTGGTTAACTAAGTTTTCCTCTAAAAATGAACTTTTAGAGATGAAGTTACCCTCTGTCCAGGCAGGGAAGTTTAGCATCAAGTGCTAATATTGTTTTATCCTCTGTTCTGTGTAGGCAGGGAAGATTGGCATTTACGTGCTAGTTATTTTGGTTTATCCTCTTTTCACAGAGAAGTTTAGCATTTCATGCTAATAATTTTGGTTTATCCTCTGTTGATCAGAGAAGTTTTAGTGTTTTGATTGTGTGGTAACAAAGTTAACAATAGTTAAGCTGTGTTAACAAGTGTACCCTCTGTTGATCAGAGAAGTTTTAGTGTTTTTGTTTGTGTGGTACAGAAGAAACGTACAAAATGGTTAGAAGGAATGCTAGGCTGATTCCAACAACAGAAAAGGGTGGTCTTGCGACTCCTTTGTGGTCAGATAGCGAATTCAAATCACTGTTAGGAGTGCAAATGAACCTAATAGTCACTGAAAAGTTAGACAAGAACTAATTCAGAAATATGAGATCCATCCAGATAAGACTTGGTCTGTAGATGAGTGTAAAAGGTATTAGGAGCATGTGTTCGCAAGAACAATGTGAAAGGCATTATCTGCTGCCACAGAGAATTTGGTTTAGCACTAGCTACACAACAATCTCAGCGTAACTCAGAGCTAGAGAAACAGAACAATGAGCTTCAAGCTAGAATATCCTCTTTGACTAAGAAATTGAACCGCAACAAAGCTGCAGCAAAACTGATGTGGAAGTTAGCCAGCCGGATAGCATTTACCCTGATTTACAAGCATTCTTTGAAAGAGATGTAGCTCTCTAATCAGTAATTGATGTGCCTGTAAATTCGGTCAATGTTTGTGGTGCTCGGAGAAGATCTCTCAGAATTGAGGAAACTGAAAGTGTTCCCTCAACTCTTCTGTTGTGCCAGTACAAACTGTTGCCAAAACACTAGGACCTAAAGATATAGAGACTGTCTCAGAGCTTACCCTCAGCACGCACACATTTTTCTGAATTTAGAAGAGTATTGATCAGTAAAATGCGCCTTTACGACATGTCTTTAACAGAGGTAACGCAGTTGATGTCACAAATTCTAACTGAATCTGAATTCAACAGTTTTGAAACTGCTGTTACTTCTGAACTGCGACATGCAAGTAAAGGTGATTTAAGAGAAGGTATTTTGAAAATCCTAAAGAATATCTTGGGACCCAAAATAGATTGGTCTAGAATTACTACCTGTGTGCAAAAGAAAGAAGAAACTGTGAGTGAATATACTGAGAGATTTTGTCAGTCAGCTGTAATTTACAGTGGAATTGTTGATGACCCTGAAAGTGTGCTAGATGACAAGGGACCCCTAGTTCGTATCTGGTCAGATGGCCTTGTAGCCGAATACAGAAAAGCTTTACCATTCTTAGATCTAACTTGGTCTAACAGAACTCTCAGAAGTAACCTAGACAGGTTAGCTACATGGGAAAGAGATGCTGATGTCAAGGCAAAAGTGAGAGTAGCAGCAGCTACGTTTAACACAACAAAACAAGATAAGAGATGGTCTAAAAGAGAAGGCAAATGCAACTACTGTGAAAAATTAGGACATTGGGAGAAAGAGTGTAGGAAGAAGTTGCAAGATAGTAAAAGAAATGGTATGCATAATTCTGCTCCTCCTCAGCCTGCCTACAACCCTGAAGTAGTTCCGCCAGTGACCACTGAAACTTTAGGACAGCTCGTACAGGCTCTTCTAAGAGCACAACAAGACCAGGAAAAAAACTAATTGTTGGGGCTGTGAGTAGCTACCTTTCCCTGTAATCCATCACAATGACAAAAGAATTTTTGTGAAAGGTAGCGTAAAGAGAAAGAGATTGATTTTTGCTTGATACAGGTGCAGAGTGTACAGTAATTCCTACAAAATTGGCACAAGTTTTAAACATCCCATACAAGAAAACCAAACTTTGTTTAACTGGCGTAATAGGTGAAGATTCTGTTTTGTATGAAACCCCGCCCATAGAGGTACAATTTGGCCCAAAAACTCTGACTACAAAATTGCTATGTGCTCCATTAAATACAGGTGCAATTTTAGGCATGGATCTTCTGAGACAAGTACATCTAACGTTAGACGTGTCCTCAGAATCCGCTAGCATAAAATTTCCTCAGCACAAGTTTCTACCAATAATGCAATCCCTACTGAGTATGCTTTCTTACAGAATCATCTAATTTGGGCTAAAGACAAGGATGATTGTGGTTTGTTAACAGGTGTAGAACCAGTTAAATTGACGGAAATCCACCTCCGGTCACCAAACAATATCCGATTAATAAGGAAGCTATACAGGAATCAAACCTATTGTAGAAAAGTTGCTGAAGCAAGGAGTGCTAGTTAAAACCAACAGTCCATGTAATTCACCCATATGGCCCATCAAGAAATCAAATGGGACATGGAGACTTACAATAGACTACAGAGTAGCCAATAAACATATTGATAAAATCACCCCCCTAGTGGCAGATCCATCTACAATTTGTAATGGCTTACCATTAGATTGTAAGATTTTTCAGTAATTGATATGTCTCATGGATTCTTTTCTGTACCGTTGCACTCTGACAGCCAGTCATGGTTAGCTTTCACAGTTGACTATGAACAATACCAGTGGACACGTCTGCCACAGGGATTTCAGAATTCGCCGACCATATACCATCAGGCTGTCAGACGTGATTTGTGTGACCCAGAATGCATTGCAGCATGAAGCGTTTTGTTGATTGTCACCATTGTTGAGATTCATACGCTGGTTCTTGATGTCTGTGTGTGTCTGAGTAGGACTGGAGTTTAAATATTTAAATGCATTAGATTTAAAATTCTTTCTCTATAACTACTACAGCAGTAAACTCATTGCGTACTGTGGTTTCACAGAGTTGTTTATTCAAAAGCAGAACATAAATTAAAAAAATGAAAAATGTTGTATGTGTATATATATATATATATACACACAGTATATTGGATGCAAAGAGGTAAGCACCTGATGATTACCTCATCATATGAAAACAACTAACAGTTGCTCACTGCACAGCACTGATCTCTCCGCTTTACAACAGCACATGCATTGCTACAGAGAGATCTAACACAGGAGTCAAGGGTCAAGAGCCCAACTAAAGCAAACACTGATCTACATGATGGTGGTATCATTTTAACCAATAAAACATCAACATCTGATCCTCTGTGATTCACAGTAACAGCAGGTGTTCATCACTAATGCACAATCATCATTTAATTAGTCTCTCAATTATCTCTTAATTACCTCAACTCGTTGAGGTCTTGGGATTTGACTCGAAACTTGCTTGTGACTTGAAAGGAATGAGTTGGTTCCTCCTCTGGTGAAATCAGCTGCTGAGTTCATGGGTGGAATAAACACATGGCAGGACTTTTACTTTCTGACCCTGGATTTGACACCTCTGTTTATGACAAGAGTGCACCTGAAAAAAATCTACATCATGACATGAATTCTGACCTTTGTCACAGAAAGTCTTCTTAGTTGCCTTTTTCTCTATCACAAATTAGAAATCATAAGAAATGATTTATCAGTAGAAAACTTAAAATTTCAAAATTCATCCTTTGAAACCCATTTTAAAATCAGACATTGCATTACCATGTAAATGGTACATTAAAATCATGTTACAAAATATTTTCATTCATGAATTATAAAAAATTAAGTTTGGATAGTGCACTATAATGTCTCTGTTCAAAACTGTGAGTGACAGTTAAGGGGTTAACTGGCGTAATAGGTGAAGATTCTGTTTTGTATGAAACCCCGCCCATAGAGGTACAATTTGGCCCAAAAACTCTGACTACAAAATTGCTATGTGCTCCATTAAATACAGGTGCAATTTTAGGCATGGATCTTCTGAGACAAGTACATCTAACGTTAGACGTGTCCTCAGAATCCGCTAGCATAAAAATTTCCTCAGCACAAGTTTCTACCAATAATGCAATCCCTACTGAGTATGCTTTCTTACAGAATCATCTAATTTGGGCTAAAGACAAGGATGATTGTGGTTTGTTAACAGGTGTAGAACCAGTTAAATTGACGGAAATCCACCTCCGGTCACCAAACAATATCCGATTAATAAGGAAGCTATACAGGAATCAAACCTATTGTAGAAAAGTTGCTGAAGCAAGGAGTGCTAGTTAAAACCAACAGTCCATGTAATTCACCCATATGGCCCATCAAGAAATCAAATGGGACATGGAGACTTACAATAGACTACAGAGTAGCCAATAAACATATTGATAAAATCACCCCTAGTGGCAGATCCATCTACAATTTGTAATGGCTTACCATTAGATTGTAAGATTTTTCAGTAATTGATATGTCTCATGGATTCTTTTCTGTACCGTTGCACTCTGACAGCCAGTCATGGTTAGCTTTCACAGTTGACTATGAACAATACCAGTGGACACGTCTGCCACAGGGATTTCAGAATTCGCCGACCATATACCATCAGGCTGTCAGACGTGATTTGTGTGACCCAGAATGTCCAGTCAAACAGTCCACTATGATTCAATATGTCGATGATATTATGCTTGCCTCAACAGACCACGAGGTACATCAAATTGAATTGACAGCATTGTTGGACTATTTGCATAAAAGGACACAAATGCAGCTTTCACAAAGCTCAAATTGCTAAAAAGCAAGTCACATTTCTGGGTCAAACAATTGGTGCAGGAAATAGATCCATTACACAGGATCGAGCGGCTTCAGTCAAAGCCATACCTCTGCCTACTACCATTAAAATTTCCTCAGCACAAGTTTCTACCAATAATGCAATCCCTACTGAGTATGCTTTCTTACAGAATCATCTAATTTGGGCTAAAGACAAGGATGATTGTGGTTTGTTAACAGGTGTAGAACCAGTTAAATTGACGGAAATCCACCTCCGGTCACCAAACAATATCCGATTAATAAGGAAGCTATACAGGAATCAAACCTATTGTAGAAAAGTTGCTGAAGCAAGGAGTGCTAGTTAAAACCAACAGTCCATGTAATTCACCCATATGGCCCATCAAGAAATCAAATGGGACATGGAGACTTACAATAGACTACAGAGTAGCCAATAAACATATTGATAAAATCACCCCTAGTGGCAGATCCATCTACAATTTGTAATGGCTTACCATTAGATTGTAAGATTTTTCAGTAATTGATATGTCTCATGGATTCTTTTCTGTACCGTTGCACTCTGACAGCCAGTCATGGTTAGCTTTCACAGTTGACTATGAACAATACCAGTGGACACGTCTGCCACAGGGATTTCAGAATTCGCCGACCATATACCATCAGGCTGTCAGACGTGATTTGTGTGACCCAGAATGTCCAGTCAAACAGTCCACTATGATTCAATATGTCGATGATATTATGCTTGCCTCAACAGACCACGAGGTACATCAAATTGAATTGACAGCATTGTTGGACTATTTGCATAAAAGGACACAAATGCAGCTTTCACAAAGCTCAAATTGCTAAAAAGCAAGTCACATTTCTGGGTCAAACAATTGGTGCAGGAAATAGATCCATTACACAGGATCGAGCGGCTTCAGTCAAAGCCATACCTCTGCCTACTACCATTAAAACACTCCGCTCATTTTTAGGAACAGCAGGTTACTGTAGACCTTGGATTGAAGACTATGCCTCGATTGCACAGCCTCTCTATGATTTGTTGAAAGGCCATGGTAAAGATTCAGATACTGTTTGTATGGAAGAAATTCATCTCAAAGCTTTTAATGATTTGAAGAGAGCACTATGTCAAGCACCAGCATTAGGAATTGCCCAATCAGATAGACCCTTTGTGCTTTATGTCCATGAACACTTAGGCTTTATGACTGCATGTCTAATGCAAGATCATGGGGCAGCTTACGCCCAATTCATTACTATTCTGGTAAACTTGACATAGTCGCTCAAGGTATGGGCCCATGCCTCAGAGCAGTACAGGCAGTTCATCTAGCGCTTCAGGCTTCATCAGGAATGGTGTTAGGTCAGAATGTAAATGTAAAATGCCCTCACGCAGTGTCTGCACTAATGAATCAAGCAAAAGTCACTTCTGTCACCTCCTCCCGTTGGGGAAATTGGTTAACAACTCTCACAGCCCCGAACATTGTTATACAGCGTGCACCAGTCACAAACCCATCCTCATGTATGATGTCTGCAATGACTGAAGTTGTGTTAGAGGGTGAAGGTGAAATGAATCATGATTGTGTTACGCTTACATATGCAGCGACAAGTGAAATAGCAGAAACTCCCATAGAGAACGCAGAATTGGAGTTGTTTGTTGATGGTTCAGCTCAAGTTATTGAAGGTAACAGACGAGCAGGATATGCAGTAACTTCCACCACTGAAGTAGTTGCTTCAGGTCGTCTTCCAGATCATTTTTCAGCTCAAGCTGCAGAACTAGTAGCCTTAACAAGAGCATGCACGCTAGCTTCAGGATCAGCTGCAAATATCTACACAGATTCCAGGTATGCTTTTGGGGTAATTCATGATTTTGGTGTTATTTGGCAAACCAGACAATTTCTAACTTCTGCTGGATCCCCCATTAAGCATGCTGGATTAGTGAAAGATTTAATGTTTGCCATGAAACTCCCAAAGAAATTAGCGGTGATCAAAGTGAAAGCACACCTCACAACTAATACTACGGAAGCTAAAGGTAATGCTCTTGCTGATGTAGCGGCTAAACAGGCTTGTTTCTATGCAACTGTACAAGTGTGTTCAGGTAGTACAGCACAGAAGACAATTCTACCTCCGGAATCAATCATTGATCTGTATAAAGACGTTCCTCTATATGAAGCATGGACATGGTTAGACAAAGGAGCCACTGTGGATTCATCCAGCTGCTGGACCAAAGGGGGAAAGTATGTTGCTCCCGAATCACTGTTGCCATATTTGGCTCAACAAATACACAATTTGGGTCACAGTGGTCCAGCAACGATGAATCACAGGTTCTCAAATCAATGGTGGAATCCAAAATTCAGAAACATAGCCACTGAAACAGTCAAGAGATGTGTAACATGTCAGAAAAATAATGAGGTACCAGCAGCCACCACACCAGCAGCACATACCCCAGCTCCACCAGGGCCATTTCGTCACCTGCAAGTTGATTACATATCATTGCCCCCTTGTAAAGGAAAAACTGACGTTTTGGTAGTAATAGACAAATTCTCAAGATGGGTAGAAGCTTATCCAACAGGGCGTGCTACAGCTGCACATACTGCTAAATGTCTTGTTACTGATTTCATTCCCAGATGGGGATTACCAGATTGCATTGACTCAGATCAAGGTACCCACTTCACAGGACAGGTAGTCAAGGAAGTGTCTAGAATGTTGAAGATTAAGTGGAACCTTCACTGTCCCTATAGGCCACAAGCATCAGGACAGGTTGAACGATCAAACAGAACAATCAAAACCAGGCTAAGCAAAATGCATCAGGAAGGAGTACCATGGGTTGAAGCACTGCCCGCAGTACTGTGTAGTATGAGGCGTCACCTAACAGATCAGTAGGACTGAGCCCTCATGAGATTATTACTGGGCGTCCTATGCAGATGCCAGGTGTGATTGATCTTAGAAATGCTGATGTTCACATTGCTTCAGATGCCCTGATCACTTACTGTGAAAACCTCACAAAGGCAGTACAGAGTGCCAGAGAGAGAGTTGAGTCGTGTTGGCAGACTCCACTAGAAGGTGGACACACTATCATCCCAGGTCAATGGGTCATGATAAAGTCGTTCAGAAACAAGCCATTAGAGCCTAAGTGGTACGGACCACATCAAGTGATGTTGATTACAGCAGCTGCAGTATTGTGTCAGGGAAGGAAAACTTGGACTCATGTGTCACACTGTAAAGTTGTTCCTCCACCTACAGGGATAGGTTAGGACACATGGACCAGTGAGGAGCCCAGGGAAGAACCAGAGCAACAGGCTTCGGGGGCCAACCCTGCGGTGAACATCCCCTCATAGGCCTTCCCCATCCACTAGTCCACCCTCACCTCACTGTTCTTTAGGTGTCACAGGAATTAAGAAATAGGGAAAGAAGGAACAACAATAGCAGACGCAGATTGAACAGAGGATACAACCCTAATGTTTGCAGTCTTTAGAACAAATACTGCTCTATTTTTTGTTTTCTTTCTTCCTCTGTGCAGATACCACATGATGGCTGTCCTGAGACCCATACGTGCCGACCCCCTCACCTGCGTATGAAGCCACAACCTCTAAAAGACAACAAGACCCACTGCCGAGCCAACTGTCACAGAAGACAGAACAAAGAAAAATAAAAAAATACACAACGCAGAGAATCACATACGGGAACTTCAGTCATCATCAACATGAACAAGATTGTCGTATTATTAACCATCATGGATATCACGCTAAGTGTAGACCCCAGAAACAACATATTCTTAGAGCTAATGAATATGTCAAGAAATGCCTTGTTTGCTGGAAAGAACGTTTGCATGCCACACGCACCTTCAGTAGGAGCAGGAATCCCATGGGTGGCACACCCTATCTCCAAATGTGATACGTGTACCTTATTCGATCATCATACCAGTGGATTATACAACAAGGATACATGTCACAACGTAACAATTCCTCCACCTTCTACGTGTTGCATTCCTGGACTACCATCCTGCAACCTAACTTCAGCTACTCCCATCATGACAGATCTACTCATGCCAAGGATGTTCTATTGGTGCATGGAAAATTATGCTCCAGCATCGACTACACTGGGTGAAATTCCTCGTGAACGTTGCAGCTTTGTGATTAAAAGAAGAACCGAATTCAATGTGTAATGCGTTACTACATCAGTTACGAAAGAGGAGAATGACTTAAAAGACTGTCTCTACGGGAACCCATCCCTACCGAAACTTTTGCCATAAATCAGTTGTGCATGATTCCTCCACCGACTGGCACTTTATGGTTATGTGGAACTTCTGTCTACAGCATCCTACCCAGCCAATTCAACGGCAGGTGCACCCTGGTTTATGTTCTACCAGCTATCAGAGAAAATACACACTCCACCTCAAATTCTCCACATCTACAAAATTCAGCTTCTACCAACAAAGATGGCTGCATTCCAGGACTCACTTGTGTACAAACGTGGTGGTCAAGAACTCTTGGAGCATTAATCCCAGCGTATGGCGTCATGCAGGCTCTCGATCAAGTCAGAAGCCTGTCGGATTCTGTACAGAAATTAGCCAATGATACGGTTTTGGCCCTGGGCAATATCACGGACACTCGCTTCACACAAGATGATGATCTTACAGAACAGAGTGGCCTTGGATTACATTCTTGCAACACAAGGGGAGCCTGTACCATTATCGGCCCTGAATGCTGCACGGTTTAATGGATCCAACCAAGAACTTGAACAATATCCAACAAGACATCCTTGATCTTTCAGTAAAATTACACCAGATGACTGAAGATAATTCTTCATGGTTCGGAGACTTGTTAGGTAAACCCTGGCTGTGGCTCAAGGACATAGCAATTCTGCTGTTGTTTCTCCTACTGGTGTACTATCTATGCATCCACAGTATCAAGTGTTTCGTTCAGCAAATGACTTCCGCCTCTCACGAGGAAATGACAGTTCCAACCAGAAAAGATTATTACCCGTAAGAACTTCACGGACCATAATTGCATGTTTTGTTTCTGTGTCAGCATGCAATTACAGACAATCAACACAGAACAAGTGCTATGAGCCTGTAACGATCACAAGTTACAAGAATAAACTTTTAAGTGTCTAAATTTGTATTTTGTGAGAGTTATTAGAACTCTCAAAGGGGGAATTGTGGGATTACAAATTTATTTAAATGTTTAATTTAGATTCCAATGTAATAGTGTACAAACTGAAGAAGTTATATACCTTGTATTTAACATTTAAGGTGAAAATGGTGACATGAGTCAGATCACTACATCAGATGCAAGAGGTCCCTGCCAGTTCCTGTTCTCCTATTGTAAGTGAAATGAGCCAGACTCGAATCTTTTGTTCTGCAAATGGCTTTCGGAGCCCCCTGGCCCAGACATGAATCGTTAGACTGATTGGATTATCAATGCAATCGAGTGTTGTTGATTGGGTCTGTCTTTCTCATTTGCATGCTTTGTTTAAAGTTGTCACCCAGGTGCTTGGTCTCCATTCCTAAGCACTGCCCCCTAAAATGTATTTAAAACTACAATGTATCACTGCTTTAGTTAGACTTGGATGACTACAGCGACGCGCAGCGAGTTCTCAATAAAGAGTAACTTCTGTATGAAAGATATCCCAACGTCTCCTGGTCTCTGCTTCGTAGAAGATAAAAGTTCACAACAGATATATATATATATATATATATATATATATATACATACATACATATATACAGTATATATATATATATATATATATATATATTGTTTCAGCAAGGTTTTTATTCCCATTATCCACAAATAAGACCCCAGTTCACACTGATGGGCTATTTGGTATTATTGTCTTATTTGTCACCGCAGTTGTTCTTTAAAATAAAACCATTTGCGGGTTTGTCCTATGTCTTACTGAACTACAGTGAATTATCATCATATCCTAAGTTTTTATCCACAGATCCTAAAATAAAGAATATAGGCTACATATAAATATACATTATACAAAACAGCTAAATCTCAAACAGTGGATCATTTTTATCAACATCGCCCAGCTAAAACTGCTCAATGTTTAAGTATGTCTGCTTCGTGTACAGTGAAAAGTGCAATAATATGACTTCATTTAACGTGCAACCCACCTGTTGAGATTGAGGACCACTATTTACGTTCATCACACAGAAACATAATTAATATTTCTCATAAGTGAGGCTATTTATAGCATAGGTAGGACTATATCATGGTCACGAATTAAGAATTTGTTCCCCAGACTGAATTCGTGAGCCGCTCATATTACACAGCTCTGTTCTGCCCGAAGTACTCGGAGATCCCTCCACCAAGCGTTTGATAGGAACTTAATCTAACTAATTCGTCATAAGTTTAAAAAAAAAAAAACACATTTGCTAATCGATTCTAACTAAAATCACTGTCGTTAGAACTTAATATGTCTGTAGTACAGCCAAACAGCGTAGATCATTCATAAAAACGTATATAACAGAATGCTCATGCACAAATGTCTACACCAATAAGCTCTGCTGTATTATAAACCAATGAAATTGAAGGTGGGCGGAGCGACACGTGTTGCCCCACCCCATCGTCCAGGGTGCACTCTGGGGCTACTCCAATAACTTGTTCAATGAAACTGAATGATTGTGTCATTCAGGCATTTTTTCTCAGTGACTGACACCATTCAAGTTGTACATAAAAACAAAATTCCAGTGGTGATATTAATTTGGTGAGATGCTGTGATTGACAGATGCATATTCACAGTGAATCTCCTCTTTTCTGAATCTGACTGTAGCGTCACTGAGAGACTCTTCACGCTTCTGGAAACTGATGGAAGAATACAGGAGCCCATCAGAGGGGATTGTGGGTGACTGTACTGTGGAGTAAATTGGATTTTGTGTATCAGAGGGGATTGTGGTTGACTGTACAGTTGAATAGAGATGAGTTGGTTCAGGATCTGTGTGGCGTCTGGCGTCCTGAAAGTCTTCTTGAGCCTGTAAGAAGTGAAATCTTCAAACATGAAATGCAGTATATGTATCAACTTAGACATTTCACATACTGAGATACATACTGACACTGCAGTTGTGAAACTCACCGTTTCATGATCCCCTGTCTGTCTTCTCTCCGCTGATGAAATGATGGTTGTGTGAACAAAAGAAACATCTGAGATTCAGAAAATGTGAGATGATTTTACCTGCATGTGTATTTCTGACCAGCAGAGAGAGATAAACTCAGATTTACTAAATATGCAGTAATGCGTGTTTGTGTGTCTTACCATGTTTGACCATGTTTGAGCTACAGGCTTTCCTGTAGCTCAAATAGTAGAGCATGGTGCTAGCAACGCCAAGATCATGGGTTCGATTCCCAGGGAAAGCAAGAGCTGATAAAATGTAAAAACTGTAACTTGAATGCAATGTAAGTCGCTTTGGATAAAAGCGTCTGCTAAATGCATAAATGTAAATGTAAAATGTAAATGTTGTGTTTCAGTTTGAATAAGATTAACGCTATAACCAGAGCCAGCAGGATCAAACCCACAGAAACAGCAGCGGACACAGAAAAGACTGAAATCACACAAAGAGATTGTGACTGAGAAACAAGGTGAACCCATAACATCTATCAACAAATATTCATAAAAAATACATACATCTGAGGCTAATGTTTCAGTGGTAAGATCACTTTCAGCTCAAACTGAGAAACTGAGTTTTTGGATCTCACCAGACTTTTTGCTGGTCTTTTCCACTTTTGCTGTCAGACTGAAAGCACAATCACAGCATGTGGATCGTATGGAAATTCATTTCCATCATGGACGAGGAATATACAGGGCCGTTTCTAGACATTAGGAGGCCCTAGGCAAAAATCATGTTGGAAGCAACCCCCCCCACCCCCCCACCCCATACAAAGCACTTGAAACAAATATGATTCCTAACTTTTATTTATACAACATTTAAATTTAAATGTTGTATATTTATACTTATACAGTACAAAAAAATTTAAAATAAATAAATGTAGAGAAGTTTCTTATGCTGATCAAGCCTATTTTGATCAAAAATAGATTTAGCCTATTTGATCAAAAATACAGAAAAAAAACTATAATATTGTGAAATATTATTATAATTTAAAATAATGATTTTCTGTTTTACTATACTTTAAAATACTGTATATTTATGTGATGCAAAATTGATTTTTCATCAGCCATTACTCCAGTCTTCAGTGTCACATGAACGCACATAAATCATTCTAATATACTGATGTAACCGATGTAGGTCAGCAAGAGCTGTTGTGTGTAAACATCACTCCCCTGATCTCAAAATGAGGCGCTCTAGCGACTAATGCTTGAGGCCGTTTCTCAATATGCTTTCTTGTCTGTACTTTCTTGTGTTCTTATCCACAGCCATATCACCCTGCAGCCCAAAACTGGTTGCCCATGGAAGCTAAGCAGGGCTGAGCCTGGTCAGTACCTGGATGGGAGACCTCCTGGGAAAACTACGTTGCTGTTGGAAGAGGTGTTAGTACACTCATTGTAAAGAGTAGGGGTGTAACCCCGGTGTCCTGGCCAAATTCCCTCCACTGGCCCTTGTCAATCATTGCTTCCCAATAATCCCCATCCACTTGATTGGCTCTATGACACTCTCTTCTCTCCACCTGTAGCTGGTGTGTGGTGTGTGCACTGGCGCCATTGTCCTGTGGCTGCTGTCGATTGTAAAGTGCTTTGGGTGTATTGCAATACACAATAAAGTGCTATACAAATGCCTCATTCATACTTGTGAAATGTCATCAGTTGTTGCCCAAGTACTGTTCCAATTCTAAGTTCACATCGAGCCAAATACAGTTCCCTGGATGTGTTCTTGCTCTGCCCCCTTTATCAAGGATGCATCCAGAGGTGACTTGTGCGAACTTGAGGCAGCCAGGTATCCCAGAATGCATTTCGCACCAATCAGCGAGCATTAATGGCGGAGGGGAAAACCGCAAAATTTTCAAAATATTACTGTTATTGTGTCATGAAATGCCGTTCTAAGAGTATTTCAGGCGAGAATGTAGTTGTTTAAAACTCAAATCTGTGGTTTATTTATAAAGGTAGCGCCTAGGCATGGGACAATAACCGGTTTCAATGTATACCGCGGTTTGGAAAATTCACGGTTTCAAAACCACTAAAATTTTCCGTTATACCGTTCCTGCGGTATGCACAGTTTTTTTACGTGTCGTCAAAGACGGAAAGTGCAGGACTCCCTCAGTTGTGAGTGAACAGCGTAACAAGTCACACGACCCCTTCCCCTCCGGATAGCAGTCAGTGAGAGTCACCTGTGTGTAGGATGATGGTCGAAGGAGGTGAATCCCTGGAACTTTTTCCCCCGTCGAAAAAGGTGAAGTCTGCTGTATGGGAATTTCTCGGGTAACGTAGACTAATGTTCCGTACACAATGATGTTCCGTACAGATGCCGTTTTGGTGCCAATAGCTAAATAAATACTTCCAGGTTGTACACAAACGATATATCTGTGTCATCTTCATTTCTCCCTCTTTCACCCTCGATCAAGACAGAGACCCATTCACCGGTTGTTTCAGTGTTGAAATAAATACTATTTGGCTTGCTACTGAGGCAGATAACATGGCTAATTAACTAGCTAACGTCAACTAGTTTCCTCCCTCACGTTACTTCGCAGAGCGGGGAATAGCAGACTAAAGTACTATGTTTCTGCGATTTAGTACAATAATTAAATTTAGCTGGTATCACGTCTATAATTTTAAGCCTCCTCCATTGTTTACATCTGTTCAAAATCACGTAATTTAAAAAAGAATCAAACTGCTAGCTCAGGTGTCTTTGCCACTGTTTGAGTGTTATACGGAGAGAGACCGTGTGTGTGTGTGTGACACACTCACGCTCTCCTTATGTGTATGTGCACACATCTTTGTACCTCACCGCTCATAACTTGGACTGAAAGATGAATGTGTAGAAAGCGAGCATATCTCCAAAACCCTTGTTGAGCTGCAGGTTTAATGACTGCATTTTTTATTTTTTACAGAAATTGTTTTGATTTATGTTTTTGATTATTGAGCTATAGGTTTACCAAGTTTTAATTCTAATTGCTAAAGTTCTATCATTAAATAATACTTGATTATCATAATATATTTATAATGCTTGACTGACTGATGTTAAGAGTGTACTTTTTTCCAAACATTATATTATATTTTTTTGTTTACTATCTATCTATCTATCTATCTATCTATCTATCTATCTATCTATCTATCTATCGTGAAGCACACCTAAAATAATTGTATCAATTCATACAGGGCTAGTAAGTAGTACATACAGCTGTATAACCAGATACACACCCAGGTATAGGATCAGTACTCAGTAACGGATGATACCTTGAGCCTAGGTATCGGAATCGGTATCGGGAAGGGAAAAAGGGTATCGGAACATCTCTAATTATTTATTTATTAATCGTAATACAGCGCTTACTTTGTTAACGTGACTGAATTGTTTGTGTGTTTCTGTTTGCGCACAGCTTTCCCTGTCAAACAAATCAAAATCAAAATATCTGGTCGGGTCGGGAAATGTTGAGACTTTGTCGAGTTACGATGCCTTTCTACCTTCAGCACATCACACCACAGACAGGCACAGAGCCGCAGAAGTGAAGCCCTCCCTCCCTTTTCAGTTGTGTTTGTCTTGGTGTGGAGGTGAGTGGTGATGAACAAAATACTAAGCTACTTCTGCCTTGAATTTACAGCTAATTATCCTATCCATGACTCCTGAGAGCTACCAAGTTAGCTAAAGTTTACCCAGTCAACACGTGAGGTCACGCGATGATCACAGTGACATCACACCATTCTCATACGGTGATCCTCACAGTGTGAGTAATATATGAGCTCATTGTGAATTCAAAATGTTGAGCAGGTTGAGAGGAGGCAGCTCAAATATCAGTCGCTGGGGGACATTCTACTTCCTGTTTCTCAACACTATCACAGAGATATCACAGTGGTGTCACATGATGAGCTCATGAGTGCACGCCCAGCTAACAGATTTCTGTTATAAGAACCTTCTCCAAACATACAACTGACTTCCAGACACAGCCTTCGATGAAATCAACTGAAATAAACAAATCAACAGCTTCACTCATTATTAACTCATGATGTTTTATTGTTTTGTTTGATGTTACCATCATAGTGATTAGTGTTTGCTTTAGTTGGACTCTTGACCCTTGACTTTATAACATTATGTTTTTTGGGGCTGCTGTAACTGTGTTTGTAAAGCACATATGTTATGGCAAGGAAACCCAAAAAGAGACTGCAACCAGGTGATATTGGTTTGTTATTGATGATAACAACACAGTCATCACCTAGATTCCATATGCAGTCTTGGGAAGTTGTGGCCTAATGGTTAGAGAGTCAGGCTCATAATCCAAAGGTTGCGGGTTTGAGTCTTGGGCAGGCAAGGATGGTAGGTGGGGAGAGAGAATGTACAGCGCTCTCTCCACCCTCAATACCATGACTGAGGTGCCCTTGAGCAAGGTACAGAACCCCCAACTGCTCCCCAGGCGCTGCAACATAAATGGCTGCCCACTGCTCCGGGTGTGTGTGTGTGCACTTTGGATGGGTTAATTGCAGAGCACAAATTCCGAGTCACGTCACTTTCATAATCATTTATGGAGAATTATAAAAGCATAAGACACAAACATTATTAACTACTCTGATTCTTGATGTTTCTCTTTGTGTTTAAATGACAGTGTATGAATCTCAACAATGGTGACAATCAAAAGCTTCATGCTGCAATGCATGCTGGGTACCTAGTCTCTGCGCAGTGAGTGCACTTTGACCTCACATTAGTATGAGCACACAGTGAGGGCGCTGTGAGGTTACACTTTTAGCTCACTGTTACCTCACATTGTGACCTCATCACGAGTATCCTGGGAGATCATGGTGACATCACTGTGAGATCAAATTGTTGACTGGGTAGCTAAGGCAATAGGAAGTCTAGTAGGTTAGACCAGTGTGCATTCTTCTACTGCTTGATTCAGTTTATTAAAATGCATTTAGAATGATCACAAAATTCAAGATAAGGGGGCAGAAATGTATATTTATATAATTTCAAATAGTTATTCAGTATCACGCAAAGACTTAAATTTTTTTTTCCCACCAAAAAGCAGCATGATTTCAAATGTGATATTGATTTTATACAGCAGTTCAATAAACAATAATTTAATATTAAAACACTTACGTTTTAGACACAATGTTGACTGTTTTTGCTCTATTTTGCCAACAAATATAATTCCAATTTGCATCTCTGAGCAACATGACGCTGTTTTGTTCCTGAATGAATCAACCCTTTGATTCGGTTCAGTCGCAATGACTCATTTATTAACAGTGACTTACTGCCGCCTACTGGCCGTTTCAATTTCACATTTAAAGTATCTTTTCATTTTTTTTAAAAAATAAATTCAATCAGTATTTAACATTTTATGTTTAAAATATCAAAACAGTATTAATACATTTGTGTCTGCAGGTTAAATATATTCATGTCCTGCATTAAACAGTGTGTAAATGCATCTAAATCAAAGGTGTAAAAAGTACTCAAAAATTTTACTCAAGTGAAAGTACAATCTGGCCAAAAACATACTTGAAGTAAAAATGTACAACTTTAAATTGTACTCAAGTATTAAAAAAGTAGAAGTACTTTCTTTTCTCAAAGATATTCAGAAGTTTGGTTAAAGGGAGAAAACAAAACAAATTGCAATGGCACAGGTCAAACACACATATCTAGTGAAACAACAACAATTAAAATGCAGCACAGCTGAAAAAAAAGAAAGAAAGAAAAAATACAGGGAAAGGGATTAAAAGGAAACTCCATCCTTTCCACCCTCATGCCATCCTTTACGGCTTTCATTTATCTGATGAACACAAACTAAAAGTAAAAAAAAAAAAAAGGTGACATGTATGGTACATACAAAAATGACACATTTCAAAAACTACACAAAGTGAATATGACAGTAACTCATAACCCCTGGTTCTGTTGTGCATTATCTGGACTAAAAATATTTACTTGTGTTCATTTTAAGAAAGTAAGTCATAAACATCTGGGACGACACGAGGGTCAGGAAATGATGAGAATTTTCATTTTTGGGTGAACTGTTCCTGTTGAAGAGCAAGATGTGACGCAGAGGCCAGAAACATATTACAAGAATGTGTTGAATTAACGAGGAGAGTCATAGAATTAAAACATACAACATTAACGTTTTGAAAGGCCACTTTTTTGTGTGTTGACTATTCAACGTCAGTGTCTAAAAGGACAATTAATCTTTTAATTGTTTATTTGGGGCATTTAGCGCTTTCTCTCAGCAAATATTGATAATTATTTGTGACTAATTAGATTAATTAATTTACAAATCATGTAATTAATTTACAAATCATGTAAATATTAAGATTAAAAATAAATAAAAAAAATCCACTGACAGTCCTAATTCCTACTCAGTTTGTCATATAATGACATATTATAAATACAACTTATCTACCTGGTGAGAACATCACTAAACATGAATTACATTTAAATTAACAAACAATGTTTATTTAAACACTTTTTGAATTTTTTAATTAATTAAAAAACAATATTTCCACAAAAATATTAATTGTATTTCAATTCTCATCACTGATTTTATTTGCACTCAATCTTGTGCATTCAGCTGATATATTACACACCTAATGGCTCTATCAAAACAGAACAAATAATGAACAAACATTTTTTATGCTACCTCAATATGCTTCCTCAGATTTGATGATTAACTTTTGAAGCCAGACATTTACCCGATGAAGGTCATAACTGAAGTAGAACTGTGTGTGTGCTTGATGCATTAAAACAATGATCATTGGTTCTCACGTCAGGCACGCACGTTTGAGCTTCCGTTTACCATATTTAATGTGCATAAGATAAAATAAAAATGTAATGTACTTTTCCAGATGAAATAAAATTGTAAGGAGTAAAAAGTACAGTTTTTTCTTCAGAAATGTAATCAAGTAAAAGTACAGTCAGTTTAAATTGTACTTGAATAAAGTACAAATCCCCCAAAATAATACTTAAGTACATTAATCAAGTAAAATTACTCAAGTATTTTATATCTCTGATCTAAATGCCCTTTCTAATGCAGCTTCTGTGTTTTCTCTGCATTGCAAATATTAATTTTGTCAATACTGATTTAATTTGCTCGGTAACACCCCAAATGAGTTATATTATTGACTGATTCAATTTAAGAATTTGACTGAAAAGATGATGCACACTTTTAGAAAAAAAAAAAGGCTTTATAAAGGTAAAATGCCCATTAAAGGTAAAAATCAATTTAAACTTATTGGAAAATATTAATTTCCTTCACTGCTGTGAACTGATCACCACACAGAATATGCAGAATATCAAAAACTGGGAGTCAGCTGTCCACGGTAGTCTTTAAGATATCAGCACAATAACACACTCAACAAAATATCATCTAATTATCGTTATCGATAAAATCTCAGAACATATTGAGATATATTTGAGTCAATATCGCACACCCTTAATATATTTAACGTTTTGTTTAGAAATTTTTTTAAATAAATAAGTGCCCTTTTTTCCACTTGAGCCCCTGCCCCTCAAAAGGTCTGTACACGTCCCTGCACACAGATGTAAACAAAGGTGTATATTTGTAGCAGAGCCGTTGAGAAACAGAGTTGCACACTCCCATAGGCTTCCATAGGAACTGAGGAATGCGGAAGTAAAGGATGGAGCAGCCAATAGTTCCAAACAAACAATAGTTCCAGTATTGAAGCCCATTCATT
Source organism: Onychostoma macrolepis (assembly GCF_012432095.1). Taxonomy (NCBI): domain Eukaryota; kingdom Metazoa; phylum Chordata; class Actinopteri; order Cypriniformes; family Cyprinidae; genus Onychostoma; species Onychostoma macrolepis. Next base: position 3,528,580 of record NC_081155.1, read on the forward strand.
TTAGTGTTTCTCAAGCACACTCGCCAGAAAGTTGAGGAAATTACAGCAGTTTTTCGCATTAGTTTACCTCTCCGAAATCTGGCCAGTAGTTGTATTTTATGAAATGCGTAATTTCATTTTATTTGCGTAATGCCGCCCAAATGTTCATACAAAGAAAGAAGGTGTGGTTTCAGTAACCGCAGTAGTGTTGAGGCAGCCATGTCAGGGAGACGCTGTGTGTTTCTATGAGAAAGCAAAAGCACTTTATTTGGCCTGCCGAAAGTAGATGCATTTAGGAATCATTAAGATTACTTACAACAGAACAGCAACACGTTTTATGGATGAGCGTTTCGTGAACCTAGGAGAGGAGGTAATTCTGACTTTGCTATGACAATCTGGCGCTTCTGAATCAGTGACTATATGTTTTGTTATTAGTTCAAATATTTGCTATTGACTGTTCAAATGCGGAGTTTTGCGCGTGGCGTGTGTGTGTGTGGAAAGGACATAAAACACCATGAAAAGTGCTGTAAAATATCTCACATTAAAGAAAATAACTAGCGCATATTCTTACTTTACGTATACTTGATGTTAGAGATTAGAGATGCACTGATTGCAGTTTTCTTGGCTGATTCTGACTTTTCGCAAATGTGACCTGCCGATACCGATGCTTGCTGATTTTGTAATGCAAAACACACACACACACACACACAAAAACATAATAAAGAATATTAAATATTACAATTCCCCCAATCTGGACAAAGTTACAGATGTTCTCTCACTTGAACAACTCTCAGATAAAGTGCTCTGTGACTAGAAAAGAGGTAGAAATAACAAAAGGAGTTGCTGTACTATTTAACAAAACAGACGTCATTTCCCACTTAAAACACACACACAATAAATAAATAAATAATTCGTACACATGTTGTACATCCGACACACATTTATCATAATATCACTTTCATTTTAAACTGAGAAGCAGACTTACCAGGCTTTTCCTGGGAAGTTTCTCTTTTGGTGTCAGATGTCGTCATTTCTGAAAATACACAATCATGGTTAAATAAATTAGAGGAACAGATTTCTATCTAATATAAGAGTCACTATCTAATCAGATCTTCTGTGAAACACAGAATGTGATTGAAGAAAATCTTCTGTACAATGAAAGCAGACAGTAACTAGATGTCAAACTCAATTCCATGCCCAAGACTCATTCAAGTCGTATTTGTTTCTATGGTGATTTTTATAATAGTTCTACAGAAAGCAGCTGCACCGTAATAAAGAGGAAAATAACCGTGCTGATGCTATAAAATTCATCAATAATGAAACAAATTCAAGTTCAGCTGTAAATCAGCTCGACAAGACAATAGTGTCATTATTCAGATCAGTTCAGGTCAATGACAGTGTTAATGTTGCAAAATACATTAGTCAGTTCTGTAAGCTCTTAGGAAGATGTATGATGCTGTGTGAGGAAAATTCAAAAAATAAAATAAAATAAGACAACATAAAAAACAAGACAAAAACAAAACATATTTTGTGCTCCACAAAAAAAACAAATAAATAAATAAATAAAAATGCAGCGACAACAGTGTGAAAACCAAAAAGAAGAGGCCAGTTTTACGCAAACACAAGGGTTTTTGTTGCTTGCTGTTGTCTGTGGTTTAACAGGACAGTTCACCCAGAAGAAATCATCACACTGTTAGAAGTAAAAAAAAAAAAAACTGTAAAAACCCCCCCCAGAAAAGGTGTTGTCATTTTCTGCCATGACATTATCTGTTTACAGACATTTTCTTTAAGCTTAAAACATTACATAATGCGAAATACAGGCAAAACACCTGTTAAGAAATCAACATGGAAAATTACAAAAGAAAGTGCATTCTTAAAGTCATCTTTTCCTCATGCTCAAGATGTTCAAACCTGTATGACTGTCCCTAATCAAACACACCTGAACAAGCTAATCAATGTCTTCAGGATTAATAAGGTTACAGGCAGGTGAATTTTATTTATTTATTTATTTTCTCAGGGTTTGAGCTAAACTGTGCTGGACAGCTGCTCTCTAGGACCAAACATTTTTGTATTCATCTGAAGGAAGATCATTTTGAATTCTCGGTGAATGAGCTCCTTAATGAAAGAGTGTTTTACCTCTGGTCACATGTAGCTGAACTTCAGTGAATATGAAGGATCCAGAACTCTCCTCTGCACACCAGTATTTCCCAGAATCCTCTGCTCTCAGATCGCTGATCTTCACAGTAAAGACTCCAGCAGAGATTTCTTCTGTAAGAGAGAATCTGCTGTTTGTGCTGTTACTCGATGAAACACGAACTCCGTCTCTGATGCAGATATTCGGCTGATCTCCTCTGCAGAAAAACCTCTGACTGTGATTCCTGATGTGTTTACAGCTGATGGACGCTGATCCTCCGACAGGCGCTTCATGAGTGACCGCTGAAGAACACAACATTAAATATGATGAGATTGATAACAGAATGATCAGAAACATCGAGACTTCTCCCAAATAAACATCCTCACCGTCCTTCATGATGATCATGAGCTCAAAGGGAAGGTTAAACACATCTTTCACTGCACACCAGTATTTCCCAGCATCCTCTGCTCTCAGGTCAGCCATGTTCACAGTGAAGAGATTGAGTTCAGTGTCGTCCTTTACTGAAATCTTTGGTTTTTTAACATGATCTTCATCTGATCGAATGATATTTTGAGCATCTTTAGTGGAACAATTTCCTTTGCACAGAAGCTTTATTTCTTTTGTGTGGTTTCCATCATAAGGACATCTGATCTCAGATGAATCTCCTTCACGTCTGATCACTGGAGGCACTAATAGTCAAAGAGAATAGAGAAGTATATATACACTGTAAAATGCATGCATGTATTATTGAACTGCATGGTTTATGGTTGCTGTACATACTGGATAAAGTCAGTTCGTGTTTACTGATGAGAGAAACAGAAGTCAGATGCGTGTGTCTGGTTTCTGCTCCACACCAGTAAACTCCAGCATCTCTCAGCCTCACATTACTGATGCTCACTGTAAAAACTCCTGCTGTACTCTCAGAAAACTCAAAGCGCTGCTTCTCTGATGAACTGATGTTCTGACAGATCTTCTCCTCGTTCTCTTTGCAGATGTGTTTGATGGTCTCGTGTTTCTCAGAGTAATTACAGGTCAGTTTCACACTTTCTCCAATAATAGCAACTGATTTACTCAATTCACGAAAATGATCAACTACAAAAAACAAAAACAAAAAAATAGAAATAGAAATTTCAAATCTTATTTTCTCATTTTAACTGCTAGAAACTGTCCAAAAACAGGCTCCTCACAGAAGCTCTTTACCTTGATTGACTGTCAGTTTGATCTCAGTGAACAGATCGTCATCAGCAGTATTCACTCCACATCTGTACGTCGCTTCATCAGCTGCAGTTAAATCACTGATAAAAACCTTCAACAGTCCTTTACTGGTATCATCATACATGTGCACTTTATCATGACGGATCCATTGCTTCTGTTCATCAACAGGGATCTTCTGTGATGAATCTTTCTGGATGAATTTCTTGTTTTCTTTGAATACTTGTGGAAATTTACACGTGATGAAGACTGATTTACTGATGTAGGCCTGAACCTGGACAGAAGTTATTTGACCTGCAAGACAAGATTTGATTTATTACATTATTAACAGTCAGGAGGAATTTACATTTCTTATTTAGAGCTGTAAGTTTTTTAATTTTTTTAATTTTTATTTTCATTAAATAGAAATTAAACTCACTATAAACATTCAGCTCAATCTCTTTAATGAAGGTGATGTGAGTAATTGATGTTTCTGAAGGTGGTTTATCTGATCCGTCTCTCTCCACTCCACATAAATAAACTCCATCATCCTCTGCAGAAATGTCTCTGATGGTCACAGTAAAGTGATCTTTCTGTCTGTCAGTCAGGATGAACTTCTCCTCAGATGATTGTGATGATTGAGAGCTGTTCAGCACATGCACAGGATCCACGTTCACTCTGTAGAAGACTTTGGTGTGTGTTTTGAACTTATGATCATATTTACAGTTGAAAGTGATCGTTTGACCAAAATATGCAGATCGGATAACAAACATCCCACAAGAAGAAGAGTCTGAAAATGATTTCAACAAAACCATTGTGACATGCACTGAAATCTTGAAATATTATTATTATTATTATTATTAATAAAGATGCATTAGGGAACTTTGGCCTCTCTATCGCTATCTCTGTTTAACACACAAAATGTCATGATTCTTGCAGAGTTATTCATGTTAACGTGGGTTGTGCTTGTTTGTATGGTCACCTGTGATCAAAACATGAGGTATATCATCATACATCAAGATAGAAACATACTGACAGAAAAGATTTGTCCTACAAGTAATATATCCAGAAGAAAATGTCATTTGAACAAGTAAAGTTTAGTAGACGGTTGTCATGTTTGCTGGAGCACGGAAAGAAGAGACGCGGAGACAGCTGAGGGCTTGAGTGAGCCGCGGACGGCGGGCTGGTTCTGGCTCAGGCCCGGACACTCCCCAGACACCTGAAGACCCCTTCTTTCCAACTTAGTCCTGTGGTGTCTGGGAGGTCCACGAGGCGATGGTAGTTGGCACCGAGCCAGAACAGAGAATTGAGGCGTGGTGAGCTCGTAGAATTCCCCAGTATACTCAAAGAAGGGGAGATCTCTAAGAAGGGCTAGGGCAAGGAATCATGCGGCGCCCATCTCCATGGCCGCAGGGAGAAACAAACTGGGAAAACAAAGATATATCAAAAAACACAGAAAACAAAAACGGTGAAAAAAGGTGCAGCTCACTTTTAGTTTTGGTCACGTTTGCTGGAACACGGAACGAAGAAATGCATAGATGTAGGAGATTTTTCAAAATACAATATTTTTTAATGAAAAGAACACAAGGAAACATGGAGCACTGAGGATAAGACAAACAATACCGGACGTTGGAGAGAAGGACACACAGGGCTTAAGAACACTGGGGAAATCTAGATAATTAATGAAACACAGCTGGGGACTAATGAACTAATGATGGAGTCAGGAACAGGAAAACCCAAATAAGGACATAGAGGGAGAAACTAGGGCAAGGAAGTCACATGGGGAGCGAAACAAAACACAAGACATGAAACAAGTCTGACAACGGTCTTCTGTCCGTGACCTCTCAAATAACACTGACGTAAAGCTGACATTTCAGTCAGCTCAAATTATAAATTATTATTATACTGTTATGAATTATTATAATGCAGTGAAGCAGTTTGAACACTGAATCATGAATCTGCGTAAAATTGATTTTTTTTCCTCATAGTGCACCTTTAAATAATACTTTAATAAATATAACATAATTACTGTAGTAAGTTATAAAGAATCATACGCACTTCTGTTCACCACTAAATCAACATCATGACTCCATATCTGGTTGTCTCCACATGTGTATTTCCCATCATCCTCTCTGCTGAGGTTCCTGATGAACACTGTGAAGAATCTGCTGTTTTCATCGTCATACAGAGCGAATCTCCCGTTATAATACCAGCAGTGCTGAGTCTCAGTACTGATTCCTGTCGTACAGTCTCTGTTTCTGCAGAAATACTTTCCTTTAAACTGATCATAAGACTTTCTCTGGTTTGAGCTCATGCACTTGAACATTACACTCCCTCCAGAGCATCCAACCACTCTGAAACAAACCTGACCTGCCAAACACAAGTTCATCTGCTCTGAGTTATTATATAATCAATCTGGACCATGTAATATAAAATATTATTTGACCACATTCACCAGTAAAGAACTGACCTGAGATCAGACAGAGAGTGATGATGAAAATGATGATGGCTGCCCTCATTCCTGATTAGCTTCAGTCTCACAGATATTCTGAGAAAATCCAGATCAGATCACAATCCAGGGAAAGCAAGAGCTGACAAAATACACATCCTCCTCTCACATTTCTGCTTCCTCTTTCTCCAAACAGCTCCACCCATGAACAGGGCATTAAGTGTGAAATTATGTGTGAAAGACTCTGCAAACATGCAGATAAACATACTATATAAGCATATAATGCATGAGGCTGAGGGCACATCAGTATATTAACAAGCACCGACAGTATACATACATAGTGACTGTGTTAATGGCTTTAAGGGGTTTAAAGGCATTAATTGTAGCTTCATTCCAGTCAGCAAACACATGTGGGGTCCAAATGGGTGGCTCCAGGGCTATTTAACTGGGGCCCAGCTAGTGTTGTCCTCAGTTTCCATGAGGGCCCCACATGGGTCAGCCCAGATGAAACAATGAAATGAACTCTGCTCAGTATGCATACTACAGAGTGCTAAAAATAAGACTGAAGCAGCACTGCAGTTCATTAGATAATTAACTGATTAATCTAAAACTTACCAGACTGACTTTATTTCGGTCAGACTTCTACAAAAGTGTTTGAGAATTATAGAGGTTCAGATGTTGGTTTTAGTGAAAAGTATATTTGTTACCAGAGGCGTCATGCCCATTCAAGGGGAGGGGGCATGTGCCCCCTTAGATTTTTGAACCAAGTGGATTTTGAATGCAGCTTCCAAAAGAGAAAAAATAGCCGATTAATATTTTCTATATTTAATACAATCATACCAGCGTGATTAAATCGTTCAGCGCATCATATCATTAGCTGCTAAATTCAAATCTGCATTCGCTGGCTGGCGCTGAGACAGATACAGACGCGTTTTTACAGCATTGTGCATTATAACCAATCACATGCGATTCTGTTGAGCTTATGAATGCAATGACCAATCAGAGGCGTTCAGATGAGTCATCGCTAAAATGTTGGCGTTTTCTTCACTCGCTCGCTGACTGAATACCTCTTTCTGACTGAATAGCTGTTTTTTTATATCTCAATTTCCAAGATTTTCTCTATGCTAGAATGTATTTCTGACCAAAACAGATTTAAGACTGGACAAGACCAGAAAACATGTTACATTAACTTTCAATGTTAAATTCACAATAAATATAAAGTCAGTCGTATAAAAAAATTTATGGCATGACACCCATAAACAGACAGGTTTTTATGCATAGTTAATAGATTACATTATTAGGTTACTTTGATCATAATCTATAAAGGTGAGAATCAAGATATTTCATGATATAGTTAATGCGTTTGGGAATGTTTAGAATATAAAGGAAAAAATAAATAAAACATCCCAGTCAACAATTTGATCTCACAGTGATGTCACCATGAGGTCACAGGATACTCGTGATGAGGTCACAATGTGAGGTAACAGTGAGCTAAAAGTGTAACCTCACAGCGCCCTCACTGTGTGCTCATACTAATGTGAGGTCAAAGTGCACTCACTGCACAGAGACTAGGTACCCAGCATGCATTGCAGCATGAAGCTTTTGACTGTCACCATTGTTGAGATTCATACACTGATTCTTGATGTCTCTCTTTCTTTTTAAATGACACTGTCGTCCTAAATGTTTATGACTTATGCTTCTAAAATCATTCATAAATGATTGCACTGTTTGATCCTATGCTGTATTATCAAAGTGCTGTTATAATTAAAACATTCAGATCAATAACACTACATAAAGACTGCATACTGAATCTAGGTGATGATTTTGTTGTTATCATCAACAAACCAATATCATCTGGTTGCAGTCTCTTTTTGGTGTTCCTTGCAATAACAAATGTGCTTCACAAACACATATACAGCAGCCAAAAAAAATATAATGTTATAAATCCAAGGGTGAAGAGCCCAACTAAAGCAAACACTACTCACCATGATGGTAACGTATGTTTCACTTGTATCTTATAACAGAAATCTGTTAGCTGGGCGTGCACTCATGAGCTCATCATGTGACACCACTGTGATATCTCTGTGATAGTGTTGAGAAACAGGAAGTAGAATGTCCCCCAGCGACTGATATTTGAGCTGCCTCCTCTCAACCTGCTCAACATTTTGAATTCACAATGAGCTCATATATTACTCACACTGTGAGGATCACCGTATGAGAATGGTGTGATGTCACTGTGATCATCGCGTGACCTCACGTGTTGACTGGGATAAGTGCTGTTGCCTGCTGTGTGTCAGATGACGACCCCCCAACTCGTGCCCCCTCAACTCGTGCCCCCTCAAAAATAATGAGTGCATGATGCCCCTGTTTGTTACCATTATGGAGAATAGCGTTTGTTTTAGTTGGGTGGTTGGCCCTTAAATTGTTAACTAATTTTTCTCTGGCTGTTTTTAATTGTTTTTGTCACGACAATACAAGCAAGAAAAACTGTGGTAAAGATATAATCATCAGGTAACGATCTGATTCTAGAGACTGATATCTGATAATATAGATAATGTAATAATAATTTCACATTAATAACTAGGGATGTTCCCGAAGCCACATACCTTATTCGGAAAGGCAGGGATAATGGCTTTAAAAGGAATAACGGATTTATCTGAATAACAGAAAAAATATTCGGCAGACACAATCACACATTTTCCCACTTTATTAATGCCCTAATTACTTTATTAACGCTGTTACATTAAGTATTAACACAAGTCCAGCTACGCTTATTTTAACTAGATCTGGCAACATGGCAGAGTGGAGGCTGTACTTGCGCCGAACTTCACTCCTGTGTTTCGCAGCTGCTGCAAGTCAGCCACATTAATTTATTCAGCGACATGATTTTAAATACTTTTTCATATGTTTTCAAATTGCATTTTTGAACATGAAGCATTTACGGAGGTCTGGACCTCATAGCTGGCTATGGGCCTGGATGTGTAAAGTGAATGAGTGTAAACTAGCCTATATTAATGAAATGAGCGCAAAGCGATGTTTGATCATTTGGAGGGTCCAAATGATTTGTTGTGCTCTGTTGATAAAAAAAAAAAAAAAAAACTCGTAAATGATCACAGACTAGATCTTGTAATTGTTGCACAAGATCTAATTACTTAAATGGAAAGAAAGTGTTCAGTAGCCTACTCATAGCAGAATGACAATAAAACTCGCTTGAACTTTATTTATTTTTATTTTTTATTTTTCTTTCAGCTTCTATTTTTCTACTACTGCTCTTATTTAAGATTGTGGATGCTTGTCTCTTGTCAAATTTGTACACAAAGTTTCACTGGAAAATAAGAATACAGTTATTTTTCTTTTTTGATAAAGTTTTAAATAGAAGATATTTACAAAGCTATAAATTTAATAAAAAAAACAATACTTTCATAGTTATACAAGGCATATTTGTTAAATGAAAACTAAAGAATCGAACAGATTTGCATTTAAAATGTTATTTTCATGTAACTTCCGGTTTAAGTCACGCCCACTTCCAGATCTATCCATATACAAATACAAATAAATTTGAGATTGTCACAGATACAGACACAGATAATTAGTGATGGTGAAATGAAGCTTCATGAAGCATTAAGCTTGGTTCACAAAAGGGTTAATTTCTGGAGGCTTAATTTGCTCACAATACCACCTGGTGGCCAAAGAGTGTAAAACAAGCAGATATATTACAGACAGAGGTGTAAAGTCCAGGGGTCAGAAAGTAAAAGTCCTGCCCTGTGTTTATTCCACCCATGAACTCAGCAGCTGATTTCACCAGAGGAGGAACCAAGTCATTCCTTTCAAGTCACAAACAAGTCTCGAGTCAAATCCCAAGTCCTCAAAGAGTTAAAGTTAATGAGATAATTAAGTGTCTAATTAAATGATGATTGTGCATTAGTGATGGACACCTGCTGTTATTGAGAATTACAGAGGATCAGATGTTGATGTTTTATTGGTTAAAATGATACCCACATCATGGAGGTCAGTGTTTGCTTTAGTTGGGCTCTTGACCGTTGACTACTTCTGTGAGATCTCTCTCTGAAACCGTGCATGTGCTGTTATAAAGCAGAGAGATCAGTGCTGTGCAGAGTTCCTCCATACTTCTTTTGCCTCGCTTATAGTCAGGCCTGGAATCGGACTCACTGGCTGCTGGTCCTGCACAAGAGAGACAATAGCCTTGTGACTTTTTTAACTTCCCAAAAGAATATGATTTTATTAAAGAGACGGGTGTTGTCAAATCAATTTTTAAAATTTTTAGCGTTCTTAGATAAAACCCCATCCAGAATCGTGTCATTGCCACTGTCTTGTTGTCTCTGGATGGGGACGTTGCATATTTTATGTGCAGGGTGGTAAATCGGCTTCCTAAAAACAACTGGAGGTCCGGCAATCCTTTTCCTCCGTTCTCCTTTCTCTTCTTAACCACTTCTCGTTTCAGCCTCTCCCATTTGGACCCCCAGAAGAAATAAAATACCGCCCTCTCCACACCTAAAAGAAAGAATCTTGGGGGACTAAAAACAGAACACAATAATAAAAACAGAGGTAAAATCACTGCTTTGTAAATTAAAATCTTACCTTCAAAAGTCAAAGTCCTCAGTCCCCAAAACCCTAGTCTTTTCTTCACCTTTCCTAATGTGTCGGCCCAATTGTTCTGTCCGCCCCCCTCCCTGTCAAATTTGATTCCTAACACCTTCAAGTCTGTCTCCCTAACCGTCACGTCCAGTCCGGTCACTTTTGCTCTGTCCCATGATCCAAAGAGCTGGGCCTTGGATTTACTTCTATTTAGCTTTGCACCCGAGGCCCGTCCGTAGAATTCGGTTATGTCTAAAGCTCTTTGGATCGATAAAGCGTCCGTAGTTAAAATTGTCACGTCGTCCATATATAACACACTTTGCTGTCAAACCTTTTGTCCCTGGTACGTCAAGTCCTGTTATCCATTGATCCCTTCTCAATAGCTGTGCCAGTGGCTCAATACAAGCCACATACAGGAGCGAGGATAATGGACACTCTTGACGGACACCACTGCGAACGTTTATTGCATTTGTCAGTTTCCCATTTACAATGTCTCTGCTAGTTATGTCTCTATATAGCAGTCCCACCCATTCTAGAACCATTCCCGGGAAGCCCATTTTTTCCAATACCTTAAAAAGGTATTGATGCGAGACCCGATCAAAAGCTTTCTCAAAGTCTAAATTTAGGACTACCAGCCGAATATTTCTGTCTCTCGCAAAACAGATAGCGTCTCTGATCAATATCAGGCCGTCGGTGATCTTTCTCCCTGGCACAGCACAAGCTTGATCCGGGTGGATTACGTCCTCTAAAACCTGTGACATTCGTTTGGATATTAATTTGCTAAAAAGTTTGCAGTCAAAGTTTAAAAGAGTGATCGGTCGCCAGTTTTTTAAGTCTGCTTTGTCATCTTTTTTATGTAAAAGTGTTACTATTCCTATTCTAAAACTGTCCGGGAGTCTGTCGAGTCTGTCAAATTCTTTAAAAATGATTAATAATTCATGTACTAAAATATCCCAAAATTTCTCGTAAAATTCTAGGGGAAGTCCATCCATACCTGGGGACTTCCCTCTTTTAAAACTTTTCATACATTTGGTTATTTCAAGTACATTAAAATCTTTGGTTAAAAACTCAGAATTTGTGTTTATTTTTTTTCCCAGGGAGTTTAAAACTGCTTCTGTAGCAGAGATTTGAACTTTCTTTTCATTGTATAATTCTCGATAAAAATGTTCAACCCCTTGTAAAATTTATTTTGTGTTGTTTACCTCCCTTCCTTCCAAATTCAATTTTGTCATGCTCCCTCCCTTGGCTAAAATTTTCTTAAAAAGGTAACGTGTACACTTTTCACCTTCCAGTTCTTTTTCTTTACTTCTAAACATAACTCCCTTATTTCTTTCCTTTTCTAAAGCAGTCATTTCACTTTTGACCTCTTTTATTTCTTTGCTAAAATCAATGCCACTATTTAAAGTTGTGTCTGTTTTCTTTCTCTTTTTTTCTCTTACCTTTTTGTTTAAAAAAAAGTCTCATCTTTCCCTTCACCATTTCCCAGCATTGTGTTTGTGAATCAAAAAAGTCCTTTAAAGTTTGCCATTGGCTGAACTGCTCCCTGTACTCTTCTACAATACTCTCATCTTGCAACAGGGAGCAGTTCAGCTTCCATATCCCTCTCCCTACCGTCACGTCTGTGGTTAGTGAAAGTGTGCAAGAAAGCATAACGTGGTCTGTGAAGTGCAAGGGTGTTAATGTAGCATCCATTGGTGGACAGTTCCGTGAGAACATAAAATCAATACGAGAGGCCTTGGTGCCATCACCACTGACCCAGGTGTAGCTCTCCTCTCTTGGATGCATTACTTTAAAACAGTCAGTTAGTCTAAAATCGTTGACTAAATTTTTTAGTAAAACTGATGTTTTGTCCACCTTAAAATCGTCCCCAGCCCCTTTTCTGTCTTTCTGATTTAAAACACAATTAAAATCCCCTGCTAAAATTAGGGGGTCCCTACCTAGCAGGTGGGGCTGCAATTCTTCTAAAAGCTCATGTCTCTCGTTTTTGTCCGTAAAACCATACACATTTAAAACAGTAAAATCCTTATCTAAAAAAGTCAGCTTAGTTAAGATTGCCTGTCCATCCCTTATCACCGTGCTGCCCTTCACCGTGATGTTATTATTGTTGATTAAAATGGCCACCCCATCATTTTTGTTTTGATTTGACCCACTCCACAACGAGTGTTCTGGGGTCCAGAGTTCAGTCCATTTCTTATAATTGTTTAAAAAGGGTAAACCGCATTCTTGCATTAAAAATATATCTGACTTAAAAGATTTCAAGTGGGATAAAATACTGTGCGCTCTTAAAAGGGACCTCACACTTCTCACATTTATTGTTGAGATTGTGAGGGCCATGAGCAATATGGTTAAAAGAAACATACTTAACCTGATTTTAATGATATTTCTGTAGTTTTATTCTTTTGTGTCTTGTAGCCCTCGTTCCTCCTCTCCCCCAATCAATTTTGGGATCTGGAGAAAAAGGGCCCGACCCCTCAGGTGCCACAGAGAAAAACTCTTGCGGCTCCTTTGGTGACGATGATCTTAGCTTAATTTGCAGAAAAGAAACTTCATTTGGAGATTCGGCCGGCCACATACGGTCTAGATCTTCCGGTGGAGAACTATCTAGCCGATGCGATGCCTTCAGCCTTTTCTCCTCCGTATCAGACAGAGAAGATCTCGCAGTTCTTTTCTGCACTTGAGCATTTGGGAGTGAACCATCAGTTTCACTCCCACTAGTCGACACACTCACCTCAGAGACGGTTTCGAGGGAGGAAGCCATTTCCTCCTCTCCACTTTCCATGTCCACTTCATTTTCTTGTTGTTCGGGAGTGGCTTCCTCCCTCTGTGTCGGTGACTCCGCCCCTATGGCCTCCCCACTTCCTTTTCCTTGCCCAATCCCTGAGGCTGGCGGGAAATTTGAATTTCCCGCCAAAACCTCAGGCTCTGCCTCCTCTCTTTGTTTGCTTGTTTGCTCCTCTGGTGGGGTGGCCATTTTGTTACCTTTCAGTTTGTTGGCAAAACTCTTGGGGCAATCTCTGTAGAGATGGTTTGTGTCACCACAAAGATTACACCGCCTGCCAATGGTACATTCTTCAAAGACATGACCAATTCCTCTACACTTCCCACATATTAACTCCTGGCATGCATCGGCTAAATGTCCCATTTTGCCGCACTTTCTGCAGAATTTGGGCATTCCTTGGTAATGAATGTAGCCCCGGTTATCTCCCAACACAATCATTGACTTAGACCCTGGAATCCGCTTGGATCTTCCCATTGTTTGATGGGAACTCTCCAAGCGCAATTCCAGATACCGTCTTCGTCTACTACCTTGACTGGTTGACTGCGGACCGTGCAAAATCTACCCAGCCATACAGCAATATCATTTCCACTCACTGTTTCATTGAACATTCTAACAATCACTGTTTTAAGTGAATTGTCAGAAAGCTTCTCAACAGAAAACATGGAGAACTGTGTCTTACATGCATCAAACCTTTGCCAGAAATCTTGCAACAAAGAAGCAGATCTAAAACTAACGTCAAAACCTTTGTTCCAGGGAAGAGTCATCAAACAATTCAATTGTTCAGGTTTAAAATTTTGGGTTTTTTGGATCAGCTTCCTGGAGAAGTCAAGACGTGACAACCCCAGGAGCTTACCATCAACCTCTTTAAAAAAGAAACGCACGCTGTGGTGCCTCCGCACGGGCAGCCAACATGGTGGAGGCACCACCCGCACGCAGCGGCTAAAAGACAATAAAATTACACAATAAATAAGCTAAAAACAACCAATAAATTAACACAACAAATAAGTTAAGACTCTCTTACCTTAAAAAGAGTAGATTCTCCGCAGACTGAGTTGAATCCGATTAAAAGCCGCTTGAATAATTCCCCTCTTGAGGAGTGAGAACCCATGTGACAAGCCACACACGAGCCTAACGGTCCTACAAGAGGCGATCGCTGTCCCAACCGTCCGACCAGACCTTAGCCAAAAAGCCGAGATGCGAATTAGTATTAAACGAATACTATAGCAATACTTAAATACCTGAAAAAAAAAGAGTTATATTGCTCAGACTTTTAGACATGAACACTTATAATACGATCCTCAACAGTGGTGACAATAATTATTCATACTGAAGTGCATGATGGGAGTTTTTACTATGGTGTTACCCAATATGCACTGCAGCATGAAGCATTTTGTTGATTGCCACCATTGTTGAGATTCATATGCTGGTTCTTGATGTCTGTGTGTGTAAATAGTGCTGGAGTCTAAGTATTTATGTTCCTTACATATATTGAAAATTCAGTCACTATAACTATTATAGCAGTGCATTCATTGCATACTGCAGTCTCACAGGATTGGTTATTCAAAATCTGAACATATTAATAATAGTATACGTACTGCACAGCACTGGTCTCTCAGCTTTAAAACAGCACATGCAGTGTTACAGAGAAAGATTTAACACACACTGTAAAACCCAACAAGTTGGGGTAACTCAAACCGTTTGAGTAAACCAATTCCCCTTGGCTTGGACTATGTAAGTTTTAAAACTTGCAGTTAAGTAATTAAGTGATTAATTAAGTGCTGATTGAGCATTAGTGATGAACACCTGCTGTTAACAAACACAATCACTGACAGAAAGAGAAACACAACTGACTTTAGACACATGCTTAGATGAAATCAACTGAAATAAAATACATTAAATCTCTCAAGATCTGATTAAACAACCCCACAAACAGCATCACCAGCTCCACTTATTAATAACCAGACTTACTTTATTTCTGTCAGACATCTACAGAAGATCTTATTGAGAATTAACTAAGGTTTAGATGTTGATTTATTGTTTCATTTGAAGTAACCATGTTAGAGATCAGTGTCTGCTTTAGTTGGGCTCTTGACCCTTGAGTTCTGTGTTAGCAATTTTATTTTTAGTTTTTTCAATTTTTGTCTGGTTGTTGTAACCATGTGTTTCTTGAGCATATTTGGGTTTCATTTCATTTTGATGGTCCCTTTAACACATTCTATTGATTATAAGTAATGTTGCACGTACATTTCTCCTGACTCTCATTAGAGTGTTAGTAGTGTATTAGTTGACTGGTAGGGTTAGGGTTAGATTAAGTTGACACATTCTTGCAAAGTTACTTATAGTCAGTAGAATATCTGTTGGGAGACCAACACAATAAGGAGTTAGTAGATATGAAGCAGACAGTCTACTAATACTCTTATGAGAATTTGTTGACATGTAGTTGCAACATTACTTAGTGTCAACAGAATGTTCAAAAGGGACCATCAAAATAAAGTGTTTGTTATTTGTTACAACTCAAAAGCCCAGAGAAAATGATCAGCAGTTGGTTGTTATATATTAATGATGACAATCATCTGTTGGTAAACTTATCTCATTGAGAATGAACATAGACTCATTGTGTGTCTAATCTCTGGTTAAATTAATTTATTGATTATAGCAAAAGTGATTCTAAGAGCCAGTGGTTCTGTGACAGTCAGTTAATAGAAAGGACTTTCTAAACAGTTTGTCCACAAAAAGTTTTAAACTATTGAAGTAATTAGACTCACACAGACATCAAGAATCAGCTTGTGAACCTCAACAATGGTGACCATTAACATTTTTTTTTTTTAAATCATGCAGCAATGAATGAGTTTTTTACTATGCTAGTACCCAGCATGCATTGCAGAATTATTATTATTATTTTTTTTAATGGTCACCATTGTTGAGGTTCATAAGCTGATTCTTGATGTCTGTGTGAGTCTGACTGCTTCCGTTAGTTAAAACTTTATGTGGACAAACTGTTTAGCAAGTCCTTTCTGTTGACTGACTGTCACAGTACCAGTGGTTCTTAGAATCACTTCATAATCAGTCATAACATCATTCTAGTGTGTTTTCATTTACGCTGTTTTTCGCTGCATGGTGAGTTCTTATCTAATTTGTTTAATTATAGTTTTTAATTCTAAAGTGGCGTTTAGTGTGTTGTTAAAAGGAAATGTGAAGTAGTTTCAAAATAAAATCGCATAACTTTAATCACTCAACCATGTCACGCAAGGTGTGAAGGTCTGCTTTTAAAATAACCAGGTCTGCGTTTCCCAAAAGCATCAGGCCTAATGCCGCCTTCACGTTCTATCGGAAATTTGATAATTCTCACTATTGAAGTTGTGATTATGAAATGGAAGAGCGTTCATGTTTACCGAGGAAACTCGTATTTATGATAATTCCGAGAGCACTTGAAGGCAGCATTAGAAACGTTAGTGTGTGTGGTTTTGGTGGGATTATGATTAGGATATAGTGTTCCCAAAATAAACCCCTTAAAAAGAAATACAGTGGCAAAACTGAACCAGCAGAAGTAATATAGGACAAGTTCATATTAACAATAGCTATACAAATTTATATTGTTTTTCTGTGAATAAAATGATTAAATGTAAAATATTTAGATTTTATTATTATTATTATTAAGTATACATCTATTAAAATAAACAGTGAACTACATTTAATAATAATAATTCAACAAAAAATATGATTAAGTTTAACAGTCCTTGAAAGTAGAGCTCGTTTTTTATATTACATACTGTTATGCTGCTATACAGTATATGTCCTAGAGCAGGTGCCAAATCCCTTGCAAAAATGCACAAAACTGTGTTAAGCGAGGGGAAATGTGAGCAGTATTTAAAAAACTGCACTAGTGATTGCCCATTCTGCAGTTACACCAGTATGCCACAACTGATGTATTATCACATCAAAAATCACTTTCAGTGGGCAGTGAAACAGCATGGTGAGTTTAACTGTCTTTTGCTTATGTCACTTTAGTTAAAGTTTAATATGGTGCTGAACCAGCCAGCAATGCACTGTGCATGCTTCTGATTTAATTGTTTGTGAATTTGTAGTAGAATGTTTAATTTTAAGGCTCAGGTAAACTTCATTTTCTGCATTCCGCACATTGACCATGGGTCTTTGTTGCTCAAATCACAAAAAAATGTACTTGCACATAGTTGGTGCTGATGACAATTCTGTCTTGCGACTGTCCACCGTCCAGAGCAAAATCCAAACAAGTGAAGGTTCAATTTAGGCAATTTTCAACAAACTTATTTTCTTTTTTTACCCTTTCAGATTTCACCATTTTAAAATGTGGTCCAAATTTGCTGAAGCACATTGCCACCAATGCTTCATCACCAATCCAGCCTCAGTCTTCCTCCTCGGTCCAGTAGCCGCAGCCTCAGCCTCAGTCTTCCTCGGGTCCAGCAGCCGTAGCCTCAGTCTTCCTCCTCGGTCCAGTAGCTGCTGCCTCAGTCCTCCTTGGTCCAGCAGCCGTAGCCTCAGTCTTACTCCTCGGTCCAGCAGCCACTGCCTCAGTCTTTTGTGTTTGGAGTTCACACAAAAAATGAAGACAATGACTGGTAACCAAACAGTTGGTGGTCCCCATTGACTTCCATTGTATTGGGGGGAAAAAAATACTATGGAAGTATATACATGTACAGACCAAAATTTTTTGGGTGCACTGTCTATCCTTTTACGCAGCTCCTTGGCTGAAGTATACACTCTAAAAAACGTTGGGCTATTTACTGTACCCAATATCTGGGTTAAACATATTGGGTCATTATGTTGGGTTATTTCGAACTTTTGTTGGGTTGTTTGTATAACAACGCAACCAGTTGGGTTAAATTTTAAATTCCAACGGTCGACCGGCGTAACTGTGACAGAAGATAAACAGGTAAGTAAATATCATACAATATATGCATATATGTTTTATTTTTTTGCGTTACAAAGTGATTTTAAGCTTTTACACAGTAATATCGCTGATTTTCTCCACAATATATTTACATATTTACCCCTGTCGACTGCTTTTTGTCCGCTGTATTTGCGATTCGACTCGATGCTTTTTTTATAGCAAACCTAAAGTAATAATAATAATAATAATAACAACAATACACGACTGGGATGCTTTTCCTCACTTTCTCTGTTTTTCCTAATACATTTTGGGAAATTTTTCACATATTTCAGATATTTGACAACGCGATCGGCTTCAAGACCCTGCTCTGCCTCTGTGCCTCATCCATCCGACGTGCCCACTCTGGGAGGTAGCTATGCTGTGTTACAAAAGCGTGTAATTTAAAGCTACGACAAAATATGAAAGATTTTATCTATAAAGTTGTGACTTTACAGTGATTTTATAGTAGGTTAGTGACATATTCCATATACAGCTTCACTGATTGTTAGTTAATTCACTTTTTATTAACTAAACATGTTTAAACAGGATGCTATGGATTTCTATGTAAAGGATACACTTAGGAAGTGGAACCTGGAAACTTTAATTGACAGATTTGCAGGTGAGAGATAATGTAGAAAGTCATTAAAAATGCAAATGTGGCATTATTGCAAAAACAGACACCCCTATTTTGTCTATTCTTTGACAAAAAAAAAAAAAAACATATTTTAACTTATTTTATCATATTTAACCCCTTAACTGTCACCCACAGTTTTGAACAGAGATATTATAGTGCACTATCCAAACTTAATTTTTTATAATTCATGAATGAAAATATTTTGTAACATGATTTTAATGTACCATTTACATGGTAATGCAATGTCTGATTTTAAAATGGGTTTCAAAGGATGAATTTTGAAATTTTAAGTTTTCTACTGATAAATAATTTCTTATGATTTCTAATTCGCGATAGAGAAAAAGGCAACTAAGAAGACTTTCTGTGACAAAGGTCAGAATTCATGTCATGATGTAGATTTTTTTCAGGTGCACTCTTGTCATAAACAGAGGTGTCAAATCCAGGGTCAGAAAGTAAAAGTCCTGCCATGTGTTTATTCCACCCATGAACTCAGCAGCTGATTTCACCAGAGGAGGAACCAACTCATTCCTTTCAAGTCACAAGCAAGTTTCGAGTCAAATCCCAAGACCTCAACGAGTTGAGGTAATTAAGAGATAATTGAGAGACTAATTAAATGATGATTGTGCATTAGTGATGAACACCTGCTGTTACTGTGAATCACAGAGGATCAGATGTTGATGTTTTATTGGTTAAAATGATACCACCATCATGTAGATCAGTGTTTGCTTTAGTTGGGCTCTTGACCCTTGACTCCTGTGTTAGATCTCTCTGTAGCAATGCATGTGCTGTTGTAAAGCGGAGAGATCAGTGCTGTGCAGTGAGCAACTGTTAGTTGTTTTCATATGATGAGGTAATCATCAGGTGCTTACCTGTTTGCATCCAATATACTGTGTGTATATATATATACACATACATTTTTTTTTTTAATTTATGTTCTGCTTTTGAATAAACAACTCTGTGAAACCACAGTACGCAATGAATTTACTGCTGTAGTAGTTATAAAGAATTTTAAATCTAATGCATTTAAATATTTAAACTCCAGTCTTACTCAGACACACACAGACATCAAGAACCAGCGTATGAATCTCAACAATGGTGACAATCAACAAAATGCTTCATGCTGCAATGCATGCTGGGTAACACCACAGTATGAATAATTATTGTCACCACTGTTGAGGATCGTATGATAAGTGTTCATGTCTAAAAGCCTGAGCAATATAACTCTTAATTTTTTCCAATATTTAATATTACGATGGCATTTGTTTAATAGTAAATTCCTGCAGTTCTGTAACAGCTGAACGTCAGTAAATAAACCAAAGAGAGACACCTTCATGGTGTTCATTCAAGTGACATAAAAGCCAAAAGTGTAAGCTCATCTGCTTCCTCAAGCTTTTAATTCAGCAATGTGCAAATGTTTGTTGTGAAGCAATATTGCAATTGCTTAAAAGCAATCCATTCGCAGTTATTAAAAGGGTCAAGAGCCCAACTAAAGCAAACACTGATCTCCATGATGGTGGCATCATTTTAACCAATAAAACATCAACATCTGATCCTCTGTAATTCTCAATAACAGCAGGTGTTCATCACTAATGCACAATCAACATTTAATTAGTCTCTCAATTATCTCTTAATTACCTCAACTCGTTGAGGTCTTGGGATTTGACTCGAAACTTGCTTGTGACTTGAAAGGAATGACTTGGTTCCTCCTCTGGTGAAATCAGCTGCTGAGTTCATGGGTGGAATAAACACATGGCAGGACTTTTACTTTCTGACCCTGGATTTGACACCTCTGGTCATAAATTAATCTATTACTTTTCCTACATAATTTTTTAACAGAAAAAGTGGTAAAATACCTATTTAGGAGTCTTAGACCTTTCCAACGATATATAGTTTGTCATGATTAGATTAGGATTTAATTGTAAAATAGTGAAGTAAAGGTAGGCGTCCCACAGGGTGGACGGTGACAGTTAAGAGGTTAAATGTATATTCACAATATTGAAAACTGTAGGAGTTGCTGGCCACATCCAGAAAAATGAATGGATCATGTCCCTCTGCTGGATGCTCATGGTCAAAACCCTTTTTTTCTGTAAATGTAATTCCTACAGGGTTTTTTTTTTCTAACCAGCAGATGGCATTAGAATTCTGCCCCAACACCTAGATCAAGACCCAGAAACAACTTGACATGAACACAAATTTTTTTTTTTTCATAAACATTTTGAAAAGTAAATAAAAAAGATAATTTATCAAATTTATATTATTAAAAATGTATATACAATCATATAATAGTTATACAAGACCTGAAACCAAAACATTTTTTGGTGAACTATCTGTTTAGGTTTAATTGTGTGCATAATTGATGTTTAAGGGTAGGAGATAGAAAATATTATTAGAAAACAGTGGTCTATGACAGTGTTTTTCAATCCTGGTCCTGGTCTGTACATTTTGTATGTCTCTCTCATCTGACACACTGCAGTGCAGCTCATGGAGCTCTCTTCTAACGAACTGATGATCTGAATCATGTGTTAAATAAGGGAGAGACACAAAATGTGCAGAGCAGTGGGTCCCCAGGACCAGGATTTAAATAAATAAATAAATACATGCATACATAAATACATTCATAAATAAATACAGCAGTGTTAGTAATTTACTTGTCTTATTTTCCCGCTTACAGAGGAAGAAATTGACCAACAAAGCTTTCTGCTACTTGACGAGACTACCATAAATGCACTTATACCAAGAATTGGCCAAAGAGTAAAATTCACAAATTATTACAAGCAACTGCGCACTGTAAGTAACTAAAAAAACAATGCCTTTCACATGCTTCAAATGTAAAAAATCCACCCCAAACCACAAAGAATAATTCTTACATCTAAATGCCATTCATGGAATTAACAGTTCATCTAAATATTTCTGTTTCTGTGAGAACAACTGTGGTAGGACATTTGCATACATGTGGTCTTTCAAAAGACATCTGTTGAAAGATCACATGCAAGCAGATGAAAGGCCAACAAAAGAAATCTTTCCATCCACGTCTTCTGAAGTTTCACATCAACAAACTGCTCCATCCACTAATGTGCAAACACCAGACACTGAAGATATGGGGACAGAGGAAGAGTGGGATGACTTTGACAAAGAAGAATTAACGAACCGTTTAGCTTTGTTTCTTGCAAAGCTAAGAGCTAAATCTTGCCAAACATATTCTGCTATCAACTTTGTTGTCAAACAAACCGCAACCTTAATTACAGATATAGTAGGCGGTCTACAGGAGAAGACAATGTCCTTGTTTCAGCGTTTTGGACACCAAGATGACCAAGCAGTGAAAAACTTGAATGCTCAATTTGAGAGGGCTGCTGAGCCATTAAGAGACCTTGAATCGGAATATAAACAAATGAAATACTTTACAAAAACAGGGTGTTTCATCGAGCCTGTAGCTGAGTATTTTCCAGGGGTTTCCTACTGTCAGCGACACGATTCTGCATCTGGCATCGTTAAACAAACAGCAGTACCTGATTCATTTCAGTATATTCCATTGCGTCCACTTCTGAAAAAAGTTCTTGAAACACCTGGAACAATGAAAAAAATCATTGATTACCAGAACACAGTGCATGATGCTGGAGTATTACAAGACTTTCATGATGGAGAGCTTTACAAACGCAACTTCTTGTTTTCCAAAGAGCTTTCCATCCCACTTCTTTTGTACAACGACGATTGTGAGACTGTTAACCCCCTGGGCTCCAAAACCATTGTGCACAAATAGGGGATGGGGGCGTGACGTCACTGCTCTAGCGCTGCGGTGGCTGATGGGAAAAATCGCCATTTTGTGAGGCCACTTGTTGCGACGCGCCGAGGAAGTTGTAATATGAACCTGTTTTAAATAGGCTACAGAAATTGAATAAAGTGTAAATCAACATATTAAAGTTATTCAACAAAACATTATTTAGTCAAGAGCAGTGAGGGATTTCTTCTGTCTTTTGTTGTTTGATTAACATTAATGACAGACGGCACACTTTATTAGGCTTCTGTCACAAGACCTGTTTCACGGATCCAATACTTATACACAGAGGTGGACAGTAACGAAGTAAATTTACTTGAGTATTGTACTTAAGTACACTTTTTGAGTATCTGTACTTTACTTGAGTATTATTTTCTCTGGAAACTTGCGACTTTAACTTCACTACATTTGAAAGACAAATATCGTACTTTTTACTCAACTACATTTCTATAAAAGTCCCCAAGTAGAAAGTCGTTATATGTAGCAGTTTTTACAGTGTGTGCATTTTCAGATTCACTGAACCCTTTTTCTGCGAAAATCCGGCCTCCGATCTGCCAGGACCTTCCTGTGTTGCCAAGTCTTACAGTATTTCTAAGCCTGCAGTTTTCCGCCTAGCTTTGAATTGACATTTGGCAGATTTTTTTACGCAAATCTGGCAACCTCGAGATCTTCCCCGCTAAACTAATGTAAACGTCTGCGCTACCGCACAGCTAAAAGCGCTCTAAAAAGGCATGTGTTAACTCATTAAAGTCCTTTGTAAAATTAACCATGTTTTTACTATAGTAACCATAACTATGGTATTTGCAGTAAAATCACAGTATCCACAAATTTACCATTATCTCACTATAGTAACCATAATTATGTTATTTGTAGTAAAACTTCAGTAACCACAGATTTAGTTTCATTGTAACTATAGTTAAATTCATGTTTAATTCATATACTTGCCTGACCAGTTTTTAGCAGCAGTTTACCAGTAGACCTAAGTTTATATATATATATAAATCTGAACATTATTTTATTGTCAAAACACTGCACATAAATAAATATATTTTTTGCAAACAAATGATCAAAAAGTAGGCTAAATGAAAACTTTAGAATCTAAACTGGGAATCAATAAGAATTGAAATCAATAAGCAGAATCAGAATTGGAATGGATAAAATTCAAACAATGCCCAACCAGCCACATGTTGTGAAGTTCACTGATTTCTGAGCATTTTATGAACACTGATCAGTTGATGGCAAGATTCAAAAAGACGCTTCTTTGGCGCAAGCTGCACACCCATGGCTATACTGAGAGAGTATGATCCAGTTTTCTGAAAAGACTCAAGATTTGTTTTCTTTTCAGTGTTTGCTTTGCCTGCCTGAAATGAACCATATCATAGACTTCAATATCTCTTTGAAAAAGAACTTTGTAACTTTTAAACAAGTATTAAAATTAGTTCAATGTAGCTGTAGGAGTGTTAAATAAAAAAATAAAGATGATTATCTTCATTCAGTTGTTCCATTTCAATATGTTTTGTAACATAAAACCTCTTAATTCCAAAGATAATACAAGCTAATCAGTGTATTCAGTAGGTTGCATTAGTGGCATAAGGTACTGTAAGTATACAACAATGCGACAATGCATTTACTTTTTACTTTTGATACTTAAGTACTTTTAAAAACATGTACTTCCGTACTTTTACTTAAGTAAAAATCTGTCTTTACAACTTTCACTTGTAGTGGAGTAGTATTTGACCAGTGGTATCTGTACTTTCACTCAAGTAAGGAAGTTGTGTACTTTGTCCGCCTCTGCTTATACATATGCGTTTTCTTTCGCAACTTAAGACAAAACTGACAATGCTTATGAGGATACTCGCCAGGACGACCATTTTGACATTATTTTGTGTGTATTTGGCCACTTAAGCGCAACAAGCTGTGTTTGTTTGTTCGCAGCGCGCGCTTTGGGTGTGACTGCAGCGCACAGAAAAGCGCCTCTGGAGCGCACGAGTGCCGAAAGACTTAAAAAGACGTGCAAATAATAAATTTCTGTGACGACGCAACAATGACCGATTAGGCAATTGACAATTCTGTCAACTGTACCGAAACGCGAGCTAAAGTCTTGTATCGCAGCGTGCAGCAGATGTGAAGAGAAGGTCAAAGAGAGAGGACGCAGTGCAGCTGAATCACTCACGCGGTTTTTAAATGACTGGTTGTGTGAATTTATTTACTCATCTAACCTACACGCTATATTGAATAAATGTTTTGCAGGAATTTCCCTCATTTTAAAGTCGAAAGCTGCGGGAATATATGCGCAATCCCACACCGAAATTCAGGACCTGATTAAGCATAATTATACTGTACATAGAATTGTGAAACATGACTTTTCCAAAACTTTCTGGCGTTATTTATTTTTCCAAAACTTTACAGGCCTGGAAATTGCTGTTTTAAAATTCCATGACTTTTCCAGGTTTTTCATGACCGTATATGAACCCTGAATGTGACGATCGGGTGCGGTTATCTAAATCAAAATCAGGCAAAAATATAGGCGAGGGTGGTTGGCCATCTTTTCCAGGTACCGTTTTCTTGCGTCCGTTAGAGGTTTGTCTCTGTATAGTACATTTTGTTCTTTTAATTGACTTTTCAACATTGTTTTTCATGTGGTTGTTTTAAGTCTCGCCCGATGTGGCCTCACAATATGGCGGCGCCCTCTTGTTTACGTCCCAGAATGCACTGCGCAGTGACGTCGGTTGCCAAGCTCTATTAGGACTGATATACTTCCAGATCAAATGTTTGCCCCCCATGCTGTTGTCTTCTCTGTCTTCATGCTTTCTGTTAGCTGTCTATAAATCAGATGATGCTAAAACATATGGCATTGATTCTGTTCTGCAGCGCATAACTGACGACATTATGGACTTGGAAGTAAGGGGACTCCTTATTGACACTCCAGAATTTTGTGGTACTGTAAAGATCAGTGTGGCACAAGTTTGTGGTGACAACTTAGGACTGAATTCACTCCTTGGCTATGTAGAGAGTTTCACTGCTAACCACTGCTGTCGCTGGTGTAAGGTGCACAAAGAAGACATGTGGAGTCAGACTGTGGAAGACCCAGAAATGTTGCGCAATGCTCAAAATTATGCAGAAGACTTGGCATCCAATAACCATTCAGAAACAGGAATCAAACGAAAATGTGTCTTGGATGAGTTAAAGTACTTCAGTGTTGTGGACAATGTAGCCCCAGACATCATGCACGACATTCTTGAGGGAATTGGACCCTTTGAAGTCAAGTTGGTCTTGGCATCCTTAGTGGCTGAAGGGCATGTGAGTTTAGAAACACTAAACTATAGACTGACCAGTTTTGATTATGGATTCCCTGATAGTTCCAATAAACCTAGTGTACTGGGACAACATGAACTTAAGAACCCTAACGGGGCAATGAGACAGACTGCTGCTCAAATGTGGTGCTTTTTAAGGTTTTTGCCTATCATCATTGGAGACAAAATACCAAAATGGAACAAACATTGGGAACTGTTGCTGCTTCTTCTGTCATGCATGGAGTTCATTTTCTCCCCCTCCATCACAGAAGAGGCCACCATATACCTGAAACATCTCATTGCAGAACACCACACTGTATTCTTGCAGCTTTACCCACATCTACACCTGAAACCCAAACACCACTTTCTCCTCCATTACCCAAGAGGCATTCGGAAGATTGGTCCATTAAAACAATTTTGGACAATGAGATTTGAGGCGAGACATAATTTTTTTAAACAGATGAGCCACATTGTTTGTAATTTTAAAAACATATGCAAAACCATGGCTTTCAGGAATCAGATGATGCTGTGCTACCGCTTACTGACAGAAAGTATTTTCTCCAAAACACAGAATTTGGACCAGGACACGGCTCATTTCTTGCTGCAATTCAAGGAGAATTTGTGAAGGGTCTTGAAGAACCCCCTTTTGCTGAAGTATTTGTTCCTGATTGGGTAGTAGTTAATGGCACAGAGTACAGACCAGGCATGACAGTCTCAATGGGATGTACAGAGGATGGAGTACCCCAGTTTGGGCTGATAAAAGCTATCATAACCATTGGCCTCAATGTTGATGTGAAACTTGTTGTAAAAATGGCACACTGTGGGTTTTGACCGCCATTACTTCTCATACGCAGTGTCCCTGATGAAGCTCTCGAGGCTGTCTCTGTGAACTCACTGCATGATTTTCAGCCCTTGCATGCAGTTAAATCATATAATGCAGAAGATGACTTGTACTACATTCCCTTGCACTACAGACGTTTTTAAGATGTTAAGATGCAGAGTTTTTTTTTATTTTATTTTTTTACATGAAATAGACATACACACATAGGTTATATGTAGATATTATAATTTTAAGGTTTGTTATTAAAATTTTAAAAAGCCAATTCTTGGTGTGGTGTACAAATCAACTGCAATGCATATATTGGGTTTGTACAGGGGCTGTATTGTCCAGTTATTAATTTTTTTTTAATTCAATTTGCTATGTAACATATACTGTAAATGAAACTTAAAAAAAAAACAATATGTCTTCTCTTCACATATAGCCAGAAGAATCATCTGACAACAATGATACTGTAACTGAGGTACCTACTGTGCTTGAGGTGCCTACTGTGACACTGACTGTTGTGGAAAATGCAACCTCATTTGTACGTATTTCCCTTTCCCTGATCTTTAAAATCACACATCACATCAACCTTAATAAATTACAAAGTTTCGGTCAAAGAAATTGGTCAGAGAAATTTAACATCAATGATAAAGGATTCTGGAAAATATATATATATATTTTTAAATATTAAATATTAAACATATTAAGGGAATCCTAGCATTATGAAGTTATATGTATAATGTATAATTCTAAAGTATTGTTTTTCTCCAATAAGGATATACGACAGATTTTGGAGGGATGCGCACATGGGTCTTCCATTTTCTCGTCTTTGGAACGAAACCACAACTTATGTCTTGAAGACAGAAGAAAAATGGTTCGCATTTTGGTGTCCCATTTAATGGAGAAGTTTGGAGAATAGTAAGATGTTTTATTCATTGTTCTACTTTACATAAAGTCAGTCATAATCTGTAAATATAGTTTACTCATAAGTAACCTAATATCTATACAATCCTTCTACTAGTCCATCACCAGACCGAAAAAAAGAGCTAGCTCTGGCCCTGGTCACACAATTCCCATGCCTTAGAGATTCAGAGGGCAGTGGATATGTGAGTATGCCCAGCAACTGACAGAACTATGGTTACCTTCATACTGCAGTAGTATTTTTGAATAACACAACGAAGATATATTCAAGACATTTTTGGGTAAACTATCACTTTAACATATTTATGTTTTAGGGAGTATGGTATACACCAGGGCGATACCGCCATCCAGCCACAGGGTTTTTGGAGGAACGACTCCGTAACATCAGAAAGCGCCTCCACAGTCACAGTTCAGCATCAGCACAGCGATCACAGACCACAAATGAGCGCCGAGCTACTGTGACTGATCGCATCACTTTATTGCCAGGTAAGAAAAAAAAAAACAGAAGGTGTAGAAACCTTATTAGTTTTCTTGATCTTTCTACTTTCTTACTACTTCTTCCTTCATTCCTTAAATCCAAATTGTGCTGTGATCAAAACAGTCAATTGTGAAACTGTGTCCAAAGAATCCACAGATTTTGTTCCCTTATTTTCTTATTTTAAATGTTTTGCTTGTCTTCTGTTCACATGTGCCCTAAATAATTGTTCTTTGTGCCAATATTATGTTTGTAGGTATAGTCAAAGTACAAACTGTTACAATGACCAGTAAAATGTTATGATTCTTAAAAGGTTACTTTTAAGTTGTTGTTATATAAATCACTCTGATGTTCTTTGATCGTGCAGACACAGAAGTGAGTGAGGCAGACAATAGCAAAATGACAGAGTGGCTTAAGAAGAGTAAGCAACCAGTTAGTCAAGTTGAGGAATTTATGAGAGGAACCGCTATCTACCGAGCACAGTGGATTAGAGAAAATGGATCAAAATCTCTAATGGATATAACTCAAGAGTATCCAAGACTTTTGGACACCCCTGGAATGGTAAAGGACTGTTTAATCTATAATAGGAAAATTAGGTTCTCCAGTAATTTTAAGAAAACATTAAAAGTGTCCTGCCCTAACATATGAATCCCACTTCATCTGATTTGAAGAGCTTGATTTTTTTTTTATTATTGTTATTTTTTATTTTTTTAGATTTATAGAAAAATACATTTCAGTACTTTTATTATTATTTCACCATATGAGGTGATTACATCCTAAGCCAGGGGTCTCCAACCTCTGTTCTGGAGGGCCACTGTCCTGCAGAGTTTAGCTCCAACTTTCCTCAACACACCTGGTGTGTTTAATTAGGGTTGGAGCTAAACTCTGCAGGACAGTGACCCTCCAGGACAGAGTTGGGACACCCCTGTCCTAAGCAAATGGTTATCAGCTGTAGAATGGGTGTTTTTGTGAGTCACTGAGAATCATCTCAGGTACCTGTGCTTCATTACCATACAAAACACAACCATTACAACAATTAACTTCATTTGGGTGATGAAGTTTTTTTTACAAACTGCATAAATTGGGTGTTGGTTGTACTCTTATAGTGTGGTTTTAACTGTTCCTTTTCTTAATTAATTTTCAGATTGCTCAGGACTTCGGTATTTTATACCCACATGCCAAAGACAAACTTTTTGAGATCTGGGGACATGCATCTCAACGAATACTTTCATATTGCAAGACGGAGAAGAGAGCTTTGGATCTTCTTCCACTTCAAACTAACATTTCTTCTGGTGAGAAAATCCTGCTTTACAGCTCTATAGTTTCATGCCTTGTTAGAATATTTTACCTATATATATGTTGCACCTGTTTATAGATTGTTCCATTGTTCTTTTTGTTTAATGTAAAGACACTCTTGGAGATGTTGCTTTAAAAACTCTCCCAGCTATCCTTCCTCCATTGCCATACAAAATTGGCAGCAAGATGGTTCGGCCCTCTTACCAGGAGGCAAAAGAAGCATTCGTTGATTTGCAGCCTGTAAGTACATTTATGACAACACATTTTGGTTATTATTTGATCTACGTGTGCATATTTACCATTTCAAAATTCTATTCAAAGGTTGGGACAAACATCATTCAGTACTTGGAGGAGGAGGAACAACGGAGACAATTCCCTCATGTCCTGCAGCTTGGGGATAAAGTCAATTGCTCTCAAGCCTTCGTAATTGTGGGAGGAGTGGCACTGGAGCAAGACAGCCTTTTGCAAGCTGTTGATACATGCTTTAAATTATTTTATGTTTTGGACATTGAATATCCCAAGCCTGCTGCTGCTGTTTGGCAGTTTCTACAACACACAATATATTCTGTGCCAGGAGGTGTTCCATCAACACACTGCCGCCTACTTAGGCAGTTTATAATTGGATGAGGTGGACTAGCTTTTTGTTTGTTTGTCTGTTTTTTTTTTTGTTGTTGTTTTTTTGTGCTACCTGTTTACAATGTGTAAAACAGGTTGCAGATACATTACTTTGAAACAATATATTTTTATATATTATTGCATTTGCTGGACTGTAACACACATTTATTTATTTCCCTGTATTATACACCCTAAAATATAATTGCAAATAATTTAATTTGTAACAATATATATATATTTTAATATTTCTGTGCAGTGTTCCCTCAACACAATCGCCTTACAAGGCAACTTATAATTACATTTGCTGGAATATAACTTTGTTTGGTTTATTTATTTGTTTGGTAAACTGAAGCAACTGCTTATTTATTGTAATGGAAAGCTTTGCAAATTGTGTTTTAATGTAAATAAAGTATTGTCAATATATTTGAAGTTTTGCATTATTATTTATTTACATGGTGGTAATAATAATAATAATAATAATAATAATAATAATAATACCA
Organism: Onychostoma macrolepis; assembly: GCF_012432095.1. NCBI lineage: Eukaryota > Metazoa > Chordata > Actinopteri > Cypriniformes > Cyprinidae > Onychostoma > Onychostoma macrolepis. Next base: position 3,558,943 of record NC_081155.1, read on the forward strand.
GGATGGTTAAAGCAACATTTTGGGCAAATAACCCAACAAATTAGTTATTTTATAACCCAATTAATTGGGTAAAAATTACTACCCAATGAAATGGGTTAAAATAACCCAACATTAGGTAGGTGCTATAGTAACCCACCATTGGGTTATCTGTTGGGTCATTTTTAACCCAACTATTTTAAGTGAGTACTTACTTTTGTAGATGTGCTTACAGTGTTCAGAATGTTAATACTCTCAGCTGTTGTTGTATTTATTATTTCATGTATTTATTATAACAGTTTCTTCCTCCAGGCAATCCAACTTATGAACAGTTAAATTTGTTTGTTTATTTATATTTATATATGTGTATTTTTTTAGTCTCATCTTATTTTTATTGTCTGTGTGTCGTTGTTGTCTCTGTAAACTGGAAGCTTATGACACTAAAACAAATTCCTTGTATGTGCAAGCATACTTTGCAATAAAAGCTCTTTCTGATTCTGATTCTGAAGAAAGTGTGTAAAGAATGTTAATGTTTAACCAGAGATTTATATGCACAAAAAGATGTGTTATATACAGATGTACAAATTTCATCTTTCTTTATCAGAATTAAACTTTCATACCTAAATAAATAACAAGGAAATAATTGTCTTGGCATGTTATTCATATACAATGCTGCTATTTTTACCATAAGCTTTTCATTGTCAAGTAAATCAAAACATTATTAATTTGTTATCAATATGGTTCATTAGTTAACATGAACTAATAATGAACTGCACTTATACAGCATTTATTAATCTTTGTTAATCTCAACATTTACTAATACATTATTAATCTTGCTAACATTAGTTAATGCTCTGTTAACTAACATGAACAAACAATAAACAACTGTATTTTCAATAACTAACGTAAACGAAGATTAGTAAATACAATAACAAATGTATTGCTCATGGTTAGTTCATGTTAGTTAATACATTAATGTTTAATGAACCTTATTGTAAAGTGTGACCATTCATTTTAATAACATCTTAAGATATGACACTTGCTGAGAATATTTAACTTTTATTTAAATGTTAATAGTACATGTAACAGTAAAGCATATACTGAAATTAAAATAAAAAAACGACCATAAATAACTTATAAGTGGTAAATGACCAATGCACATGAATAGAAATAACTTAAACGTTGTAAATAAACTATATTCGTTGACATTGCGATTGCAATGTGACAAGTCAAAAGCAGTACTTGGATTCTTGCTTGGAAATGTACATAATGAAACGTTTTCCAAAAATTAACAGATTTACAGTGTATTGTTTAATACTATATATTTTTACCAGTTATAAGTAATTAACGGGTTCACAGTTTTGTTTTATATAATTAAGTATTAATACCATGTAGGTCTATTGTTTCAACCGCATTTCCTATTTACCGCGGCGTCGACGTCATTACTTTGCCACTAACCAATGAGAAGTTTTGTGGGCGGGGCTGCACGTGCAGGCTGCAGCCGGGTGTACTTGGTTTGTTGTGGTTGTAAAGAAATACGGCGTCTTAATAAGTTTATAATAAACACATTTTTGAGCTCATTAAGAATGCTAAAAACCGTTGAAAAAAAATACTTCATTACACTTCTTTTAACAACTAAGCTTTTGATTTTTATAATGTTTTATTAAATAAAATTGTCACATAATGATTTCGGCAAAATAGCGCCCACTATGCACTACTTAACCCGTTTTTGCGACACTGCTTCACAAACTCAAAGACGCCATGGCGAAATGCACAGAAAAATTTAGACATCGATCAGCACTCATCATACAAACCTCAACGCTGGTGACGATCATCAAACTAATTCAGATAAACATATCAACTGCAATGCATGCTGGGAGTCATTGTGTTTTGTATGTTGAAACCCCACATGCATTTCAGAATAAAATTTTATTTTTGTGATTGTCACCATTGTTGAGTTTCATTCGCTGATTCTTGATTCAACAATTTAATGTATTCACGTGTCATTTGCTTTATGCACTGCAAAATCATTTGTGTTAACGCTGATGTTGTCATGTACAGTATAAATTTGTTGCATTATTGGAGTGAACACTATGAGGCGCTACTGCATTATAATGAAAGCGTTCGAAAGTAAACACAACCGCTCTTTAGTACTTCAGACTGTGATGCTTTTCTGCACCGCTAGCAGAAGTGCGAGTGTCTTTCATATGAGCGGTTTAAAAACGAAAGTGAAAGAAGAAAAACGGTTTCAAAGAGAAAACCCCGCCAACACTGAGTATTCAAACGACCGCCAGTTTTGTGGTAAGAAACTATTTTTTTTAAGGTCTAACTTATTGTAGTTTTTTTTCTTTTCTTTTTTTCGATTTTTCTTAAATGGGATTGTTGCCAGGATTTCGACTGCTTAACAGCTCTTAACAAAATGGCAAAACTTGCACCAGTAAATTAATTTTAGGGAGACCGGGATGTTTGTAAAAGGGGTCAGTTGTAACAATTTCAATTCACTTGGGTAAAATTGGTTTTATATTCGTACATTCAGACTATTGCATTCAATTACTTTGTTAATCGCACTACATCGGACATTCATCGGTCTTTCGCAAGTAATTATGACATTAAAACAATATTTGGCCATTTTGATCGATTGTGAAAAAAATGTAGTAGGTTGACAATGATGTCGCTGATTAGAATTTACAAAAAATAACTTTATTGCACATATAATTAGAAAGTTATTGAACACGGAAATGTGTGAATGTTGTGAATGTGCGAATATAAAACCAACTTTACCCAAGTAGGAACAAGTTACAAATTCCCTTCACAAATTCTCAGTTTAGTCCTTATTCCACATGTTAGGAAGTAGAGCCCTGTGGCAGACACCAGATTTTAAAGGAGAAAAACTAATTTTGAGGTAAAAAAAAAAAATATATATATATATGTATATATATATATATATATATATTTATTATTATTTTTTGTGATGACAGTCCCTGCTTTGTAGTTAAACTCATCAAAGTAAATTATGTTTATTGTGTGTCTGTGTATATATTTTTTTCATGCACGTTGTTAGCTGTAAGGTGAGCTAGTTCATGGCTACAAGACTCTGGGTTAGTTGTAACATCAATGAAACATTTTATAATTGTTAAAACATAAAAACATTTTTTTGTTTGTTTTGTTTTGTTTTATTATGTTTTCTTTGAACTTCAGTATGCCTAGGTCTTGGAAAAGAAAGACCAACCGAGGGGTGTCTCTAAATGTTCAAGTGCCCAAGTTCAGTTTTATTATGGCCTATTACTATGTCTGACATTAACAAACATGCTTAAACATACAGACATGCACGTTATTCAGTTTTATTATCATGATGCTAATGTAACACACACAAAAGCACACACCAACAATGTTGAAAAATCAGTGTTGAAAACAAAGCTTTGTACTTGTACAAAGTACTGCTTGTGTCTTATTTTTAGCACTCTGTAGTATGCATACTGAGCAGTGTTCATTTTATTGTTTCATCTGGGCTGACCCATGTGGGGCCCTCATGGAAACTGAGGACAAAACTGGCTGGGGCCCAGTTAGATAGCCCAGGTGCCACCCATCTGGGCCCCACATAAGTTTGTTGGCTGGGAACATGCTCACATTTTTAACACACTATAAATATTAGTTTATAAACATAAATGGCAGTTGGCCAATTTAAGGTAGTCAGTTTCTGGAAATGAAATGAAATAGAAAAAAAAAAGAATAATAGTGCATTACAGTAAGTAAATAACTGTAAAATTAACAGTAAACTACAAGCAGGTGTGCTGCAAGTTTTACCATTAATTTACAGGACAATCTTTTCTACATTGTAATTCTAAATACAGAACAAATCTAAAAACAAACGGTACTTTGCAGGTAAAGCTGCTGCCCGTTAAATATTGCTAATTTACAGTGGAAAGTTTTACAGTTTATTTATCTCTAACCAGTATTTTTATTTTTATTTTCTGCAGAGAAAAGACAGAAGAAATTTGCTGAGGATTTGCAGAAATACTCAAACATTTCAAAGGACATCATGAAGGCAAGTGAAGTGATAAAAGGGGAACATAAATCTCCAATATGGGAAATTATAGCAAACATTGAAATTATGTCCTAGTCATGACTTGTGTGAAGCTGTTATCAGGGCTGCCAGCATTGCTTACCTGCATGGGGTGCGTTCCTCAAAACCATCGTTAGCTATATGGTCGTCATTTCCATTGAACTCTATGGTAACGACAGAACTTGCAACCATAGTTTCTTTTGGGAAACACACCCCAGTTTTCACAAAAGACAATACAACATAAATTACACTGTAGAACAGTACAAATTTCACTGCACTTACCGGTAATAAAAAAATAATAATACTGAGACCTGCTCATTTAGAGAAGGGGGAAGACAAAAAAAAAAAAATTACCCACACAGTAAAACCCCCAGTGTTAAATCAACACTCCCAGTGTATATATAATCCACACTCAGAGTGTTAAAAAAGTAACACTGAAGTAGTGTTAAAGTTAACGAGATAATTAGTTTAGTAATTGAGTGATGATTGAGCAGTAATGAAGAACACCTGCTCAAACTGACTCACTGAAAGAAAGAAAACAAGAACAGAAAAAAAGAGACGAGACGAGCAGAAATACAAGAACTACAACTGACTTCAGACACAGCCTTAGATGAAATCAACACAAGATAAA